>NC_091455.1:213076034-213383534 GCF_027789765.1 Dendropsophus ebraccatus
TGGGCTGGATTGGTGCTCTGTGGGCGGGCTGGATTGGTGCACTGGGGGAGGGCTGGATTATGTGCTGGGGGGCGGGCTGGATTGGTGCACTGGGGGAGGGCTGGATTATGTGCTGGGGGTGGGCTGGATTGGTGCTCTGTGGGCGGGCTGGATTGGTGCACTGGGGGAGGGCTGGATTATGTGCTGGGGGGCGGGCTGGATTGGTGCACTGGGGGAGGGCTGGATTATGTGCTGGGGGTGGGCTGGATTGGTGCTCTGTGGGCGGGCTGGATTGGTGCTCTGGGGGGCGGGCTGGATTGGTGCTCTGGGGGGGCGATTAGTCTGACGATATAACTATGGAAAAGGCGCTAAGGATGAAGGTAAGAGACTTGGCTTCCTCCTCAGCCCCCCATGCACAATAGGGAAATATTAGCACTTTAGATCCCTCTCACCTGCTGACAGTTTCCCTTTAAACCTTTTGTACAAGAAAACAACTCAAGCTGCTTAAGGATCCAAATTTATGGGAACCCCGACAGATATTTATTCTAACCAACAGCCGACCCTCCCCTAAGTATCATCCCGCCAATGTCCCACTCATCCGCCTGGGTCCCCATATGTTGTGCCGTTATATGACACCATGTTGCATCTGATGCCTGTTCTGGTCCTTCTCTTCCTCCTGGAGGAGATGATTTGGGAACATGGCCTCCAGAATCTGCAGCTACATTAGAGCGGCCATCTCCGCTGTCTGGCTCCAGTCTCCAGCATCACTGACAGCTGTGACACTTCTCTATCTTCCCAACTCACATTTACCAACTGGAATCCGTGATAGGAATCCATGTCTGGGTTTGGAGTGACGCCTGCAGCTGCCAACCGCCATGGGGTGCGCCCAGCCCAGTCACCGGGGAGGTTTCATCTTGTTTGGTTATACTAACACACACCTACACAGTGTTTCACACACACACACACACACACACGCACACACACACACACACACACTCACACATCAAATTGTCTGTGCTCCAACCTCTATACACTGAAATAAGATTTTTTAATGTAGTCTTAGCTTATAGTTACTTAAATGACGTCCATGTGTATCCATGTCTGAGATAAGAATCATGTACCGGGAGTTTATAAGTCTTAGGGTGTGCAGCCTCCCCTGATGTCTATATAATACATGTTACCATTAAAGTAGACATTACACTGGGGGAAGCTGTCTGTGTCACTAGTGCTGCAGCCTCCCCTGATGTCTATATAATACATGTTACCATTAGAATAGACATTACACTGGGGGGAGCTGTCTGTGTCACTAGTGCTGCAGCTTCCCCTGATGTCTATATAATACATGTTACCATTAGAATAGACATTACACTGGGGGGAGCTGTCTGTGTCACTAGTGCTGCAGCCTCCCCTGATGTCTATATAATACATGTTACCATTAGAATAGACATTACACTGGGGTGAGCTGTCTGTATCACTAGTGCTGCAGCCTCCCCTGATGTCTATATAATACATGTTACTATTAGAATAGACATTACACTGGGGTGAGCTGTCTGTGTCACTAGTGCTGCAGCCTCCCCTGATGTCTATATAATACATGTTACCATTAGAATAGACATTACACTGGGGTGAGCTGTCTGTATCACTAGTGCTGCAGCCTCCCCTGATGTCTATATAATACATGTTACTATTAGAATAGACATTACACTGGGGAAGCTGTCTGTGTCATTAGTGCTGTAGCCTCCCCTGATGTCTATATATTACATGTTACCATTAGAATAGACATTAAACTCGGGGAAGCTGTCTGTGTCACTAGTGCTGCAGCCTCCCCTGATGTCTATATAATACATGTTACTATTAGAATAGACGTTACACTGGGGGAGCTGTCTGTGTCACTAGTGCTGCAGCCTCCCCTGATGTCTATATAATACATGTTACCATTAGAATAGACATTACACAGGGGGAAGCTTTCTGTGTCACTAGTGCTGCAGCCTCCCCTGATGTCTATATATTACATTTTACCATTAGAATAGACATTACACAGGGGGAAGCTGTCTGTGTCACTAGTGCTGCAGCCTCCCCTGATGTCTATATAATACATGCTTCCATTAGAATAGATATTACATGGGGGGAGCTGTCTGTGTCACTCATGCTGCAGCTCGCCTAATATAACGTCAATTCTAATGGTAACATGTGTTATATAGACATCAGGTGAGGCTGCAGCACTAGTGACACAGACAGCTTCCCCCAGTGTAATGTCTATTCTAATGGTAACATGTAATATACAGAAATCAGGGGAGGCTGCAGCACTAGTGACACAGACAGCTTCCCCCAGTGTAATGTCTATTCTAATCGAAACATGCAGCAGCACTAGTGATATGTTACTGTGCAGGGAGTTTGGCTTCTGCAGCCCTGCAGTTCTTGATACAACCATCGGTGGCAGCAGAGGGCCAGTCTTGCGTCTTACTGCTGCCACTTAATCTAACTATGTTAAAAGAGTATAAAGGTTTACATTTACATTAATAGCGTTGTATAAGTCTAATAAATACATAAAAATATATATTTGATTCTTAGGAATACCTCCTTAAAGGGGATGTCTTATAACACCAGGAACTCTCTGTAATCAGGTATATGTGCACCATATATGAGGGGTGGACTCCCTCCTCCTGAAGTAGTCCGGGCTGTCATCTCTGTCTGCTCTATACTGTGAGAGCTGAAAAACCACAGGATCAATACTGCAAATAGATCCCGAGGGCGTATACAGCAATATACAGCCAGCTCCGAAAGACAAGACAAACAGCACGGCATGATGGTCAGAAGGGCGGCCTCTAACCTGCTGCCAGCATAGGGGGCAGTATTATAGTAGTTATATTCCTGTATATAGGAGCAGTATTATAGTAGTTATATTCTTGTATATAGGAGCGGTATTATAGTAGTTATATTCCTGTATATAGGAGCAGTATTATAGTAGTTATATTCCTGTATATAGGAGCAGTATTATAGTAGTTATATTCCTGTATATAGGAGCAGTATTATAGTAGTTATATTCCTGTATATAGGAGCAGTATTATAGTAGTTATATTCTTGTATATAGGAGCGGTATTATAGTAGTTATATTCCTGTATATAGGAGCGGTATTATAGTAGTTATATTCCTGTATATAGGAGCAGTATTATAGTAGTTATATTCTTGTATATAGGAGCGGTATTATAGTAGTTATATTCCTGTATATAGGAGCGGTATTATAGTAGTTATATTCCTGTATATAGGAGCAGTATTATAGTAGTTATATTCTTGTATATAGGAGCAGTATTATAGTAGTTATATCCCTGTATATAGGGGGCAGTATTATAGTAGTTATATCCCTGTATATAGGAGCAGTATTCTAGTAGTTATATTCTTGTATATAGGAGCAGTATTATAGTAGTTATATCCCTGTATATAGGAGCAGTATTATAGTAGTTATATCCCTGCATATAGGAATAGTATTATAGTAGTATATTCCTGTATATAGGAGCAGTATTATAGTAGTATATTCCTGTATATAGGAGCAGTATTATAGTAGTTATATTCCTGTATATAGGGGGCAGTATTATAGTAGTTATGTTCTTGTATATAGGAGCAGTATTATAGTAGTTATATTCTTGTATATAGGAGCAGTATTATAGTAGTTATATTCTTGTATATAGGAGCAGTATTATAGTAGTTATATCCCTGTATATAGGGGGCAGTATAATAGTAGTTATATCCCTGTATATAGGAGCAGTATTATAGTAGTTATATCCCTGTATATAGGAGCAGTATTATAGTAGTTATATTACTGTATATAAGGGACAGTATTATAGTAGTTATATTCCAGTATATAGGAGCAGTATTATAGTAGTTATATTCCTGTATATAGGAGCAGTATTATAGTAGTTATATTCCTGTATATAGGAGCAGTATTATAGTAGTTATATCCCTGTATATAGGAGCAGTATTATAGTAGTTATATTGCTGTATATAGGAGTAGTATTATAGTAGTTATATTCTTGTATATAGGAGCAGTATTATAGTAGTTATATTCTTGTGTATATAGGAGGTAGTATTATAGTAGTATATTCTTGTATATAGGGGCAGTATTATAGTAGTTGTATTCCTGTATATAGGGAGCAGTATTATAGTAGTTATATTCCTGTATATAGGGGGCAGTAATATAGTAGTTATATTCTTGTATATAGGGGGCAGTATTATAGTAGTTATATTCCTGTATATAGTGGGCAGTATTATAGTAGTTATATTCCTGTATATAGGAGCAGTATTATAGTAGTTATATCCATGTATATAGGAGCAGTATTATAGTAGTTATATTCTTATATATAGGGAGCAGTATTATAGTAGTTATATTCCTGTATATAGGAGCAGTATTATAGTAGTTATATTCCTGTATATAGGAGCAGTATTATAGTAGTTATATTCATGTATATAGGAGCAGTATTATAGTAAATATATTCCTGTATATAGGAGCAGTATTATAGTAGTTATATTCCTGTATATAAGAGCAGTATTATAGTAGTTATATCCCTGTATATAGGAGAAGTATTATAGTAGTATATTCCTGTATATAGGAGCAGTATTATAGTAGTTATATCCCTGTATATAGGGGGCAGTATTATAGTAGTTATATTCCTGTATATAGGAGCAGTATTATAGTAGTTATATTCCTGTATATAGGGGGCAGTATTATAGTAGTTATATTCCTGTATATAGGAGCAGTATTATAGTAGTTATATCCCTGTATATAGGAGCAGTATTATAGTAGTATATTCCTGTATATAGGAGCAGTATTATAGTAGTTATATTCCTGTATATAGGAGCAGTATTATAGTAGTTATATTCCTGTATATAGGAGCAGGATTATAGTAGTTATATTCCTGTATATAGGGGGCAGTATTATAGTAGTTATATTTCTGTATATAGGAGCAATATTATAGTAATATTCCTGTATATAGGAGCAGTATTATAGTAGTTATATTCCTGTATATAGGGGGCAGTATTATAGTAGTTATATTTCTGTATATAGGAGCAATATTATAGTAATATTCCTGTATATAGGTGCAGTATTATAGTAGTTATATTTCTGTATATAGTAGCAGTATTATAGCAGTTATATTCCTGTATATAGGGGGCAGTATTATAGTAGTTATATTCTTGTACATAGGAGCAGTATTATAGTAGTTATATCCCTGTATATAGGAGCAGTATTATAGTACTTATATTCTTGTATATAGGAGCATTATTATAGTAGTTATATTCCTGTATATAGGAGCAGTATTATAGTAGTTATATTCTTGTATATAGAGGGCAGTATTATAGTAGTTATATTCTTGTATATAGGGGGCAGTATTATAGTAGTTATATTCCTGTATATAGGAGCAGTATTATAGTAGTTATATTCTTGTATATAGGAGCAGTATTATAGTAGTTATATCGTATTCTCGTATATAGGTACAGTACATACAAATTCTTCTGGTGCGCTTGCTGTAAGTATACAGACATGGTTTCCCAGTGTGCCCAGTGCTGTACAGTTTATACAAGGGCCCCAGTGTACAGTATATACAGACATGCTTCCTGCAGTGTGCCCGGTATGCTCGGCGCTGTATATTCCCCGGCGTGCTTGTGCTATCCTCCGATGTGCTTGGTGCTTGGTTCTGTGTATCCCCCTGGTGTGCTTCGTGCTGTACCCCCCATGTGCTCGGCGCTGTATATTCCCCGGTGTGTTCATGCTGTACCCCCCATGTGCTGGGCGCTGTCCCCCCGGTGTGCTCGGCGCTGTATATCCCCTGGTGTGCACAGCGCTATATATCCTATATATCCCCCGGTGTGCTCCCCCCGTGTGCTCGGTGCTGTATATCTCGCGGTGTGCTCGGTGCTGTATATCTCCTGTCTGCTCGCCGCTGTATATCCTCTGTGTGTTCGGTGCTGTATATCCCCCGGTGTGCTCGGTGCTGTATATCCCCCGGTGTGCTCGGTGCTGTATATCCCGCGGTGTGCTCGGCGCTGTATATCCTCCTGGTGTGCTTGTACTGTCCCCCGGTGTGCTCAGTGCTGTATACCCCCCGGTGTGTTCGGTGCTGTATATCCTCCTGGTGTGTTCGGTGCTGTATATCCTCCCCGGGGGGCTTGGCGGTGTATATCCCCGGTGTGCTCGGTGCTGTATATCCCCCGGTGTGCTCCCCCCTGTGTGCTCGGTGCTGTATACACCCCCGGTGTGCTCGTTGCTGTATCCCCGGTGTGCTCGGCGCTGTGTATCCCCCTGCTGTGCTCGGTGCTGTATATCCCCCGGTGTGCTCGGTGCTGTATATCCTTCCCGGGTGGCTCGGCGTTGTATATCCCCCAGTGTGCTCGGTGATGTATACCCCCCGTTGTGTTCGGTGCTGTATATCCTCCCTGGGGGGCTCGGCGCTGTATATCCCCTGGTGTGCTCGGTGCTGTATATCCCCCCGGTGTGCTCGGTGCTGTCCCCCCGGTGTGCTCGGTGCTGTATATCCCCCTGGTGTGCCCGGCGCTGTCCCCCCGGTGTGCTCGGCGCTGTCCCCCCGGTGTGCCTGGCGCTGTCCCCCCGGTGTGCTCGGCGCTGTCCCCCCGGTGTGCTCGGCGCTGTCCCCCCGGTGTGCTCGGTGCTGTATACCCCCCGGTGTGCTCGGCGCTGTCCCCCCCGGTGTGCTCGGAGCTGTCCCCCCGGTGTGCCCGGCGCTGTACCCCCGGTGTGCTCGGAGCTGTATACCCCCCGGTGTGCTCGGCGCTGTCCCCCCGGTGTGCCCGGCGCTGTCCCCCCGGTGTGCTCGGTGCTGTACCCCGGTGTGCCCGGCGTTGTCCCCCCGGTGTGCTCGGAGCTGTATACCCCCCGGTGTGCTCGGCGCTGTCCCCCTGGTGTGCCCGGCGCTGTCCCCCCGGTGTGCCCGGCGCTGTCCCCCCGGTGTGCCCGGCGCTGTCCCCCCGGTGTGTTCGGTGCTGTATATCCTCCTGGTGTGTTCGGTGCTGTATATCCTCCCCGGGGGGCTTGGCGGTGTATATCCCCGGTGTGCCCGGCGCTGTCCCCCCGGTGTGCTCGGCGCTGTCCCCCCGGTGTGCCTGGCGCTGTCCCCCCGGTGTGCTCGGCGCTGTCCCCCTGGTGTGCTCGGCGCTGTCCCCCCGGTGTGCTCGGTGCTGTATACCCCCCGGTGTGCTTGGCGCTGTCCCCCCCGGTGTGCTCGGAGCTGTCCCCCCGGTGTGCCCGGCGCTGTACCCCCGGTGTGCTCGGAGCTGTATACCCCCCGGTGTGCTCGGCGCTGTCCCCCCGGTGTGCCCGGCGCTGTCCCCCCGGTGTGCTCGGAGCTGTATACCCCCCGGTGTGCTCGGCGCTGTCCCCCCGGTGTGCCCGGCGCTGTCCCCCCGGTGTGCCCGGCGCTGTCCCCCCGGTGTGCCCGGCGCTGTCCCCCCGGTGTGCTCGGCGCTGTCCCCCCGGTGTGCCCGGCGCTGTCCCCCCGGTGTGCCCGGCGCTGTCCCCCCGGTGTGCCCGGCGCTGTCCCCCCGGTGTGCTCGGCGCTGTCCCCCCGGTGTGCCCGGCGCTGTCCCCCCGGTGTGCTCGGCGCTGTCCCCCCGGTGTGCTCGGTGCTGTACCCCGGTGTGCCCGGCGCTGTCCCCCCGGTGTGCCCGGCGCTGTCCCCCCGGTGTTGTACCCCGGTGTGCCCGGCGCTGTACCTCCGGTGTGCTCGGTGCTGTCCCCCCGGTGTGCTCGGAGCTGTACCCCCGGTGTGCTCGGAGCTGTACCCCCGGTGTGCCCGGCGCTGTCCCCCCGGTGTGCTCGGCGCTGTCCCCCCGGTGTGCTCGGCGCTGTCCCCCCCGGTGTGCTCGGCGCTGTCCCCCCGGTGTGCCCGGCGCTGTCCCCCCGGTGTGCTCGGTGCTGTACCCCGGTGTGCCCGGCACTGTCCCCCCGGTGTTCTCGGTGTTGTACCCCCGGTGTTCTCGGTGCTGTACCCCGGTGTGCCCGGCGCTGTCCCCCCGGTGTTCTCGGTGCTGTACCCCCGGTGTGCCCGGCACTATCCCCCCGGTTTGCTCGGTGCTGTACCCCGGTGTGCTCGGCGCTGTCCCCCCCGGTGTGCTCGGTGCTGTATATCCCCCTGGTGTGCTCGGTGCTGTCCCCCCCCGGTGTGCCCGGCGCTGTCCCCCCGGTGTGCCCGGCGCTGTCCCCCCGGTGTGCTCGGCGCTGTCCCCCCGGTGTGCCCGGCGCTGTCCCCCCGGTGTGCTCGGCGCTGTCCCCCCGGTGTGCTCGGCGCTGTCCCCCCGGTGTGCCCGGTGCTGTCCCCCCGGTGTGCTCGGCGCTGTCCCCCCGGTGTGCCCGGCGCTGTCCCCCCGGTGTGCTCGGTGCTGTACCCCGGTGTGCCCGGCACTGTCCCCCCGGTGTTCTCGGTGTTGTACCCCCGGTGTTCTCGGTGCTGTACCCCGGTGTGCCCGGCGCTGTCCCCCCGGTGTTCTCGGTGCTGTACCCCCGGTGTGCCCGGCACTATCCCCCCGGTTTTCTCGGTGCTGTACCCCGGTGTGCTCGGCGCTGTCCCCCCCGGTGTGCTCGGTGCTGTATATCCCCCTGGTGTGCTCGGTGCTGTCCCCCCCCGGTGTGCCCGGCGCTGTCCCCCCGGTGTGCCCGGCGCTGTCCCCCCGGTGTGCTCGGCGCTGTCCCCCCGGTGTGCCCGGCGCTGTCCCCCCGGTGTGCTCGGCGCTGTCCCCCCGGTGTGCTCGGAGCTGTACCCCGGTGTGCTCGGAGCTGTCCCCCCGGTGTGCTCGGTGCTGTACCGTACTCTCCGGAGAGGAGGCGGCGGCGCTTTGTAGTCGGGCAGGAATGCGGAAATGTACAATCACTTGTGTCAAACTTTTGAAGAGGGAGAAATCCGCCGCCGGAGCCGGAGCCGCATCGTGGGAACAGACCGGGGGGAGAGAGCGGCGGAGGAGGCGGAGAGGGCGGCGGAGGAGGACGGCGGTGGCGGCTCCTCAGCTCCTGCTATGGGCCAGCTGCTCCCCGGTGCCCGCAGCCCCCTCCGGTGACCCGGCCCCCTGTGCGGGGATGGCTGAGCCGCCGCTCTGCTGCTACCTGTGTGGCCCGGCCGGGGATCGGCTGCTGCTGCTGCGGGGATCACGGAGAGCAGTTACCGGGACCGTCCGACCCCAGGTAATCCCCCGCATTGTGCCCTGCCATGTGCTCTGCATCCCTGCAGGACGGTGCAATGCTCTGCAGACGGTGTGCACCGGGCTGTGCCCAGACACATAGGCACCGTACCCTATATACTACCAGCCTGTACCCAGACACATAGTCACCCTATATACTAGCAGCCTGTACCCATACACATAGGCACCCTATATACTACCAGCCTGTACCCAGACACATAGGCACCGTACCCTATATAATACCAGCCTGTACCCATATACATAGGCACCATATATTACCATCCTGTACCCATACACATAGGCACCGTACCCTATATACTACCAGCCTGTGCCCAGACACATAGGCACCCTATATACTACCAGCCTGTACCCATACACATAGGCACTGTACCCTATATACTACCAACCTGTACCCATACACATAGGCACCCTGTATTACCAGCCTGTGCCCATACACATAGGCACCGTACCCTATATACTACCAGCCTGTGCCCAGACACATAGACACTGTACCCTATATACTACCAGCCTGTGCCCATATACATAGGCACCCTATATAATACCAGCCTGTACCCATACACATAGGCACCGTACCCTATATACTACCAGCCTGTACCCATACACATAGGCACCCTATATAATACCAGCCTGTACCCATACACATAGGCATCGTACCCTATATAATACCAGCCTGTATCCAGACACATAGGCACCGTACCCTATATCGTACCCTATATACTACCAGCCTGTACCCATATACATAGGCACCCTATATACCAGCCTGTACCCATACACATAGGCACCCTATATACCAGCCTGTACCCATACACATAGGCACCCTATATACCAGCCTGTACCCATACACATAGGCACCCTATATACCAGCCTGTACCCATACACATAGGCACCCTATATACCAGCCTGTACCCATACACATAGGCACCATACCCTATATTCTACCAGCCTGTGCCCATACACATAAGCACCGTACCCTATATAATACCAGCCTGTGCCCATACACATAGGCACCGTACCCTATATACTACCAGCCTGTACCCATACACATAGTCACCCTATATAATACCAGCCTGTACCCATACACATAGACACCGTACCCTATATAATACCAGCCTGCACCCATACACATAGACACCGTACCCTATATAATACCAGCCTGTGCCCATACACATAGGCACTGTACCCTATATATACCAGCCTGTACCCATACACATAAGCACCCTATATACCAGCCTGTACCCATACACATAGGCACCGTACCCTATATACTACCAGCCTGTGCCCATACACATAGGCACTGTACCCTATATAATACCAGCCTGTGCCCATACACATAGGCACCGTACCCTATATACTACCAGCCTGTACCCATACACATAGGCACTGTACCCTATATATACCAGCCTGTACCCATACACATAGGCACCGTACCCTATATAATAACCAGCGCTGCCCCTGATCCCTGTGCATGGACGCACACAACTCCCAGACGCGTTTCCATCCCAGTCTTATTGCTCCGTCCGCAGTCTGGGATATAAATTCTGCATAGAAGCAATGAACATATTGGAGATTGCAGCTTAGTGTGGGTAATGGAGGGGGGGGGGGGGGCGGCATTGGGGCAGGTCAGGGGTTAACACAATTATTTAAAGGTCCATATAGTGGTCTATATAGAAAGTGACGCCACCTATCGCATCACCCCATTGGGACGCCTTTCGATCCCAAATGTATAGAAATATTGCTCAGCCTGCCCTGTCTAGAAGATGGGTGCCAGGGGGGCACCAGGGGGATGGCGAAGGGTTAATACGCATCTTCATTTAAAGGTCTGACCATCTGTAGGGAACAGAGAAATGTCATCTATATAGAAGATACGGGATAACGGGAGGAGTGGGGGAGTGAATGGGACGTGTGGCCGGACCCTCATGAGCACCCCTCCGCGGCACCGCTGGCATCTTACCAGCTGGCGGTGTATTTTATATATACACAACATATCAATACACGGGGAGAAGGGCGGATTTAAAGGGACTTTTCATCATTTGCATATTGTCGGGTGCTGCGGCTAGTCGTCATTTACACTATGGGGGGGGGGGGGGGTAGATAACTTTGTTGCGATGTTGTCAGCACCAGTTACGTATACGGTGGGGTCGGCGCGGTATGTTACATAGACACTATGTTTTATGCTATTAGATGTAGTTTTATAAAACAGATCTGTGTATGTGATGTAGCAGAGCTGAAGTTGTTGCACTAGAAACTTTCATGAAGTTAAGACGAGACTTTATCGGCTCTGCTACATCTGCAGGGTGGTCGGAGGTTTGGAGCGGCGGGTTGAGTGAGGCTATGTTACAGAATAGAGGAGACTTTATCGGCTCTGCTACATCTGCAGGGTGGTCGGAGGTTTGGAGTGGCGGATTGAGTGAGGCTATGTTACAGAATAGAGGAGACGAGTGTGAGCCAGGAGAGTGTCTCACACGCATGTTTCGCTGTCTTCTTCCCTCCAGATAATGTGATCTCGGGTTGGTGCTATCTATGTGCTGCTTCCTGCATTGCTCCGTCCAGCTGCGCGCGGCTGTGCCTGCAGCTGTCTCAGGGAGCTGCCGCTTCTTCTGACCGTCCGAGGAAGCTACGGCCGCATCTGGATTACAAGAAAGGAGGAGGAAGAGCCAAGCTCGGGCTGCTATCTCTCCCCTGGACCCCCCCTCCGTCCCCTCCAAGGGGGCGATGATGACGATGGAGAAGGACGGCCTGGCAGATCAGCAGTATGAGTGTGTGGCCGAGATCGGGGAGGGGGCATACGGCAAGGTGTACAAGGCTCGGGACCTGAAGAATGGAGGGCGCTTTGTGGCCCTGAAGCGGGTGCGGGTGCAGACGGGAGAGGAGGGGATGCCGCTCTCCACCATCCGGGAGGTGGCCGTGCTGCGACACCTGGAGACCTTCGAGCATCCCAATGTGGTCAGGTGAGGACGGGTCACAGGAAGCAGAGAGGGCGGCCATTGTTATCTCTCCAGCTGCTGCAGAACCTCTTGGATGTTTTAGTTATTGAGTTATTAAACATTTAGTTATATTCAGTGGTGACAACCAATATCGCCACTGGTATACCTCTCACAGGGGTTGTCACCCTGTTACCCCGGTTACATTATCACCTTCTATTACGTAGATGTCGGATTTGTGGTTATGTAGCAGAACAAGCTGGGTGACAACCCCCCGAGGGACCCCGGAAACAAAGATCTCAGGACACACCGGAATCTATAGGATAATGTCCCCAACAATAAGTTCTTAGAGGGAGAGTTATCAGAGCTTTTGCACTGAAGCAGTTACCATAGCAACCGACCAGATACCAGCCTCCATTTATATAATGGCTTCTGGAAAGTTATATCTGATTGGTTGCCACGGGGAACTGCGTCTCTAGACACGGACTAAAAGATTTCCCTCTTAAGAATATGACAACTTACCAAAAAGGTTTAGTGAGGCGAGACGTATGATGTTCTGCAGCAGCTGAGGTGTATAGGATGATGTTCTGCAGTGTCTGAGGCGTATGATGTTTTGCAGCAGCTGAGGTGTAGTATAAGGTTCTGCAGCGGCTGAGGTGTATGATGATGTTCTGCAGCAGCTGAGGTGTAGTAAAAGGTTCTGCAGCAGCTGAGGTGTATGATGAGGTTCTGCAGCAGCAGAGGTGTTTGAGGTTCTGCAGCAGCTGAGGTGTATGATGAGGTTCCGCAGCACCTGAGGTGTATGAGGTTCTGCAGCAGCTGAGGTGTATGATGAGGTTCTGCAGCAGCTGAGGTGTGTGATGAGGTTCTGCAGCAGCTGAGGTGTATGATGATCTTCTGCAGCACCTGAAGTGTATGAGGTTCTGCAGCAGCTGAGGTGTAGTATGAGGTTCTGCAGCAGCTGAGGTGTAGTATGAGGTTCTGCAGCAGATCAGGTGCAGTATGAGGTTCTGCAGCAAATGAGGTGTAGGATGAGGTTCTGCAGCAGCTTAGGTGCATGATGAGGTTCTGCAGCAGCTGAGGTGCAGTATGAGGTTCTGCAACAGCTGAGGTGCAGTATGAGGTTCTGCAGCAGCTGAGGTGTATGATGAGGTTCTGCAGCAGATGAGGTGTAGTATGAGGTTCTGCAGCAGCTGAGGTGCAGTATGAGGTTCTGCAGCAGCTGAGGTGCAGTATGAGGTTCTGCAGCAGCTGAGGTGTATGATGAGGTTCTGCAGCAGCTGAGGTGTAGTATGAGGTTCTGCAGCAGCTGAGGTGTGGTATGATGTTCTGCAGCAGCTGAGGTGTAGTATGAGGTTCTGCAGCAGCTGAGGTGTAGTATGAGGTTCTGCAGCAGCTGAGGTGTAGGATGAGGTTCTGCAGCAGCTGAGGTGTGGTATGATGTTCTGCAGCAGCTGAGGTGTGGTATGATGTTCTGCAGCAGCTGAGGTGCAGTATGAGGTTCTGCAGCAGCTGAGGTGAAGTATGAGGTTCTGCAGCAGCTGAGGTGAAGTATGAGGTTCTACAGCAGCTGAGGTGTATGATGATTATGTCCTATGTTAGTGATCTGGGACAGAATACTATTGTGGAGTAGTATACGCAGCGCTGCTCACTTCTGTATTATAGTATAAAAGGTTCTGACATCAGAATCTCTTATCCGTTACGTAATACGTTATTATAGACTCTTCCATTGACGCGCCATTATAATATCAGAGAATCTCCCTTGCTGCAGATTGCGTATATGTGAGTTGTGTTCAGTATGGCGGCACTCGTTTATTTATTATATATACTGGAGACCTACAATTCCAGCCTATAAACCTGGGGGTAATAATGGGAGCAGATAGGGAAAGTGTCCACAATGTTTGGAGCCTCTGTCTCCAGCGCTTGGTAGAAGAGACAGCAGTGGAAGCAGCACCATTGTTCCTGTCAAAATAATGGATACCTTCCGGACCCCATATTGTATCATTCGATGGGGGGTCTCGTTGCTGTTGTAGGATGTATCCAACAGAGAATTCTGCAGTAACCGGTTGCATTTACCAAAAACTTCTAGAAGCATCCCAGGAGCAGGGACTACCAGTGCTCAGGAGGTCCTTCATTCATGGTGAGTGCCGGAGTGCTTTGAGTGATAACTCTTAAAGGGGAATCTATCCTGCTGATATGTCTCTATTGCACAGGGGACGCTGAGGAGGAAGGATGTGTCTCTTATAGTTTGTCTCTTACCTTCCTCCTCGGCGCCATTCTAGTGCAGTTAGTTGTTTACTCCACGGTCCAGTTAGACGGTTAGGGTACTATTACATGGCCTGATAATAACTGAAAATGAGCGCCAATCTGCTAGATCAACGCTCGTTTACTGGGCCTATTACACAGCCTGATTATCGTTTAACAAGGGCTGCAGGGACATCGTTATCGATGTCCTTGCAGCCCTTGCTTACTTTATACATTACCTATCCAGGCTGCAGGGCTCTTCTTCTCCCCAGGTCCCAAGCGCTCCAGCTTCAGTGCTGCCTTACTCCGCTGACAGGCCGCTTAGCCAATCACTGGCCACGGCGGTCCGGGCCAGTGATTGGCTGAGCGGCCTGTCAGCTCAGACAGGCCGCTCTGAAGCTGGAGCACGCAGGGACCCGAGCAGAAGAGGAGCCCTGCAGCCTGGATAGGTAATGCGGCCACGCATCGCTACGTGTAATAGCGGTGCGCGGCTGGCAGCTTACAGCGCCCGACAATTATAGGTTCAGGTTCAGTTATAGGTGATTGTTGTCATCGGCTGATCGTTGTATTTATTACACGGAGCGATAATTGGCCAAATCGGGCTGATAGGAGTACTGGGGGGTGTTAGGAGCAATGGCCGTCTCCATAGTGCCAATCTGGCCTGCCAGCCTGCTCCATTCATTATTATTAAAAAGGGATGGGCCAGTGTCGGATTGGCTCTATGGGGGTAGGCAGCGTTCCTAACACCCCCACCCAGTGCACCTAATGGTCTAACTGGACTGTGGAGTAAACAAACTAACCTCACCGGAACGGCGCTGAGGAGGAAGGTAAGAGACATACTATAAAACACATACTATAAGACACATAGCTTCCTCCTCAGCGTCTCCTGTGCAATAGGGACATATCTGCAGGTTAGATTCCTCCAACTTGCTGATAGTTCCCCTTTAAATTCATTCAGCAGACATTAGGATTGTCACTCATAGCTCGGAGGAGGGTCTGGAGAAACCCATTACCAGAACGACCCTCCTCCTCAGCACCTGCAGTAATGGTGCTTAGGACACTTAAAAGGCGTTTTTCTGGCTATTCAGCCTACATGAACGGGCCGTGACCTGATATGTTTTTTATATGGAACAGTTATCAGACCTGAAGGCACAAAACTGCGTAGTGATAGAATGGTTGACTGGAACCCTTTTACTACATGACCAGTTTAGGACCAGAGACCTCACAATATGGGGTCCATAAAGGTGTCAGTCAACTCCAGCGTGCGTCCAAATCTGGGTGTCTCTGCTTTCGATTACCGGTGGCTGAAGAAATTAGATACAGCCCAAGGAAGTCTGGGAAACCATGGATACGGCCACAGGCCATCGGCTGTAGAGCCAGGACTTCCTATGGCGCCATCCAACTACTTCAGCCTCTGGTAATCAGATGGACTGCCGGACTTGAGCGTGCGTGAGCGTCATCTCTGGTATAAATTTGTGTGTAAAGGCTGGAAAAATATAAAACTAATCACAACAGACTGATCAAAAATTTGGTCATTATTTACAAAAAAAAAACTTCACAAAACTAAAAAAAAAAAATGCCCATGGAGGTCGACGTATGATTCTAAAGCTTAAGGGTCCGTTCACACAACAGAATTTTTGCAAAATTTCAAGCAGAGTCCGTGTCGCGGACATTATTTATATAAGTCATTTTCTCATGACACTGTCCCTTTAAAGGGTACCTGTCACTATGGTCCATGTCACAAGTTCTTTGGGTAGATGCAACTGATGCAGGAAGATCGGGATGCCGTGGAAACGCGCGACGCCAAGTGAGTTCGATACACGAGCATTGTACTTATTAATAGACAAAGAACTCATCGGGACGTTTCCATGGCAACCCGATCTTCCTGAATCAGCTGCACATTGACCTTGTGAAGCGGACTGTAGTTAGAGGTATGATATAATAAGGGCCCTATTCCATGGGATGATTATTGTTCGCATAATCGTTAACGATAAACGATCGCTTTTGCGATTGCAAAAGACCTGAAATCGTTCCCCCATTTACATGGAACGATAATCGTTATTTATGATCGTTCTTGCAGTCGCCTTGTCGTCACTACTGCGAACAACCGAACGACGTCTTTTTCAATGCGAGCGATCAACGATAAAAATAGGTCCAGGTCTTATTAAACGATCAACGATTTCTCGTTCGGTCGTTAATCGTTAACTGCTATTCATCTGAACGATTATTGTTTAGATTCGAACGACTTAAAGTGACTCTGTACCCACAATCTGCTCCTCCTCCCCAAACCGCTTGTACCATCAGATAGCTGCTTTTAATCCAAGATCTGTCCTGGGGTCCGTTCGGCAGGTGATGCAGTTATTGTTTTAAAAAGGACTTTTAATCCGGCAGTGCTGTGTCTAACGGCCGGGGCTTACATTAGTATATGCATTAGGTTGGCACCACCTCTCTGTCCTTCCTCCCCGCCCTCCTCATCATTAGGAATGCTCCAGGCAGATTGCTTCCTATTCGTCAGCTGTGTGAGCCCGACACATGGGCTGGATCGTTATTACACCTGTGCAAAGCTCAAACACCTGTGCAAAGCTCATTCCTAATAATGAGGGGGGTGGGGAGGAAGGACAGAGAGGTTGTGCCAGCCTAATGCATATACAAATGTAAGCCCCGGCCATTAGACACAGCGCTGCCGGATTAAAAGTTGTTTTTAGGACAATAACTGCATCCCTTGCCGAACGGACCCCAGGACAGATCTTGGATTAAAAGCAGCTATCCGAAGGTACAAGTGGTTTCGGAGGGTCAGATTGTGGGTACAGAGTCACTTTAATGATAATCTGAACGATAATCGTCCCGTGGAATAGGGCCCTAACACTGAGAGGGACAATAAATCTCAGTACAGAAGTATTGTAGTGTATAATACAAAGGCTCCCGTACTGAAGTCCCCAAAAACAGAGAAACCAAAAGAAACCTGAATTAAAAGTTGAAAAATAAAAGGACCCCAAGCTTTAAAAATTATTAAAAGAACCCTCTTTCCCAATTATGAAAAATATGTGAACTATAAAAATATCATGAGAATAGTAGCGATATCTGATCTGGTGAACAAGATAAATTAATGAATAAAAAAAGTCTGGAAAAAAAGTCTGGAAAGGTCTGGAAAAAAGGTCACAGAACGGCCGGTGTTTTATAATGTGCAAACATGGCCTTAAACAGTTAAAGGTCTCAAATGTGGCGACATAAAGCAAATTTGGTTTAGCTTTTAATTTTGTAAAATTGGTAAAAACATCACAAAAACTATACAAATCTGGTTGTTACTGTACCGACCCCCCAGCGTAAAGTGATCGTGTGATTTGTTCTCAACAGTGAACGCCGTAAAATTGAGATCTTCTCCTTAAAATTTTTGCTGGTTTTAGCAATTCCATTCTAACAATTAGGGGCAGTTTAAATGTGGCAATTTAAACGGTTTAACTTTTTTAATGTACTGTAGTAAAATATAACCACCATTATGTAAATCCCCTTAAACACAATGACCTGCAGGATAGCAACGAAGTGTCAGTCTTGCCATAAAGTGATCGGCGTAAAAACTGAATTTCTCAGAATTAGCAGAATATCACTTTTTTTTCAGCAATTTAATTGGCAGTACATGAAGGGTGACTTTATCTAGTATTATTGGTCCAGCAAAAAACAAGCCCTCTGTGGCTCTGTATATGGAAAAAGAACTGCAGTGTAAAGTATAGGGGAGACTGGAGGAGCGGCTGTAATGAGACATAAGATGAATCTGATAAATCTGTGTTACTAATACTCACTAGCAGTGTGTGATCGGCCTGTTGTATTAGTATACACTGTTGTGTCTTGCTTTCACTTTGCTAATGTTTATGGGAGGTTTAAATACTTACCTACCAACATTTGTGTCGGGTGGGTTCTGACTGTGCGTTATAAGTGACTTCTGGTTGCGGCATCTGGGATCAGAGATAACTCTGGTACATTAGTATCTAGTTGGTTAGAGGACAGGTTGCGTTTACCTATATGTATCCCAAAATGGGGCCATTAAAAAGTACTACTCCTGCAAAAAACAGGCCCATTGTTATTGCCCCGGACCACAGAATAAAGGTGACATCTCAGTAGGTGCTGAAAAGACGAAACCCTCTACAACACGGCCAAGTCCCGTTCTTACGAGTGCAGGTAATGTCACATGACCAAGACGCTGTAATCCATGTAGATATGTGTAGATATAGATATTGATATGTGTAGTGTAGATATTGGAGGACACATCCGTGTGATGTCAGAGACTGAAGGGGGGGGAGGGTGGGTAAAGCGCCAGTTATTCTGCAGGTTAGTGGGGGGCCCACTTAAACCCCTCGTGATCCTACATTATTCGCCTATTCAGAGATCTCACCACCCCCAAAGACTAGTGTGACTATAACCGGTGCTGTCGTTGTTTATTACGCTTCTAGCCGTACGGAGTAGTTGAGGTTATTGACCCTTTGCGTTCAGGATTCAGACGATTCTGCCTAGAATTTTCCATCGGACTATGAAGGACTTTGACAAACATTATTACTTGACTATATGGCGGTATTATTTGTGCAGGTGTTTTTCATGGACGCGGCGGCCATGTTCTCGCACCCTTGAAGTGACCATCTGTAAAGCAGTTTTATTGCCTTCCAAGAGCTGCAAGGTCACAGTGTATCAGCGAAAGACAAATGATGAGTTCTATATTTAATAATTGCTGTTCAGCCGCGCAGGCAGAGCCGTATTAACACTTGCTGCTGCCCTAGGCACTAAACCTGAAGACGCCCCATCTTCACGCACCAATTGGCCATACCAGGCCTGACCAATACCACCATACCCCCCACCCCACTTGAAAATACACCAGATTTACTGGCAAGTCTGAACAGGAGGTGAGAGACTAAAAAAATAAAAACAAAAAAATTTTTTTTTTCTTTCCCCCTGCTCCCTGGTGCTGCCCCCTGCAAGGTGCTGCCCTAGGCACCGGACCACGGGTGCCTAGTGGTAAATACGGCCCTGCGCGCAGGACGCCTTTTAGAGGTCTCGCCTTATGTCAGGCGGCGATAGGTATAGAGCGCGCCAACTCCGCAAATCCATACTGTATCTATCACAAGCTAAGCTCCTAGTCACATGTAATGGACACAGGGCAGATCCTGACTACAACCTGCATCCCAGGCGTGTACATAAGGTTCCTATTACCCACCTCACAGGCAATGCAAAATTTGCTGAAATTGTTTTGTGCAACTACTGAATAAATTTTGTCGTGGAAATAAGCCGCCCCTTCCTTGTGTCTGCAGATTCCACATACATCTCCCAGTGGGGAGGGCCCCAAACCACCCTGTTACGTGGCCCCTCAGGTCCTCACTCTGTTGCGAGCTTTGGGATCTAAATAGGGAAACACCAGGGTGGCCCCTGTAAGTCAAAGTCTAGCTCTGTTTCGAGTGTAACGACATAAGACAAGGGTGACCAAGGCTAGGCATCCATTCACAGACAGCTGTTTCGGGTATTTGCCCCTCATCAGGATTCTGTCTACCAGTGGCAGCGAAAAATAGACCAACAAAACACAACAATCACTGAGTTAATTGATTGCTGTGTTTTGTTGGTTCACTTTCTTCCAAAGACAGCACCGCTCTTGTCTCCAGTTTGGGTCCAGTTTTGTAACTCAGCTCTATTAAAGTGAATGGAGCTCAACTGCAGAGTAGTGCTGTCTCTGGAAGAAAGTGGCCATAACCCCTTTAAGGACCATGTCCACTTTAAAGGTGGCGTAGGTTTTCGGCTGTGCGCACCCACGCGCACGGGATTTATGTAGAGGCAGTCCGCCTCTACATAAATCTCCGTAGCGCCGGAGATGCGGGGACATTTATAAGTCCGTCGTAAAAAACGCCGGACTTAATAAATGTCCCCCTATGTTCACACAACGTATGTTTTGCATAAATCACGTCCGTTGTTGCAATTTGCAATAATGGCCGTGATTTATACAAAACATATGTTGTATTTGAATGAATGGAATCCCGGCCGGAGCGTATACACAGCCGGGTCACAGAATGGCCGGTGTTTCACACTGTGTGAACATGGCCGAAAGTTGTAAAATTGTGAGCACAAAATTTTGACTTTATTTTTGTTTCCAGAAAACTGGCATAGAGGCCTTGATGGAATCGCTGCATTGTGGAAATGGGCGCCTTCATGCGATTTTGTATCAGGGATTCAGTTAGATAAAGCATAAAGAATAAGCATAAAAGTTCAACTTTTTGTCTAAAAGACACAGAATGTAGTAAGATAAAAGCTCAGAGTGCGCAGAGATCATACAGTACATAGAGATATGAATTACTTTCAGGGTTTCTCACATAGAGTAAATTCAGGAGCAGCCGAATGAAATGAAAGATGTTTCACTCATAGGAGGACATGATGAATGAATCATCTTAAAGGGGACTTCCACCAGTAGATAGGCCTGTTGGCTGCACATACTGAGCACATTGTTTTATCTTTCCTCGCAGAGATGTCTGATTTGTTTATATTGTTTCTTGTTAGGTAGAAAAGCCAAAAAGTCCCCCCTCCCCCCCCCCGGGTGTAACCGTGAACCTAACGTCCCCGAGCACCAAAGACATTGTTCCCTCTTCAGAGAAGATCTGCATTGTTGATGTTGTCGAGGCTTAAAGGGAAGCTCCACTTATAATTATTGTTGTGACATGAAGATCAAGTTCCTGTATTTTTAGCTCCTATGCAGGCCTATGGGTCTCCATGGTAACAGACTACAAACAGACCTTATGTAGTCTGATCCTGCAGTCACGCTGTCATCTGTCTATTCTCTACTTCTTTGGAACTTATCATATGTATACTGGAAAGAGAGAGGAAAGATGGAGGATGATGGGGGGATCTTGCTACACAGGGGGGTTCACTGAGAGACAAAACTCTTCATAGGAGCTGTAGACACAAAATGAGATTTATTTGCAGTGCTATCTAATTTCTTATTTTATTTTAGATACATTAATAAGTCACCATAATGAATGGCTTTAGGGATTTTATGTAAATTATGTATCTACCTCCTTACAATTCCCAAGGCTTCTGCTTGCTGTCAGTGAATAATTTATATCCAGAAACAGAAAAGCGTCCAGATCAGATCCTGCCCGCCTATAGAATATTAGGAAATGGTCAGTTAGTTATTAGGGGTTATATGGGAAATAACAGGTGGATGAACTGGAGGCAAAAGTGCTGCCAAACCGTTACATAAATATATCAATAATCCATCCATCCACTTTTGTTTGGAAAATTCCAGCAGCACTGATACTAAAAAGTTGTATTTTGGTCTCATCTTATCACATGAAACTTAAAAGGACCTTGTGTGCCCTGTAGGATTTTATGGTATTACAGTTTAGTGTGTTACTAATGGTAATCTATAAGACCCAGCTGTTTGCCTATTGTCCTGTAGCCCATCCCAGCCTTGTGCAGGTCTACAATGTTGCCCCTGGTGTGCTTAGACAGCTCTCTGATCTTGGCCATGGTGAAGAGGTTGGAGTGTGATGAGTATGTGGACAGGTGATTATTATACAGGTAAAGAGATGAAACAGGTGCAGGTAATCCAGGTAATGAGGGCGGAGGAGGAGGAGCTTCTTATAGAGAGACTAATAAAATGGTGATTTGGCTATGTTGGGCGTCTATGGTGGACGTTTTCCCTGCGCACATGGTGACGCGTACGATCACACATTGTTCTGCATGTTAACACCCCTGTATAAAAGCAGTATATGTACCCGCTATAGACGTGGTGTATACCCCCTTGAGCAGCGGTTGAGTACCCTGGTGTTAGAGGTGTTGTCCGTTGAAGTCACCTTTTTCCGTCGGCCATTATCTCTTATCTACGTCCTGTTTGCACAGTGAAGTATCTGGAATAAGTGAATAAGAAGAGCTAGCCCCCCATTTACGGAGCACATTTACACGCCATACAATTTATTACAGTCATCTGTTTTATCACCCACACAGCATTCCTTATAGTCTTCTCCGAGTCACAGGGAAGTCTGGGAAATGGCGAACGTATGGAAAATAATAAGCTGCCTAACCATAAGATGAGGAACATGTGTGCCCCGAAAAGCGTGGAGCGCAGGAAGCTGTGTGCCCGGGACCCTCACCAGAATATTACAGGATGGCTAAAAACCTCACAGACAACATCCCTGGGTGGCCGATCCCGGCCCTCTAATCCATTGTGCCGAGGCTAAACGCTCCCTGCTGAAGCTGCAGATTATACCCGGCTGTATGTGTATATACCAGCTTATAATGGTCCGGACATGGCAGTGCCTACAGCAGCGGGGGTTGCCTGCTGAATGCTGTCCTTTTTAAAGGGGTACTCCAGCAAAAAAATTTCAAATCAACTGGTGTCAGAAAGTTATACAGATTTGTTATTCACTTCTATTAAAAAATCGCCAGTTCCAGTACCTATCAGCTGCTGTTTGTCCTGCAGGACGTGGTGTATTCTCCACAGTCTGACACAGTGCTCACTGCTGCCTCTTCTGTCCATGTCAGGAACTGTCCAGAGCAGAAGAGGTTTTCTATGGGGATTTGCTGCTGCTCTGGACAGTTCCTGACATGGACAGAGGTGGCAGCAGAGAGCACTGTGTCAGACTGGAGAGAATACACCACTTCCTGCAGGACATACAGCAGCTGATAAATACTGGAAGACTGGAGATTTTTAAATAGAAGTAAAGTACAGATCTCTGGCACTAGTTGATTTGAAAGAAAATCTGTTTTAGTGAACAACCCCTTTAAATAATTTTTATTTCCTGTTTTTCTTGTCTCCTAATGAAAAGATGGGAACTATTCTGTATTTTATCACTGGTTGGGGAACCTGCGGCCCTCCAGCTGCTGCAAAACTACAATTCCCATCATGCCTGGAGAGCCAAAGGTAAAGAAATGAAATAAGAATGAGTAATGTAATGTAATGAAGTCATTCCTTCCACGTTATAATGTTCGGTAATAACCCTCCCTGCGCGCGGCGTCTCCTTTATTATGCAGAACATCCGTAGTTCCTCTATCTCGGTGCACGGTAGGAAGAAGCCGCCACCGCCGCCGCCAATCAGAAGTAGGAAGCAATATTCAGTGTGGATTTCATTTCTGCAAAAGATTGGCTTTCTATGCACATTGCGCTCCATTGCTAACCTGGCCGTATGCTGTGTTAGGGTGCGTTCACACCTACAGGATCTGCAGCAGATTTGATGCTGTGTTCAGTTATTTAAATGAAGTCGGCTGCTGAAAATCAGCTGCAGATCCTGTAGGTGTGAACACACCATTAAAGGGGAGCTCCGGCTGCAGCAAATAAGTGTTGTCTTATGTATAAGGAAATGTTATGCAGTTTTGCAGAATACTTTATGTATGCCATACAGTTTTATATATATTATACCTTCTTGGTCATGTGGGTCTCCTTCAGTATTTACTGTGCACAGCGCCATTCTTATACTAGTGGCCGTGTTTGGCATTACAGCTCATTTTCATTCACTTGGCTTGGCACACTTAGCCTGGCCAGATGTGTATGAAGAGGGGAGAAAGTTTTAATCAGACTCCTTTTTTACCCGACACATGTGTAAAGGGATAGATACACTTGCTTCTATTTAAAAATCTCAAGTCTTCCTATACTTATCAGCTGCTGTGTGTCCTGCAGGAAGTGGTGTATTCTCTCCAGTCTGACACAGTGCTCTCTGCTGCCACCTCTGTCAATGTCAGGAACTGTCCAGAGCAGCAGCAAATCTCCATAGAAAACCTCTCCTGCTCTAGACAGTTCCTGACATGGACAGAGGTGGCAGCAGAGAGCACTGTCAGACAGGAGAGAATACACCACTTCCTGCAGGACACACAGCAGCTGATAAGTATGGTCACCCTTGAGATTTTTAAATAGAAGTTTCTGAAACCAGCTTTTCTGATAAGTGACGACTGCTGTGACCGCCCTAAAATGTTCCTTGTCCCCTGTTTATTCTATCAGCTAGGCTTCCTAACAGGGAACGCTGTTTCTATGTAAGCTCAGCACCTCCTTATTCCTGGATTATTCCTGTCAGGACATGCTGGGAGTTGTAGTTTTGCAGCAGCTGTAAAGCGGCGTGTTGGTCACCATTGGTTTATTTGATCAGTCAGAGTCTTGTGCGTTGAGTCATCTGTTCTGCCGTCCGTCGCCTCGGTCTCATCCCTCTCTGCTTGTTGTTCGGTTGTTACGTCGCTATCAGTGAAATCTCTCTATAGAAATCTCTCATTTGTTTTGCTCGGCTTCAGTCCATTGCCATGGACGACACACAAATAGCCGGGCCCCTGACATGCATGGACAGGCAGCCTTGTCATAGGGCCAGCACAGGAAGATAGAGAGGTAGCAGAGCGCACAATATAGCTCTCAGCGGTGACATCATCAATAAACCTTCAGCTTTCACTTTCCACAGCTGCGTTTGATGGCGGTCTGGAACAGTTCACATTGGATGTCTAAAGTAAAATTCTGAATTGTATTGTGGGAGCTCAGATTCATAGTTAAAGGGGTACTCCACTCATAACTTAACTTACATAACTTCTCATATATTGCTGCCCATGGTGAGACTAACAATTCCTTCCATACTTGTTATTATCTATTCAGTGTCCTTCCCCCAGTTCTCATCTGCTGCTTTCTGCTGAAGTCACAAAAATCAGTGTGTGAGCTTTTCTCTTTGTCTCCCCCCCCCCCCCTCCCTTTTGAGACGGCTCATGTAAACAAGTCCCTGGCTGGCTGTATCTGCAACACTTACCCAGCATTACAAAGAAGCTACAATGATACAGATACAGCCTGTCAGGGACTTGTTTACATCAGCCATCTCAGAAGGGAGGGGGGAGGAGGGGGAGACAGAGAGAAAAGCTCACACAGAGATTATTGTGTCTTCAGCAGAAAGCAGCAGCTGAGAACTGGGGGATGGAGCCTGAATAGATAATAACAAGTATGGAAGGAATTGTTAGTCTCACCATGGGCAGCAAATTATTAAAGTTATGTCTGAGTGGAGTACCCCTTTAAAGGAGGTAACATGGCTAACTGCACCGCAACAGCACCAAGGAGGAAGGTAAGAGACATCCTTTCCTCCTCAGCGTCTCCTGTGCAATAGCGACATATGAGCAGGTTACAATTGTCTAACCTGCTGGTAGTTCCCCTTTAAGACACGTTTGTGTGACACGTCAAAAGTTTATTCTTTATTACTGTTACCCTTTAAGGTGCCTGCAATAGCGGCTGATTAATACAGTTTTCCAGTTCTTGAAGCCAGTTTCCAGTTCAATAAGACACCCCTCTGAGGTTGACACATTGGGAATCCCCTTTCTATGAATTACTGTTTTTACACTTTTTTTTTTCCCTTAAAGGGGAAGTACAGAAAAAAACTTTTCATTTTATATAATCAACATTGTAAGTCCTACTGTTTACATCATGTGGACTCGGTTGTTGTATGTGCAGGAAGCCGCGAATGTGTCCATAGACCCGCATTTACCGATGGGACTGGCTTGGTTGCAGGCACAGAGAGTTGGAAGAGAAGTGCTCAGCCGAGTGCTTCTCCCTGCTCAATCAATTCTATTGTTTGGCATCCAGACCAAAACTTTTTTAAAGTGACAGGTACTCTTTTGGTTCAGCCGTCCTATACCTTAATTGTGATTATGGATCAGTCCCTTGAAGAGATTTATGGGAATGATATTGTTTAGTGTGAGACACAGGTTTACATTTCTACACATAGAATTACGGTGTAAGTGACAGTCTCGTTAATCGGCTGTAATTACCGTCCGTTTTCCTCGCCCTCCGTGTCGGCCGGTGGAGATTTGCGAGGCGCTGACTGTGCAGACATGTGTTTTAATTCAGAACCAGATGTGTTTTTATTTGCGAGGTCTGGTGGGGATAGGTGTAGTTGCCTAGTGTCTCGTAGATGGAACGGACCCTGACACAGTGCATGATGGGAAATATTTAAAGGGGCAGCTGAACAGTTTCTGTTTTGATATAGAAAAAGTGTAGCTTAGTGATCTGTTATATAGACCTGTAGTCTGGAACCTGCTCGACAGCGACTATAACACTACAACTCCCAGCACACCTCGACAGATGTAATATAATGGAAACCTTATAAAAAAAACTGAAATAAAAAAAACTGCTGAATTTCAGTCACATCCCAGAACAATTGAATAAAAAGCGATTAAAAAAACTCTAAGCTAAAATGGTAAAAATAGAAAATGCATAGAATTTATAAAATATGGTGATTCAAAGTTTTTTTTTTCCTTTAGGTTTATTTTTTATTTTTTTTTATATAGTGGACATAAAAAAAATGTCCAAAACAATATAAGTTAGGTATCGTAATTGTCTTAAAAATAGAAAAGGAGGAAGAAAATGAAAAACCCAGAAACAAGTTTCCTGGGTTGTTAAAGGGAACGCGTCATCGGAAAATAATCGATTGTTTAAATCAATAATTTAAAAATACATTTTTAAAAGATTTAAAAAAAAAAGATTTGACATTGCTAAATGCTGTCAAAGTTAAGGAAAGATGGTGGCCCCCATATTAAGGTACACAAAATCAAAAGAAAAAAAAAACACAATCAGGAAAAAAATAACATGTTTGAGTATCTGGATCTATCAAGTACAAAAAAAAAATATAGACAATACATTATATATATATATATATATATATATATATATCTACAGTAATACCTTGGTGTTCCAACACTTTGTTAACTGAACTAAACGGGGAGATAGCTGTCAGCAGTTTGGAAACACCAAGGTTACAGGAGCAGGGATTCCCCTCATAATGATAGGAATCCCTGCTCTAAACGGGTGTTCCCTGCAGAGGCAGAGAGAGAGGCAGGAGCTGTTTTAACTTGCCCTGCTTCTCTTGCTTCTCACAGCTGCGGGAAAGAGCTCCTCCTGCCTGCCCCAGCTCCTGGAAGCCTCCTCGGGAACGCCGGTGCTCTTGCTCCAGCACCGGCTGCCCTCCGCACCGTTCATCCGGCATCTGCTTGCCGGAGCCTACCCTGGGCAGCTGCAACCAAATACCTTGCAGATATATGGCTTTGTGCCCAAGAAGAGGACTCACCTTTATGACGTTTGTATGCCGACATTTGGTGAAGAACAAAACAATATAAAGGGATGGTTTATTACATTTTTTTCTTTCAAATCAACTGGTGCCAGCAAGTGCCAGAGATTGGTAATTTACTTCTATTAGAAAATCTCCAGTCTCCCAGTACTTATCAGCTGCTGTATGTCCTGCGGGAAGTGGTGTTTTCTTTCCAGTCTGACACAGTGCTCTCTGCTGCCACCTCTGTCCATGTCAGAAACTGTCCAGAGCAGTAGCAAATCCCCATAGAAAACCTCTCCTGCTGTCCAGACTGGAGAGAATACACCACTTCCTGCTGGACATACAGCAGCTGATAAGTACTGGAAGACAATATTTTTTAGTAGACGTAAATTACAAATCTCAGGCACTTTCTGGCACCAGTTGATTTGAAAGAAAAAAAATATTTGGTAAACTATCCCTTTAAAAAAATCTACTATAAAATCCACAGTGTGTGGAGGGGCTGTCTATCCCCATCCCCACTGCTGTGTGACCGTTTCATATAGATTGAGCCTAGTCATTAGTTTCTTATAACATATTATAATGTGTATTAGTCACATACAGGGAATTACTTTCAGCCATCGAGGGGTTTTCGGCCGTGTTTTCCCCGTGTCAGAGTGACTCAGATTTTAGGATAGATGTGTCTCGGTATGTCAGCGTCCGCAGCATTACACACATCTGCAGGAGTGCTAGGGTCGATATGACGGAAGCAGGAAGCCGTATGAAAAGCGCGTCACCTTCTGGCGGCTGTAGACATAGATCACACTTGTCACATAGAATTGTTTTTTTTTTGTATGAAATTAATCACTTATCTTAAAGTCAATGTAAAACCAAAGGGCGGAGGAGAATAACGTATGACAGACGCCTGATGCTGGAGGACATAACCTTCTCAGTGATGTCACGTCTTCGGCGGCAGGTAATGTACTAGAAGGCCGTCACTTTTTAGGAGCAATGACGCGCTGATCCGGCATGTGACCACGTGTCCTCCATAGTAGTTCCATGTATTTCATTCATTTGTATGGCTACATGTAATACTTCATGTCACCTGTAGTGGCTGCTGTAGGAATAATAAGCACTTTTCAAGGGTCGATCTGTGGTGATCAGCTGATCTTTGCTGGACATTTTTAATTAAAGAGATCAGTAGGGCACACAGAGGACCATGTTTAGCCTTGATAAATGGGCCTTAGTATACTGTTATAGACATTTATCTAATATGGTGTAAAGCGAGACTGGCTCAGTTGCCCCTAGCAACCAATCAGATTCCACCTTTCATTCCTCACAGACTCTTTGGAAAATGAAAGGTGGAATCTGATTGGTTGCTAGGGGCGACTGAGCCAGTTTCACTTTACACCATGTTTGATAAATCTCCCCCTGTATGTCTATCTGCGAGCAAACAGCTGAATTGTGAATACAGCTGTGAAGCATAATACACTAAATAAACCTCTAGACACAAAGGTATATTATTTCACTGTAGTCCGTAGTGTTGTTCAAGATACTTATTTCTTGACCATAGTTAAAAGTGGTTACAAAGAGCGTCTCTCCCCCTGGAGGACCTGTCCTGTCCTACATTACACACACACAACTCATTGATTTTAGTGTGATGCTTCAATTATCCTGTGGTGATGCTGCAGGGAAACTGAACAGGTTACTTCAATGTCAGTAGATCTTTCTAGTCATAGATTGTCCTCATGGACAGTTCCTTTAAGTTGGCATTGTATACAGGATCTATATCCTGCTTGGTCCTCACTGATAGTACACCGAGGTCCGTCTGTAAAGTCCCGTCTCAGAGAGTTTTCCATATAGCATCTTATAGTTATTCGTTTCTTTCCATTCCCAGACAACAGCTAATTCCTCATTCCCTCATAAATTTTTCTTCCATGATCCAGAAAATTCACTTTCTGTTCCCGTCTTTTATTTTTCCGGGATTTAGGATCTTAGTCGTCCATAGTTATCTGCTGAATCTATCTGTCCCACATATGTAATATTGATATCTGGCCTGTTGAGGCGAGAGCTGTTTAATAAATTGTCATTCACGCCTGGGAGTCAGAATACTCAGTCCGCGGGGATATCGACCGCGCATCGGTCATCACATTCGCATCTGTTATACTTTTATACTCATTTTAGGTGTATATCCGTCTGTTAAGTCTAACTATTTCTACTGACCCTCCGACGTGGGGGAGTAATCCGCAGACACCTGTAATGGCAGATTTATTGAGAAAACAGAAGGATCAGGCATACTGAAATCCAACAGTCTAGTCATTGTGCTGATACCTCCGTACATATCAGATCAGTGAGGGCAAAACCACTAGAGATAGGAATAACTGGAGCACACAACTTGAGGCTGTTCAGCATTTGACTTCTGAAGGCCATATTCCATGGGCCGGCTGTGAGCGCTTGTTTGCTCCTCATACCCCGCTCGCTGCTGCTGCTATTCCACCCGGCAGCAAAAGCGAGCGCGTGAGTCCGGGGAGAGCCGCGGGTAGCTGCGGGGGCAGGGGTCGGTCGTCCGGGCAGCCCATGGGATATAGCGGCGGTCTGCTGCCACTTCTACTATATAAGTCGTTTGTCTTTCAACTTGTTTAAAGACAAACGACTTCAACGATCAGCCGACATGAATTATGACGGCTGATCGTTGCCTCCTAACCCATGGGACGATTATCGGCCGCATACAGCCGATAATCGTTCATGGAATAGGGCCTTAATGGCTGTAGAAGTTGGAAAAAACATAAATACAGCCTATGGCCTATGGCTATATCTACCAGACTCCCTAGGGATGCATCCAACTTCTTCGGGAGTCAGATGCCGAACGATCAGACTCGAGCGTGCTCCTGTTGCACTTATCTCTACAAACCACCTTTCTCGAACGGTCATCTTAGTTAACAATCCACTTCCACATGCTTCCCTGATACTATTGTCTGGTTATAATGGGGACGCTTTTGGTGTTGGTGAGATGCAGGTTAAGAAAACCAGGCGACGATAAGCGTAGTAGTACTCGAGAAAAATGAAAACTTTACTGAAATCTGCTGGAGCTGTCACGATTACACAGTACAGTCCTGTCATAGAGATGTTATGGCTGACAGCCTCGGATGGGTTACCTCACAGTGTGTGATGGAGGTCACTAAGATGTCTGCCAGCTAAGAGATACACTATGCAGTGAGACTTGGGCTTTACTGGATATCTAGGCCGGGCCTAAAGCCTGAAGCCTAGAAATAGACTTAGAGGACTACAATGAATTCTCCCTGGGTAGTGGTGTGGATGCTTAGCTGGGGACTCCTTCAATCCCTATTATTAACCAACCACAAGTCCAGGCTCTCAGTTTATCCTACTTGATCTTTCCTTTAATAATTCTGATTACATGAGCGGCTTCTGTGACCCCATCCCCACAGTGGCTAGCCAACAACTAACGGCCTTTTCCTGTCATAGCCCGGTTTCCATGGATAGCTAATTAACATAGCCCTGCCCCTCACTGGAACCTTCCACTCAGCTAGAAGCAGTTCCCTTAAGAGACTGCTGGTGGCGCTGCTGCCTAACAGGCAGGTGTGTGCGTGTGGTTGGTGACAAACGGTGACAAGCGTTTAGACAAACGGGTATTCCGGTTTCCTCCCACACCCAAGAAAAAAAAACATACAGATAGGTGAAGCGCTGCGAAATCTGTGTGCGCTATACAAATTAGAAAAAAAAATCATTTAGATGTTTGAAAAAATCGTTTTAAGATCGCTTAAGCCCATCTCACCCATAGGGTGAATCTGTGAAAGACTGTTTACACAAAGCGATCTGCAAATTTTCAGCGAACGACCAGCGATGATTTGAGAACATGTTGAAAGACCAAGTTTACACGAGCCGATTATCTCTCAAATGCGATTGTTAGCGCAAAAAATCGAACGTGATCGCTCCGTGTAAAATGACCATTAGAAAACTGTAGAATCCAGAAAAGTAAAGGAGTTTATGGCGTGTCGAGAAAGCTACTTCATGAATTATCAAAAAACGAGCATGTTAGAAGGTTCGGCTGATTTATGAGGATCTTATTAGGGAATTCTGGGTTTATAGAGAAAACCTTTATCAGAGAGGTGACACAGAGACCGGTTACAAAGAGGGTCTCCCACTGGTGCTGAAACCAGCAAAACCAGCCAGTCATCCAATGGCCTTTGGTTCTCTAATCGGCCAAATCAGCCCTGTCCGGCCAATTATCGTTACGTGTAATAAAGACAATGATCAGCCGATGATCGTTGTCATTGGCTGATCGTTGATATAGGTTCTGACCTATAATTGTCGGGCGCCGACCACACATTGCTACGTGTAATAGCGGTGCGCGGCGGGCGCTGACGATTAGCAAAGAAGAATACATTACCTGTCCAGGCTGCAGGGCTCCTCTTGCGCTCTGCTTCTCCCCGGGTCCCGCGCGCTCCAGTTTCCAGAGCGGCCTGTCTGAGCTGACAGGCCGCTCAGCCAATCACTGGGTAATATCGGTAACAATGTCCCTGCAGCCCTTGTTGAACGATTATTATTGGGCCGTGTAATAGGCCCAGTAAGCGAGCGCCGATCTAGCAGATTGGCGCTCGTTTACATTTATTATCGGGCTTCCATCGTCCCTTCTAATAGTACCCTAAGGGGCCTATTCCTTGGAGCGATAATCGGCCGAATCGCCTTTCCCCCCCCCCCTCTCAAGGGTTACACAGTGTAGTCTTAGTAATGTCGCGATGAGCAACTATATAGCGGAAAATTCTCCCACTTATCTGTATTTTGCAGAACTTTCCAGCGAGTGAAGAGTTAAGCACGCCTGCTCGGTTCCCCCCAGAATGTAATTATTAGCTGTAAAGCGTCTTTTGTCTCCGAGGAGCGAGTAAAGCGGTGCAGGGACAGAAGTCTATGGCTGTATGTTTTTTTCGGTCCACATTTGATGTGGTCGTTTGCATACAGCTGCCGAGTAGACAGTTACCTTTGAAAAGAACATTTGGCGGCTTTAATTTGATTAGGGAAAACCACCTCAATCATTTGTGGACTAAAAGCGTTCTCATTTTCACTTGGCAGAAGTAGTCGGGAATGTACTGTTTGCCATGACATTACGCGGAGGAGCACTAAGGGGGACATAGCTGGATGCTTAAAGGCACAGATCCCTTTTTTTACAAAATTTTTTAAATATAAAAAATAGCTTCCTGGTGTAGTGGGATTTGTAGTTTCACCACAGCTGGAAAGTCGCATCTTCCAGGCCGTAAGACCATGCTGATTTATAGCAGATTCATTGAAAAATTGGAGTTTCGTTTCTTTGAGGACTCTTGAACACCACTTCTCCAGAAAATAAGGATGAAGTATAGAATTTTTTTTACAGTTTTTATTAAAAACAAAAATTATTTTAACGTTTTTTAGCTTATATCTGTTGTGTTAAGGGATTAAAGGGAAACTAGAGGTGTCAAACCTTCCCTATAGCGCACGGGGAGCTGAGGAGGACGGTACGTTTCTTACTTTTTGCCTTGGCGCGGGGACTCGCTTTTGGCCCCAGCCCTGCACTCACCTCCCGTCGGGCTCGTCCTCCTCCTGCTCCCTCCTCCCTCGCTGTCTCCTCCCATCCTCGCTCTTGCGTACTGCTACAATTTAAAGGGACAGTACGTTCCTAATTGGTTAATGCACCAAACACCTCCACACTATAAATTCCTGCACCTGTCCTGCCCTTGCTTTGTTGGAGACTTTGCTTGCTTCCATAGTGTGTGGTCCCAGCTCTCCGTTGTTCCTGCCTGTTGTTCCTGCCCGTGGTTTCTGCCCCTGGTTCCTGCCCGTCTGTGGTTTACGCTTGTGACTGCTACCCCGGTACTACCGTGAATTCAGCTGCCTGCCTGCTTGCCTACTTTGCCTGCTACACCTCGTCTGCTGCCACTAGCAAGCCAAGCCAGGGGATGTGACCTGGGGGTCGCATGCCGCCGCAAGTCCATCCCGCCTTGCGGTGGGCACTGGTGGAGACCAGTGGCCCCTTAGACTCCGCTCCCTGGTGCAGCTTACACCATCGCTGGTGACGGTCCAGTGGATCCACGACTCCAGACGTTACACTTTGCAGTTGATTTGATATGTAAATGAGGCGGTTTGGTGCACTGAGGGCGGGGCTACCACCTTCTTATGAATATTGGGGTGGTGCTCTGCAATAACGTCATTCCACCACTTATCACTGCAGAGCACCGGATGAATATTCATAAGAAGGGGTGGGAGGGCCAGGGTGGATGATAGTCCCGCCCCCAGTGCACCAGACCCCTACATTTACATAACTAATAAATTGCCCCATGCATTGTAGGGAACATATGAGGTTTGATGCTTCTAACCTGCTGATAGTTTCCCTTTAAATGGTACCTGTCACTTTTGATTTTGTAGAGACATGTTAAAAGTTTTGAGCCGAGCAGGGAGAGAAGTGCGCAGCTGATTAATTTTCTTCTCATTCCCTGTATTGGGAGTTTGTTTCCATCACGTAGCACAGAGCACATTCTACCAGCCGAACCTGCAGCCGCATCCCCCTCCTTTACCTATATATGTGTAAAATTTTCAAAATTTGATGAAAAAGTGCAATATATGTCCGTTGCCCCTATGGATGCATCCCAAGCCCTAAATATCCTTATGAATTAGATATGTGTAAAGAATGAGAGAATTTTACATAAGGAAGTAGCTCCAGCTTGTTTTTTCTTTCTGGAAACCTTACCATTTCTATTCTGGAGAATCCCTTTAAGAAAAAAAAAAGAAAATAAACATAGTACAAGCGGTAACTTTGGAAGCTCCACACAGACACAGCTATGTTCCAGGATATGCTAAATAGGAGACGGTGGCCAATAAAACAAGCAAAACTGAATAAAGAAAAGTTTACAAACCTCTGGGTCAAAATTGCATCAGCAAACAAACCCCCGGTGACTCAGGTCACTCTGACACCAGCCGCCAGCAAACACAGCCGCTCTGACGGTGGCTCCCAAATTCTGCGGACCAAAATAAATGTTATAATAGCCCAAATAGATATCTGGCATGGGAACAGATACAAATCAAGGTTATACCATGAAGGGGAAGGGTATGGGCACCATTAAAGGCATATTCCAGGAAAAAAAACGGAAAAGGCCAGCCGAACCTATCTAAACGCCTCTCCTTGTTTTGTCAATTGCACCATTTTTGCTTTAGGAGGGCGAAATAGTAATAGATAGCCTGTAGAATAGGGATGGGGGAACTTTGGCCCTTCAGCTGTTGCAGAACTTCAGTTCCCATATCACAATTCCCTGGTATACTATAAAAAGCATCAAAAATGAGCTAAAAACCTAAAAAGGATCTGTAGTGAATCCAAAAAATCCTATCTAGTCTAAGTTTTCCAATTAGAATAAGATACTAAACTTTACTTTTACTAAACTTTTTTAACTTTTTGTACATTGATATGTATGTCTCTTATCTTTTATCCTGGGTGCCATTCCATGCTGTTAGTTGTGTCCGGTAAGCCGTTAGGAGCACTGGGGGTGTGGCTACTCCTAGAACCGACCCGCTTCCCCCCAATGATTATCAATGGAGGGGCGGACTGCGGCGGGCCAGATTGGCGCTGGGGGGAGCAGTATGCAAAAGAAGGGTCCGTGGAGTCTCAGTTACGAGTCTCAAAACACGGGGATAGCCAGATATCCCTCCAGGGGAGGGAAGCCTATTGCCAAGGGGGTGCCTTCCAGTGGGGAGATCACCAAACCACCCTGATACGTAGCCCCTTAAGTCCCACTCGGTTGCGAGTATTGGAACATAAATAGGGAAGTACCAGGGTGGCCCCTTTTACGTCATAGACTAACTCTGTGGCGAGTATTGCGACATGACAAGGGTTTACCAAGGCAGGCATACACCCACAGACGATAGTTTCGGGGTAGTTGCCCTTCGTCAATGTGGAGCAGGATTCTGGCTATCAGGGGCAATGAAAAATAGACCAACAAAACACAGTAATCACTGAGCTCAGGGACACCAGCGACAAAAATATCGAATGGAGTACTCACTGAAGAGTCTCCACTGATGCATTGCCCCCTATAAATTTAAATATGCAAAAGAAGGGTCCGTGGAGTCTCATTTACGAGTCTCAAAACACGGGAATAGCCAGATATCCCTCCAGGGGAGGGAAGCCTATTGCCAAGGGGGTGCCTTCCAGTGGGGAGATCACCAAACCACCCTGATACGTAGCCCCTTAATTCCCACTTGGTTGCGAGTATTGGAACATAAATATTGGAACATAAACCTCTAGGAGCACGCTCCCCCAGTGCTCCTAGAGGTTTACTGGGCAAAGGATTTCAGAGCTAACAGAATGGGAGCAGCGCAGAGGATGAAGGTGACAGACATACCTTCATCTTCGGCACCCTGTGCACAATAGGGGGCTACCAGCAGCTTAGATTTGTCCAACCTGCTGATTGTTCCCCTTTAAAGTTTTGGCACGGTAATGGTTTTACCATGACTCCCAGATTACATGGACTCTTGTCTCGTAGCTCTAACCTCATAAACATCAATAGGAAACAGCTGCGGTGACCCCATGATGTATACGTTATTGTGTTACAATTCATCTATAATTGTAATTGTTTTAATTAATTTCAGACTTAATTAAATGGAAAATCTCATTTTATAGCTGCTCGCAGTTTCCCGCATTGGTTTAGTTTTCCACGATGGACGTGGATAAACCCTGGAACAGAAATGTTCTCATTTATCTGTTTACTTGTGGTGCCGAGGCTTAACACTGCTTACATGCATCCTCACATTTGTACACGTCCTTTGATGTCGCAGCGTGACTCTGACGTAGTCGCCAATGACTGATGAAATTAATGGTGTGATTCACTTTCTGCTTTTCCACATAAGTGATCTGTGCGGTTCAGAGACTTTTTTTTCCAAACCTAATGATGCTGTCCTGGCTGCAGACTTATATAGCTCCATTCATTCCGTGCTAGCGGGGGCTCCATGTATCAATAATAATATTTGGGTCAAAACTAAGTAGACCCTGATGGAATGTAACCTTAAAGAAACTATTAGAAGGACGTTTCCAAATTCAACAAAACTTATGTTACGTATCGGGATAAATGACACCAACCAGAGAAGATAGCTCAAAAAAACCTTAAAGGGGCCATCCGGCCATTTTTAAAATCCTGCAGGCGGCAGGGGCAGGGGGTGATTTAGGTAGGATTAGGAACTTACTTCTCTCTGTGCCCGCGGTGAGCAGTAGGACCAGCCTCGGGACCCCGCCAGCCTTCTGGATTTCTAGCTTGCTGCACATGTCACGACCCAGCTGATGGACTGGCCACTTAGCCAGTCAGTGACTGGGGCGGAACGCTGGGGCAGACTGGGGCGAAACAAAGTGTTCAGGTTCGGAAACGTTCTCCAAATCCGACGCTTCTGCAGCCGTGGGGAGTCAAGTGCCAAGCATTAGAGTTCGGAAAATGTTACAGAACCCAAGCAGTTAGCCCACTGGACCTTCAGAACCACTGAAATTCATTGCAGTATAGACTCCACAAAATTATTGTGCAGGAGAATCAGCCAATGTGAACAGGATTACTTCTATGCAGCCCATTCCACCTCATCCCAGAGACATCTATAGGAATAAAACTGGGGACTGCACCGGAAAGCTCACTTCCATGTTTCTGGAGATAACCCTAACTTAACGGCCAGGTTGTATTTTCCTACTGAGAAGTCTCCTTCTACTATAGATTAAACAGTTTTCCTGAAGACCTAAACATGATTGGCCACAATGTTTAGATAATTGCTACTATCCAAATGTCCATTCATAGGTTTCAGAAGAGCCAGGGTGCACCGAGAAAACATTATCCACTCTGTTACACTTGCTCCACCAGCCTGACCTGTTCACACCTCAACATCTCATCAGTTCATGCAGCTTGTTCCAAATTCTGGCCAGAATGGCGCCACAGATATATGGATCCATGTGACCGGCCATGTTTCTCCACAGAGATCTGAATCGCTCTGACCAGCCATGTTTCTCCAAAGAGATCTGGATCCATCTGACCGGCCATGTTTCTCCACAGAGATATGGATGCATCTGACTGCCAATGTTTGTTCACAGAGATCTGGATCCATCTGACTGGCCATGTTTCTCCACAGAGATCTGAATCCCTCTGACCAGCCATGTTTTTCTACAGAGATTTGGATCCATCTGACCGGCTATGTTTCACCATAGAGATCTGGATCCATCTGACCAACCATGTTAGTATGATAGAAAAAGATCTCCAAGTTCAACCTAGTATGGAATGGATGAAGAGTGGGGGGATAGATGGGTAGACATGTTTCTCTACAGAGATCAAGATCAATTTGACAAGCCGAGTTTCTCCACCAAGATTTGAATCCATCTGACCAGCCATGTTTCTCCACAGAGATCTGGATCCATCTGATCGGCTATGTTTCTCCATAGAGTTCTGGATCCATCTGATCGGCCATGTTTCTCTACAGAGATCTGGATCCATCTGACCAGCCATGTTTCTCTACAGAGATTTGGATCCATCTGACCGGCCATGTTTCTCCACAGAGATCTGGATCCATGTGTCAGGCCATGTTTCTCCATAGAGATCTGGATCCATCTGACCGGCCGTGTTTCTCTACAGAGATCTGGATCCATCTGACCGGCCGTGTTTCTCCATAGAGTTCTGGATCCATCTGAACAGCCATGTTTCTCTACAGAGATTTGGATCCATCTGACCAGCCATGTTTCTCCACAGAGATCTGGATCCATCTGACCAGCCATGTTTCTCCACAGAGATCTGGATCCATCTGACCGGCCATGTTTCTCCAAATGTTCCCATACAGGGAAGATCCAGTCATGGATGGTCTGTTGTCTTTTAAAGTGGCCATTCAGTGGTCCTAAACAACCAACCATTCAATTCTCCAGTAAAAACTATTGCTCCTCCATCAGGATTATCTACACATCTGGTCACTTTTAGTAATGCATTCAGACCGGTTTAAGGATTATTTTATTTGCTAAAAATATACAGTTTGGGTTACGCATTTAAGACATCTTGTGCTTCCAAATGCAATACCTGGATTACAGGCGCTATCCATCACTGTAAACTCCCATTGCCCCCTGGATAAAGAGGCCACAATTTATGTACATGGTCTAAAGCGGGGGATCTTTTTTTTTCCGGCGTGTTTTTTAGTTTTGCCAGTGTACTAAATACCTGGCAAAAAGAGGTGTTTTTCAAAATTTTTAAGTAAATGTAGGTCAACACAAAGGAATCATACAGCGGGGAATATTTTCCAGTGTTTATCCTACACTGTCGAGACCTGACTGGTTCCACACTATTTGCATGTGTTAGGTTATAGGCAGTTCTTCTGCATTCCATGTGTTGATTTATATAAATATGTTTAATGCGGGTTACTAACGGACAGCCGCACACCCGCAAACGGTCAGTTTTAGGAATTTTTTTTTCCAATTTACATTTTTTATGGGCAGAACTGCGAGTTCCTCCTGTAACTTTTTCAAGGATCTTGATCAACCAGCAATGGTCATGGGAGAGAAATTTGGCAAGCTAAGTTTAGATATAACCATGTATAATAGATCCGTGAAATTTTCATGTTTCGGTAGGTGCATGGTACCATTGGATACAGAAAAATGAGTGCATGATACTGGGTTCACATATGTCTCCATATACAGCCCCATTATCTCATGTCATATAGCAGCGCATTTTTTAGAAAGTTCATTGGATAACCTATTTTCTGTTACTGATTAGTCTGATACTAAAACTTGTTCTTTTATTCTAATCTGTTTCTATTTTCTGACTTTTTTATTTTTATTTATTTCACTTTTTGTACATTGTTATGGGGGCGGCCATCTTGCCTGTGCTGTTTTTAACAGCATTTAGTGACATGCTTTACAGCAAGACTCATGTAAATAGATGACAATAGACAAACTCTGTCCCCATGAGATGAATGTGAGACATTACTGAGCGCGCTCTGTGACCTGTGAAGAGGTCATTCCACAGGGAGCTGCTATTGTCTCCTCTATCTACTGGTGTCACATGACGCTGCAATGCTGTACAGATCACTTTACAGCAGCCTCCTCTTATCACCGCAGACACAACAGGAAATCTCAGCTTAGTTTTAGCCCCAGTGGTGAGAATGAGAACTGCAAGATATCAGGATTATTATATAATATATAGAGGAAAAAGGAAGATTACGTAAAATGTCACCCAAAATTCTTTAAAAATGTGTTTAACATAAAAATATTATTTATAATATCAGTCATTTTCTGATGACACTGTCCCTTTAACAGCACAGCAGATCATACAAAACAAAAAGTAAATGTAGTCATGGTAAAGTAAATGGCACGCCGCGGTTACACCATGGTAAATGTTGGCATACTTTTATGACACCACATAAATGCCAGTTGCCTTCTAGGTGACTTCTAACACTACTATTACTGTACTATTATTATTATTGTATTATTTACTAACCATCTTTGCTCTTTTTCTGCAGGTTATTTGATGTATGTACCGTTTCTCGGACAGACAGGGAGACAAAGCTTACACTGGTTTTTGAACACGTCGACCAAGATCTGACAACGTATTTGGATAAAGTGCCAGAGCCCGGAGTTCCCAATGAAACAATAAAGGTATTGAGGACTTGTTTGTGCCCTCTGTTCCATCTAATACTCCAGAAAGGTTTGCTTCCAGTAGAAAACTCTATGTGAATCCATTTGGGGCAGGATAATAAGTAACCCACTGCACTGTAATATCTGTGTTCAAGGAACCCTAAAAACAGTCTATTAGGTGTCCCAATAATTCAGGGTCTGATGTATTGGTTGTCTAGGGGAAAACAAAATAACAAACATGTAATACTCACCTTCTCCAGTCTGCCACAGTTGCCGCGCCACTGCTCCCAGTTCTCTCCTGGCCTCCACTTCTTCAGTGTTCTGCCTGCTCAGCCAATCAGTGATTAAAATGGGGCAAGGTTGCTGCTCCTGGGAGGTTGGAATAATACTGAGCCTTAAAGAAGTAGAGACCAGGAAGGTCTGCGTGGAAATCTGCAGGGGATCTGGAGTAGGTGAGTATGTTATGTTATATTCACACCTAAAATAAACCATGGAGAAAGTTTGTATTTTCCATCTACAACCCCTGCTTGTGGTACCTTCCATCAGTTACTTTAAAAGAGCAGCTTCAAAGAGAGTCTCCTGTTCTGGGGGATCAATTCTGTCCATGCATTTTCTTGTACTCTATTAAGGAACTCAGAGATAATATAAAGAGGTCCTCTGTTTAGGATGGTATGATCAGAGATCAGTCACAAAGAGCGTCTCTTGCTTTGGGGGACCTTCTCTTGTCTATCATTAAACAGATAACCCATAGATGTGAATGGACACTGTAATAGTGTAATATTTCCCTGTGGGGCGCTGCAGAGAGCGTGACCCCTTGCTGCCCGGCTCCAGTGCATCTTACCGCCTGCCCCGGCACCAGGATTCAGTATGATCATCTTATTTTAAGGGTCTCTACTAAGCAGGAGGCCCAGATTTCGTGTCTGGGGTGAGGTTTTCCAGCGCAGGGCATACTCATACTCTCCCATACTCTGTATCTCAGCAATGGAGGGCAAGCTGGCAGAAATGGATTTAAAAGTTTCTCCTCTTTGCCAGGAAAAATATTCAGTGCATTAAATAAAAAAAATTTCCTGCCGAGATCTAAATATCCCTCCACATCAGGAGCGTCCTGTGAGCCAGAGATGTATAAAGCTTATTGTAGCTTTATACTCGCCTCTTATATACAGAATCAGGGGATTGTGCCGCAGCAGCCGTGTATACAATGTCAGATTTAATCATCATAATCCGAGTGGTCGGCAGTGGTTGGCGGTAATCTGCACTCACTGGTAAGAAACCTGCTGATAAGTCTGGAAAGGGAATTTAATACTTTACTGTTACTTTGTGCCAATCTTTTCATTCATATCAAGAGATGATTTTCTGATTTTGCTGGTTACCCCTGGAAACAGACAACAGTTTGGTTTCAACCGCTGTCAGACATGTGACCTCTCAGCATAGAAATGTGTATAATGTGCAGGTACAGGCCTCATATACTACTACAGAGCCATTATACCTCCATATACCTCATACACTACTACAGAGCCACCGTACCTCCATATACCTCATACACGATTACAGAGCCACTGTACCTCTACATACCTCATACACTACTACAGAGCCACCGTACCGCCATATACCTCATACACTACTACAGAGCGACCATACCGCCATATACCTCATACACTACTACAGAGCCACCGTACCTCCATATACCTCATACACTACTACAGAGCCACCGTACCTCCATATACCTCATACACTACTACAGAGCCACTGTACCTCCATATACCTCATACACTACTACAGAGCCACCGTACCGCCATATACCTCATACACTACTACAGAGCCACCGTACCGCCATATACCTCATACACTACTACAGAGCGACCATACCGCCATATACCTCATACACTACTACAGAGCCACCGTACCTCCATATACCTCATACACTACTACAGAGCCACCGTACCTCCATATACCTCATACACTACTACAGAGCCACTGTACCTCCATATACCTCATACACTATTACAGAGACACTATACCTCCATATACCTCATACACGATTACAGAGCCACCGTACCTCCATATACCTCATACACGATTACAGAGCCACCGTACCTCCATATACCTCATACACTATTACAGAGCCACTGTACCGCCATATACCTCATACACTACTACAGAGCCACTATACCTCCATATACCTCATACACTACTACAGAGCCACTATACCTCCATATACCTCATACACTACTACAGAGCCACCGTACCGCCATATACCTCATACACTACTACAGAGCCACTATACCTCCATATACCTCATACACTACTACAGAGCCACCGTACCGCCATATACCTCAAACACTACTACAGAGCCACTATACTTCCATATACCTCATACACTACTACAGAGCCACCGTACCTCCATATACCTCATACACTACTACAGAGCCACCGTACCGCCATATACCTCATACACTACTACAGAGCCACCGTACCGCCATATACCTCATACACTACTACAGAGCCACTATACCTCCATATACCTCATACACTACTACAGAGCCACCGTACCGCCATATACCTCATACACTACTACAGAGCCACTATACCTCCATATACCTCATACACTATTACAGAGCCACTGTACCGCCATATACCTCATACACTACTACAGAGCCACTATACCTCCATATACCTCATACACTACTACAGAGCCACTATACCTCCATATACCTCATACACTACTACAGAGCCACCGTACCGCCATATACCTCATACACTACTACAGAGCCACTATACCTCCATATACCTCATACACTACTACAGAGCCACCGTACCGCCATATACCTCATACACTACTACAGAGCCACTATACTTCCATATACCTCATACACTACTACAGAGCCACCGTACCTCCATATACCTCATACACTACTACAGAGCCACCGTACCGCCATATACCTCATACACTACTACAGAGCCACTGTACCTCCATATACCTCATACACTACTACAGAGCCACTGTACCTCCATATACCTCATACACTAGTACAGAGCCACTTTTACTTGATATTTTACAGCTGAGTACATCCTCCATACTGTACATATATAGCGGTATTATTATTATTATTTAAAATAGAATTTTTCCAGGTTTTTAAACTCGTATTTCAGGGACGATTCCTGGTGCTAATGATCCCTGTAATTGTTATCCGGCACCCTCCCCTGTCCTGTGTGACAGCTGTGCACTTTACCTCCTCCCCAGGTACAGTTACATATAGTCATGCGATATCCTTCAGGATTTATACCGCCACCATTAGTCCTCACAATGGGAGAGGTCTGTTCTCTGAGGTCTCATCCATTTCCGTCTCTCGTTACGGCGTTCTGTACAGCCGGGGTCTGGGTGGGAGATGGGACAGGATTCTGTTCTGTTCACTTGAATTATTTCTGACTCTACAGCAGGGATGGGATAAAGATTTGGCTGTCCAGGCATGATGGGAGTTGTAGTTTTGCAGCAGCTGGAGAGCCATGGTCCCCTACCCCTGCTCCACAACACTGCAGGTGCTGTCACAGATTTTTTTGGACATCCACTTGAAGGCTTAGAAGTCCAAATAATCTCAGCATCTGTATTTTCCAGAATGTTACAGGAAGTTTGGCGCCACCTTAAAGGGCTTGTCTGTAGAGCATAAGGAGTCTCAGTCCTACTGCTCCCCGACACTTACGTCTTGGATGTATATGTTCCAAGATGGCGGGGGGCAGGTATATATCCTGATTTTGCAGCAGTATCATGCCGCTTTTGGTCATCATGGTCGGGTGTGAATGATCAGATTTGTGGTACACTAATTGTTGTGAAAAAGCAGTTCATAGAGGAGTTAATCTGCTCTGTATTCTGAATGCTGATCATGTCCCCAAGATGGCCAAATATAAAGGAACATGTGACCAGGCTCAGTGGAGAACACTGTGGGAGGAGCATGGTCACATGCTTCTCCATCCTCGGCCATCTTAAATGGGTTTTCAAAGATAAAATAACTTGTTCCCTGTCCACATGAGATCAACAAGTAAGACAAGTAAGACTTCTTTTACATAGAAGTCAATTACAAATCTGTATAACTTTCTAATACCAGCTGATTAGAAAACATTTTTTTTTCTCTGGAGTACCCCTTTAAGGCTATTAATGACGTTTTGTTGTGGACTAAACTACAGTAGTTCGATTTGAAGCCAAATTTTGGTGAAGCAGCGGAACTGAATTTTTGAAACATTCATTCATCATAAAGGGTTTTTTCAGCATAAACTATTAATCCATGCAGCTGCCAGGGCTGCAGGGGACACGACTGCATACTTACCTGTCCTAGTTCCTTAGCGTCTTGCAGTCCTCTGTTCTCCATCATTGTAACCATTGTGAGAACATCCCACAGGAAATAGTATAGTGCTGCTGTCTATGCTGATGCTGATGACAGTGGCAGAAGAGCAGAGGACAGCAAGAGGCCAGGAACTGGAACAGGTAAGTATGCAGCAGTTTTCCCACAAGTCCCGGCGTATAGTTGTACATTAATATACAGGAAATCATTGAGCGGGCCGTTGAGGCCGTCCATGTAATGGCTGCTTCTCTCTTCCTCCTGGGATTAGATGGCCAGGATTCTTATCAGCTGCCGCCTTGCTCATGTTTCCTGATAGCATGATAGCCTCCATTACAAGTTTTTAATGTCAGATTTCCGGAATTGGGATGGCAGCCAAGTGCGGTCATTGAAGTATCGCTCGCTGCCCTCAGACTACCCCGGCACACAATGTATGGCATTGTACTCAGAGGGTAAAGTTTTCATTACGACTCAATGAAAGACGATGTTCTGGATTCAAGGGCAGCGTGAGATTACGGTGTGTGCGGCAGCGGGGTGAGGGCGCAGCTGTGGACCTGCAGGGGGCACTATAGGGATACAACGCTGTCCAATGCCCCTCATATTGGTCAGAGCCCTTAGCCGTGTGCAGGCACAGACCCCTGCTGTGGTGTGTTCTTTGTACATATATGCTGAGTACTATAAAACTTCATCCTGCATGGTTTGTGTGTTTATTAATTTGGGGCTCATTCACATGATGCTTTGCCTGTGTCACATATATATTAGCATACTGTGACTATGGGTATATATACAGTATATATACATACAGGCCTCATTCACTTTTAGGCTATGTTCACACTACATAAAAGTACTTTATGCAGTGTGGAGCATTGCCTGTTCCTCTATGGGATCCCGGCAGGAGCGTGTACACATGGTATACGCTCCGGCCGGGATCCCGTGCTGCACCGCAAAGAACTGACATGTCCGGTCAGTTCATACAATGAAGCGAGCGGCTCCGGCTGCATGCTTCATTGTGCGCTATGGAAAGTTCTGATGCGGGCGCGCGCTAATGCGCCCGCATCAGAACACTATGGCTATAAAGATCATCCGGCCGGTACTGCAGTAGCATCCGGGATGATCTTTGCAGAGAGTGGCCGTCCCGTGACGGGTCACGGAGTGGCCGGTCTCACACATTGTGTAAACATAGCCTTAAAGGGTTTTCTAGGATCAGAAAATCATACCAGCTGTGGTCCAGAAACAGCACCACTCTTGTCCTCAGTTTGTGTGCGGTATTGCAGCTCGGTTCCATTGAAGTGAATTGTAATACCACACACATCATACATACATACATACATACATACATACATACATACATACAACTGCAAAACTACAACTCCTATCATGTCTGGACAGCAATATATAGATAACACAGACAGGAGGACAGTAACAGGTGACACCAGTATATAGATAACACAGGAATACAGTGACACCAGTATATAAATAACACAGACAAGAGTACAGTGACAGGTGACACCAATATGTAGAAAACATGGACAGGAGTACAGTGACAGGTGACACCAGTATATAGACAACACAGGAGTAACAGTGACAGGTGACACCAGTATATAGATAACAGACAGGAGTACAGTGACAGGGGACACCAGTATATAGCTAACACAGACAGGCATACAGGGACAGGTGACACCAGTATATAGATAACACAGACAGACGTACAGTGACAGGTGACACCAGTATATAGATAACACAGACAGGAGTACAGTGACAGATGACACCTATATATAGATAACACAAACAGGAGTATAGTGACAGGTGACACCAGTATATAGATAACACAGACAGGAGGACAGTGACAGGTGACACCAGTATATAGATAACACAGACAGGCATACAGGGACAGGTGACACCAGTATATAGATAACACAGACAGACGTACAGTGACAGGTGACACCAGTATATAGATAACACAGACAGGAGTACAGTGACAGGTGACACCTATATATAGATAACACAAACAGGAGTACAGTGACAGGTGACACCAGTATATAGATAACACAGACAGGAGGACAGTGACAGGTGACACCAGTATATAGATAACACAGACAAGTGTACGGTGATAGGTGACACCAGTATATAGATAAAACAGAAGTACAGTAACAGGTGACAGCAGTATATAGATAACAGACAGGAGTACAGTGACAGGTGACAGCAGTATATAGATAACACAGACAGGAGGACAGTGACAGGTGACACCAGTATATAGATAACACAGAAGTACAGTGACAGGTGACACCAGTATAAAGATAACACAGACAGGCATACATGGACAGAGGACACCAGTATATAGATGACACAGGAGTACAGTGACACAGTATATAGATAACACAGACAGGAGGACAGTGATGGTGACACCAGTATATAGATATAATTTTCTTATTGTTCAAGTGTTGTTTCCAAGTGTTCAATTCTCCTATGCTGCCCCCACTGGGGATATTTAGTGTTACACAGTGGGTTGTCTGTGTAATCCATAAAATCAGGAGAATAAAGGGACTGTGATCAGAATAATGAAGGGTCTTTGGTCCCTCCACAGCACCTCACCCCTATGAATGGCCATGCCCAGTACTGCAGCCCATGATACCTTGGTTACTGAATCAGACTTGGATGGCCCTGTTCTTGCTTAGTAAGGAGAAGCTACGTCCAATGACGTTCAGATATCCTCTCTGTAGTCCTGTGTGTTTATCACGTAGGACTTGGATGCTATTGGGGGTCCGCAGGGACTACAAAGGGGTTAAATCAAACTTTTCTTTGGAGCAGTCGCTGGACCTTTGTGTGTGACTGCGAGCCATTGTTTTATGTCTTTAATCAGCGACCAGCTGGCGTGTCAGTGAATGGCGCTGCGGGCCCCTGGCCACTTTTCATGTGAGGTCTTAGCTGGGTGGCCGAGCAGGCAGCCCACATCCCGACCATTCAGGGCTATTGGCACAGGCCAGCGGTGTCCCCATTAATTTTGGCTTGTCACATGCTGTCATGTAAGTTACACCAGAGAGGAAATGACCGTTATAAAAAAAAAGTTACTCGACTTCGTCTTCCAAACTTTTATCTCTGAGGTTAAAGGAGACAATTCTCTTCTATCCAGTCACAGCTGCAGGAAAGGGGGAGCCCGAGATCCCAGCCCCATGTCGTAACGTAACGTTCCTGCCAGTCCGCCCGCAGCTTCGGTTATCAACATCTGCCACATTGACGTCCCTCAGCCTCCCAGCTAGAGAAGCGAGATGCCATTTCCTGCAGCCGCACTCCATTCATTCCAGCCCTGTGATGTGGCCAACCCAACAACGGCTGAAACGCGCTCGTCACTTTCTTATCTCTAATAGTATTTACAGAAATCCTGAGGAAGGTGGTGGGGGGGGTCATCAGTAACGTGTACTCCAACAGTTATGTGATACCAGATGACAGAATGAGATGACTGGGAGTTAAAGGGGTACTCCGGCAAAAAAAAAATCTTTTAAATCAACTGGTGTCAGAAAGTTATACAGATTTGTAATTTACTTCTATTTAAAAATCTCCAGTCTTTCAGTACTTATCAGCTGCTGTATGTCCTGCAGGAAGTGGTGTTTTTTAATTTTCAGTCTGACACAGTGCTCTCTGCTGCCACCTCTGTCCATGTCAGGAACTTTTCAGAGCAAGAGAGGTTTTCTATGGGGATTTGGTGTTGTTCTGGACAGTTCCTGACATGGACAGAGGTGGCAGCAGAGAGCCCTGTGTCAGACTGGAGAGAATACACTACTTCCAGCAGCTGATAAGTACAGGAAGATTTTTTACATAGAAATAAATTACAAATCTTTATAACTTTCTGACACCAATTGATTTGAAAGAAAAAACAGGTCTTTAAATTTAAAGGGTTTATATTTTAGTTTCAACAAGAAGGTGTTAAGATGTAAATTTTATTGAATTTTTTTTTAATTATAATTTACTAATAAATTAAAGTAAATTCCAAATGACAAAATAAGTCTTTAAAATAGAAAAATGATATAAAGTTTGGCAATACTAATACAAAAATGTTATTTATCACATTACGGCCGTCCGTCTACTGGATCCCTCCTTAAAGCAATAGGGATGTAGCTGTGGCTGCTTTAAAAAGATTTATCTAACAGATTTTTGAAGCCAAAGCCAGAAATGGGTTGGAAAAGTGGAGAAATTTCAGTCTTTTCTTTATGACCTGTTCTCTGTTTATAGCATGTGTCTTTAAACACACCCTTTGTCTATCACTTTAGGATCTGACTCATTTTGACTTCACCACATGTTTCTGTCAATTGTGTCTGTGTCTTCCTCAGGGGAATCGCTCAATACATGTACAGCACAGTGATTACTATTTGTTGTGTGCAGTACCTCAGTTATCCTGTGGTGGTGCTGCAGGGATATCTAACACTTGCTGCCTGGTAACTTGCTGGGAATCCCGGTAGGATTCGAATAGCATAATCCACTGTAAGAAATCTAGAGCCCTGTTCTGTTTAGCTCTAAACTAGGAACAGAGAACCGTATCTGTATATAACCGTATCTATAGCCACTTAATGGAGAACCTTCCAGTAAGTGTTCAGTCTTCCTGCAGTGCCCCCAGAGGAGAAATGAAGTATTACACTGTATCAATAGCCATTGTTTTTTTCTAAGTAACTTATGAAGGTCTTATGGAGGCATAAAATGTGATGTCACCAATGATGTCACATGATGACATCATCATACAGCGGTGCCCTTAGCGGGTGGAGCAGGGCTTGAAGAATTTATGAAAGTTTATTATGTTTGATTTTTTGGGGAACGGAAAACACCTGGATAACCTGGGACTAAAATATAATGTGGTTGTTAGGCAGTGTGCGTCCTTAGCAACCAAACTGTCCGGATTGTACTGACAGCATGTACATGACATCATCTTACATCTCAATGTGCATTATAATCAGATTTTATCTGAAGAAACTATAAAGTGGTGGACTCTTGAGGACAACTACCTAGGAACAACCCGCTCGCTCTCGGCCCGAGCCCTGAACTTTAGGCCGTACATACTGCACATACCCGTTGTGAACTTTAGGCCGTACATACTGCACATACCCGCTGTGTTGGCTACTTGCTGTTTTCCATCGGTTTAGCGTTGAGTTATTCATCCTCTTATTTTGCCGTTTTCACAGGACATGATGCGTCAGCTCCTTCAAGGACTGGACTTTCTCCATTCGCACAGAGTTGTACATCGAGACCTCAAACCTCAGAACATTCTGGTCACCAGCAATGGACAGATAAAGTTAGCCGACTTTGGCCTTGCCAGGATCTACAGCTTCCAGATGGCGCTCACCTCTGTGGTATATATGATATATATGTACTGTGTGTATATACGGGGCTCACCTCTGTGGTATATATGATATATATGTACTGTGTGTATATACGGGGCTCACCTCTGTGGTATATATGATATATATATACTGTGTGTATATACGGGGCTCACCTCTGTGGTATATATGATATATATGTACTGTGTGTGTATATACGGGGCTCACCTCTGTGGTATATATGATATATATGTACTGTGTGTATATACGGGGCTCACCTCTGTGGTATATATGATATATATGTACTGTGTGTGTATACGGGGCTCACCTCTGTGGTATATATGATATATACGGGGCTCACATCTGTGGTATATATGATATATATATACTGTGTGTATATACGGGGCTCACCTCCGTATATATGATATATATGTACTGTGTGTATATACGGGGCTCACCTCTGTGGTATATATGATATATATATACTGTGTGTATATACGGGGCTCACCTCCGTGTATATGATATATATGTACTGTGTGTATATATGGGGCTCACCTCTGTGGTATATATGATATATATGTACTGTGTGTATATACGGGGCTCACCTCTGTGGTATATATGATATATATATACTGTGTGTATATACGGGGCTCCCCTCCGTGTATATGATATATATGTACTGTGTGTATATATGGGGCTCACCTCTGTGGTATATATGATATATATGTACTGTGTGTATATACGGGGCTCACCTCTGTGGTATATATGATATATATGTACTGTGTGTATATACGGGCTCACCTCTGTGTATATGATATATATGTACTGTGTGTATATATGGGGCTCACCTCTGTGGTATATATGATATATATGTACTGTGTGTATATACGGGGCTCACCTCTGTGGTATATATGATATATATGTACTGTGTGTATATACGGGGCTCACCTCTGTGGTATATATGATATATATGTACTGTGTGTATATACGGGGCTCACCTCTGTGGTGTGTGGTATATATGATATATATGTACTGTGTGTATATACGGGGCTCACCTCTGTGTATATATGATATATATACTGTATGTATATACGGGGCTCACCTCTGTGGTATATATGATATATATGTACTGTGTGTATATACGGGGCTCACCTCTGTGGTATATATGATATATATGTACTGTGTGTATATACGGGGCTCACCTCTGTGGTATATATGATATATATGTACTGTGTGTGTATACGGGATCACCTCTGTGGTATGTGTTATACATGATATATATGTACTGTGTGTGTATACGGGGCTCACCTCTGTGGTATATATGATATATATGTACTGTGTGTATATACGGGGCTCACCTCTGTGTTATGTGGTATATATGATATATATGTACTGTGTGTATATACGGGGCTCACCTCTGTGGTGTGTGGTATATATGATATATATGTACTGTGTGTATATACGGGGCTCACCTCTGTGTATATATGATATATATACTGTGTGTATATACGGGGCTCACCTCTGTGGTATATTTGATATATATGTACTGTGTGTTTATACGGGGCTCACCTCTGTGGTATATATGATATATATGTACTGTGTGTGTATACGGGCTCACCTCTGTGGTATGTGTTATACATGATATATATGTACTGTGTGTGTATACGGGGCTCACCTCTGTGGTATATATGATATATATGTACTGTGTGTATATACGGGGCTCACCTCTGTGTTATGTGGTATATATGATATATATGTACTGTGTGTATATACGGGGCTCACCTCTGTGGTGTGTGGTATATATGATATATATGTACTGTGTGTATATACGGGGCTCACCTCTGTGTATATATGATATATATACTGTGTGTATATACGGGGCTCACCTCTGTGGTATATATGATATATATGTACTGTGTGTTTATACGGGGCTCACCTCTGTGGTATATATGATATATATGTACTGTGTGTATATACGGGGCTCACCTTTGTGTATATATGATATATATACTGTGTGTATATACGGGGCTCACCTCTGTGGTATATATGATATATATGTACTGTGTGTTTATACAGGGCTCACCTCTGTGGTATATATGATATATATGTACTGTGTGTTTATACGGGGCTCACCTCTGTGGTATATACGATATATATGTACTGTGTGTATATACGGGGCTCACCTCTGTGGTATGTATGATATATATGTACTGTGTGTGTATACGGGGCTCACCTCTGTGGTATATATGATATATATGTACTGTGTGTATATACGGGGCTCACCTCTGTGGTATGTGTTATACATGATATATATGTACTGTGTGTGTATACGGGGCTCACCTCTGTGGTATATATGATATATATGTACTGTGTGTGTATAAGGGGCTCACCTCTGTGGTAAATATGATATATATATGTACTGTGTGTATATACGGGGCTCACATCTGTGGTATATATGATATATATGTACTGTGTGTATATACGGGGCTCACCTCTGTGGTATATATGTGTACTGTGTGTATATACGGGGCTCACCTCTGTGGTATATATGATATATATGTACTGTGTGTATATACGGGGCTCACCTCTGTGTATATATGATATATATGTACTGTGTGTATATACGGGGCTCACCTCTGTGGTATGTGGTATATATGATATATATGTAATGTGTGTATATACGGGGCTCACCTCTGTGGTATATATGATATATATGTACTGTGTGTATATACGGGGCTCACCTCTGTGTATATGATATATGTGTACTGTGTGTATATACGGGCCTCACCTCTGTGGTATATATGATATATGTACTGTTTGTATATACGGGGCTCACCTCTGTGGTATATATGATATATATGTACTGTGTGTATATACGGGGCTCACCTCTGTGGTATATATGATATATATGTACTGTGTGTATATACGGGGCTCACCTCTGTGGTATATATGATATATATGATATATATGTACTGTGTGTATATACGGGGCTCACCTCTGTGTTATGTGGTATATATGATATATATGTACTGTGTGTATATACGGGGCTCACCTCTGTGTATATATGATATATATACTGTGTGTATATACGGGGCTCACCTCTGTGGTATATATGATATATATGTACTGTGTGTATATATGGGGCTCACCTCTGTGGTATATATGATATATATGTACTGTGTGTATATACGGGGCTCACCTCTGTGGTATATATGATATATATGTACTGTGTGTATATACGGGGCTCACCTCTGTGGTATATATGATATATATGTACTGTGTGTATATACGGGGCTCACCTCTGTGTATATATGATATATATACTGTGTGTATATACAGGGCTCACCTCTGTGGTATATATGATATATATGTACTGTGTGTTTATACGGGGCTCACCTCTGTGGTATATATGATATATATGTACTGTGTGTATATACGGGGCTCACCTCTGTGTATATATGATATATACACTGTGTGTATATACTGGGCTCACCTCTGTGGTATATATGATATATATGTACTGTGTGTTTATACGGGGCTCACCTCTGTGGTATATATGATATATATGTACTGTGTGTATATACGGGGCTCACCTCTGTGGTATATATGATATATATGTACTGTGTGTATATACGGGGCTCACCTCTGTGGTATGTATGATATATATGTACTGTGTGTATATACGAGGCTCACCTCTGTGGTATATATGATATATATGTACTGTGTGTGTATACGGGGCTCACCTCTGTGGTATGTGTTATACATGATATATATGTACTGTGTGTGTATACGGGGCTCACCTCTGTGGTATATATGATATATATGTACTGTGTGTGTATACGGGGCTCACCTCTGTGGTAAATATGATATATATATGTACTGTGTGTATATACGGGGCTCACCTCTGTGTATATATGATATATATACTGTGTGTATATACGGGGCTCACCTCTGTGGTATATATGATATATATGTACTGTGTGTTTATACGGGGCTCACCTCTGTGGTATATATGATATATATGTACTGTGTGTATATACGGGGCTCACCTCTGTGTATATATGATATATACACTGTGTGTATATACGGGGCTCACCTCTGTGGTATATATGATATATATGTACTGTGTGTTTATACGGGGCTCACCTCTGTGGTATATATGATATATATGTACTGTGTGTGTATACGGGGCTCACCTCTGTGGTATGTGTTATACATGATATATATGTACTGTGTGTGTATACGGGGCTCACCTCTGTGGTATATATGATATATATGTACTGTGTGTGTATACGGGGCTCACCTCTGTGGTAAATATGATATATATATGTACTGTGTGTATATACGGGGCTCACATCTGTGGTATATATGATATATATGTACTGTGTGTATATACGGGGCTCACCTCTGTGGTATATATGTGTACTGTGTGTATATACGGGGCTCACCTCTGTGGTATATATGATATATATGATATATATGTACTGTGTGTATATACGGGGCTCACCTCTGTGGTATATATGATATATATGTACTGTGTGTATATACGGGGCTCACCTCTGTGTATATATGATATATATGTACTGTGTGTATATACGGGGCTCACCTCTGTGGTATGTGGTATATATGATATATATGTACTGTGTGTATATACGGGGCTCACCTCTGTGGTATATATGATATATATGTACTGTGTGTATATACGGGGCTCACCTCTGTGGTATATATGATATATATGTACTGTGTGTATATACGGGGCTCACCTCTGTGGTATATATGATATATATGTACTGTGTGTATATACGGGGCTCACCTCTGTGTATATGATATATGTGTACTGTGTGTATATACGGGCCTCACCTCTGTGGTATATATGATATATATGTACTGTGTGTATATACGGGGCTCACCTCTGTGGTATATATGATATATATGTACTGTGTGTATATACGGGGCTCACCTCTGTGGTATATATATATGATATATATATGCTGTGTGTATATACGGCGCTCACCTCTGTGGTATGTGGTATATATGATATATATGTATTATGTACAGCGCTGTCAGGTTCTGTAATGCCGTCATTGTCTGTGATTCTATTATTATCATTTGTTTACTGAAAAGTTTCATCTCCTTATAGATGAGAAATTATATCTGTAATTTAAAAAAACTTGAGAATACATGAGACAGCAACTGAGGTGTAGTATGAGGTTCTGCAGCAGCTGAGGTGTAGTATGAGGTTCTGCAGCAACTGAGGTGTAGTATGAGGTTCTGCAGCAGCTGAGGTGTAGTGTGATGTTCTGCAGCAGCTGAGGTGTAGTATGAGGTTCTGCAGCAGCTGAGGTGTATATTATGATGTTCTGCAGCAGCTGAGGTGTAGTATGAGGTTCTGCAGCAGCTGAGGTGTATATTATGAGGTTCTGCAGCAGCTGAGGTGTAGGATGAGGTTCTGCAGCAGCTGAGGTGTAGGATGAAGTTCTGCAGCAGCTGCAGTGTATATGACGAGGTTCTGCAGCTGCTGCGGTGTAGAATGAGGTTCTGCAGCAGCTGAGGTGTATATTATAATGTTCTGCAGCAGCTGAGGTGTAGTATGAGGTTCTGCAGCAGCTGAGGTGTAGTATGAGGTTCTGCAGCAGCTGAGGTGTATATTATGATGTTCTGCAGCATCTCAGATGAGATTCTGCTGTGTTGGTTTTTCGAATCTTCTATATGGATCCCCTATATGTATTCCCTATATGTATTCCCTATATGGATCCCCTATATGTATTCCCTATATGGATCCCCTATATGTATTCCCTATATGTATTCCCTATATGGATCCCCTATATGTATTCCCTATATGGATCCCCTATATGTATTCCCTATATGTATTCCCTATATGGATCCCCTATATGTATTCCCTATATGGATCCCCTATATGTATTCTCTATATGGATCCCCTATATGTATTCCCTATATGTATTCTCTATATGGATCCCCTATATGTATTCCCTATATGTATTCCCTATATGGATCCCCTATATGTATTTCCTATATGGATCCCCTATATGTATTCTCTATATGGATCCCCTATATGTATTCCCTCTATGGATCCCCTCTATGGATCCCCTATATGGATCCCCTATATGGATCCCCTATATGTATTCCCTATATGGATCCCCTATATGTATTCCCCTATATGTATTCCCTATATGGATCCTCTATATGTATTCCCTATATGTATTCCCTATATGGATCCCCTATATGTATTCCCTATATGTATTCCCTATATGTATTCCCTATATGTATTCCCTATATGGATCCCCTATATGTATTCCCCTATATGTATTCCCTATATGGATCCCCTATATGTATTCCCTATATATATTCTCTATATGTATTCCCTATATGTATTCCCTATATGGATCCCCTATATGTATTCCCTATATGTATTCTCTATATGTATTCCCTATATGTATTCTCTATATGTATTCTCTATATGGATCCCCTATATGTATCCCCTATATGTATCCCCTATATGTATCCCCTATATGTATTCCCTATATGTATTCCCTATATGTATTCCCTATATGTATTCCCCTATATGTATTCCCCTATATGTATTCCCCTATATGTATTCCCCTATATGTATCCCCTATATGTATCCCCTATATGTATCCCCTATATGTATTCCCTATATGTATTCGCTATATGGATCCCCTATATGTATTCCCTATATGGATCCCCTATATGTATTCCCTATATGTATTCCCTATATGGATCCCCTATATGTATTCCCTATATGTATTCCCTATATGTATTCCCTATATGTATTCCCTATATGTATTCCCCTATATGTATTCCCTATATGTATTCCCTATATGTATTCCCTATATGTATCCCCTATATGTATTCCCTATATGTATTCCCCTATATGTATTCCCTATATGTATTCCCTATATGTATTCCCTATATGTATTCCCTATATGTATTCCCTATATGTATTCCCTATATGTATTCGCTATATGGATCCCCTATATGGATCCCCTATATGTATTCCCTATATGTATTCCCTATATGTATTCCCTATATGTATTCCCCTATATGTATTCCCCTATATGTATTCCCCTATATGTATCCCCTATATGTATCCCCTATATGTATTCCCTATATGTATTCCCTATATGTATTCCCTATATGTATCCCCTATATGTATTCCCTATATGTATTCCCTATATGGATCCCCTATATGTATTCCCTATATGTATTCCCTATATGTATTCCCTATATGTATCCCCTATATGTATTCCCTATATGTATTCCCTATATGTATTCCCTATATGGATCCCCTATATGTATTCCCTATATGGATCCCCTATATGTATTCCCTATATGGATCCCCTATATGTATTCCCTATATGGATCCCCTATATGTATTCCCTATATGTATTCCCTATATGGATCCCCTATATGTATTCTCTATATGTATTCCCTATATGTATTCCCTATATGTATTCCCTATATGTATTCCCCTATATGTATTCCCTATATGTATCCCCTATATGTATCCCCTATATGTATTCCCTATATGTATTCCCTATATGTATCCCCTATATGTATCCCCTATATGTATTCCCTATATGTATTCCCCTATATGTATTCCCTATATGTATTCCCTATATGTATTCCCTATATGTATTCCCTATATGTATTCCCTATATGTATTCCCTATATGTATTCGCTATATGGATCCCCTATATGTATTCCCTATATGGATCCCCTATATGTATTCCCTATATGTATTCCCTATATGTATTCGCTATATGGATCCCCTATATGTATTCCCTCTATGGATCCCCTCTATGGATCCCCTATATGGATCCCCTATATGGATCCCCTATATGGATCCCCTATATGTATTCCCCTATATGTATTCCCTATATGGATCCTCTATATGTATTCCCTATATGTATTCCCTATATGTATTCCCTATATGTATTCCCTATATGTATCCCCTATATGTATTCCCTATATGTATCCCCTATATGGATTCCCTATATGTATTCCCTATATGTATTCCCTATATGTATTCCCTATATGGATCCCCTATATGTATTCCCTATATGTATTCCCTATATGTATTCCCTATATATATTCCCTATATGGATCCCCTATATGTATTCCCTATATGTATTCCCTATATGTATTCCCTATATGTATTCCCTATATGTATTCCCTATATGGATCCCCTATATGTATTCCCTATATGTATTCCCTATATGTATTCCCTATATGTATTCCCTATATGGATCCCCTATATGTATTCCCTATATGGATCCCCTATATGGATCCCCTATATGTATTCCCTATATGTATTCCCTATATGTATTCCCTATATGTATTCCCTATATGTATTCCCTATATATATTCTCTATATGGATCCCCTATATGTATTCCCTATATGTATTCCCTATATGTATTCCCTATATATATTCTCTATATGGATCCCCTATATGTATTCCCTATATGGATCCCCTATATGTATTCCCTATATGGATCCCCTATATGTATTCCCTATATGTATTCCCTATATGTATTCCCTATATGTATTCCCTATACGTATTCCCTATATGTGGGCTTTTCAGTGACTGCAGGTTATTCCACATTTCCCCAGTAGTGGCCGCTGTAGGTAAATCAGCTATTTGTTGGGATTCTAGGGATCAGCTGATCCCAGTCATAGCTCTTCTATTAATAGCGGTGTCTGTGATGAGAATATTAGCATTACCCGACCTCTGTGCTAGCAGTATCATGTTCCTGTACTTCAGTATATAATAATTCCCGGTTATGCTATAATATAGTACTACAGTATACTATAGTCATACTTAGTCATACTATAACGGGTCGTACCATCTCTTAGTCATACTATAACGGGTCGTACCATCTCTTAGTCATACTATAACGGGTCATACCATCTCTGCAATGACAAATCTGGAAATTACCCAGCTGTCAGTCCTGAGAACGGACAGAGATGTGTCATCTCCTTCAGCCATTCTTAGTCATTGCTCCTCACACACAGAACGAGCAGCGTAGCTCTGGGAGCTCACGAACGACTTCTCCACTGTGGCCGTATACGAGGCCTACATAGCAGCTGTATACAAGGCCTCCATAGCAGCCGTATACCAGGCCTATATAGCAGCCGTATACAAGGCCTATATAGCAGCTGTATACAAGGCCTCCATAGCAGCCGTATACCAGGCCTATATAGCAGCCGTATACCAGGCCTATATAGCAGCCATATACAAGGTCTATATAGCAGCTGTATACCAGGTCTATATAGCAGCTGTATACCAGGTCTATATAGCAGCCGTATACCAGGTCTATATAGCAGCTGTATACCAGGTCTATATAGCAGTCGTATACAAGGCCTATATAGCAGCCGTATACCAGGTCTATATAGCAGCTGTATACCAGGTCTATATAGCAGTCGTATACAAGGCCTATATAGCAGCCGTATACACCCTATTGCCTCAAAAATAAGACCTAGTAGAGGATTTGTTGAATTGCTGAATATAAAGTTTCCCCTGACCTAGCAAAGTGTTTGGAAGCATAAAATCACTGCCGAAATAGATACTAATCTTTCCCCGACTAAACACCTACCAAATGAAAGGGAATTCTAAAATATACCTTTTATTAAATATCCGCTAAAAAATTACATACATAAACTACTAACAATACAATAACAACAAAACTGCTCCGCAATGGTAGCAGTAGCCACATGTATGCCAAGCAATGGTTGGTACGCTAGGGCGATCCCTGATGTGTGTACCCCAAAAGCGTGTATATGTGGGTCCGGGCGTCAGGAAGGGGCTCGGGTCAAAGATGAAGGGCAGGACCTATTAAACCCTATGCTCCTTTCTCCCACTATACCCTGTCCTATGCGGAGTGTACGCCCTGATAAGGACGGCCCCGCTCAGGAACCTAACCTATACTCCTGCGTATCCCTATACTGATATATGAGCTAGGCTGTCTCACTTAGATACTGGCTATCTAAGCTGATATGTACTAGTGATACAGACAATACCTACTCAAAAAAAAGAGAGGAAAGAAGGAGTGTGATCTCACCAAGTGTGAGTGGTAGAGATCAGGGAAAAAGGTAGGATCACACATACACACACAGGTAATGAAATGTGAACATCTAAGGTAATGTGTCACCTGCCAAATATAAAGCTCTGTATACCCCAAGGGATGTGGATCAACCTGTCTCTTAGATATAGGGGTGTGTGTGTTTGTAACCATACAGAACCAGACAAAACACAACTAGTATGGATTCCAAAAATATGAAGCCATGCCCTCCAATAGATCAGGAGTTGCGGCACAATTAGTCCATACACCACACGAGCACTAAGATATTGCTCAAACAGAAACCCTAACTGGAACTACAGCGACATGGCAAGCTGCCACATTACCAGGTCGTACTGTCCAGGTGCACATAGATGGAACCGATGAATTTATTAGTGGTGTGGATTGACACCGGAGGCTCTGCACACACATAATCGCCCCTTGAGACTAGGTACATTCGTTATGTCTCATTGATAGACACCCACATCTCTCAGGATGCAATAACATAGCTTAGGAGACATCATTCCTAACCATCCAACATAATGGCATAACCATAAGTCCTTGATAAACAAAATGATAGAAAATCACTGATACATCTGGGTAAAACAGGGTGGCCAACAAAGGCTCTTTATACTCATCAAATCCCCCAGATGCCGGTCTCAACGCGTTTCACTCCTAAATCGTCAGGAGACCCGATAATAGGAAGTTGATAATCGTCCGCAGTCAGAGATCACCGCAAGGACACGATAGACGCCGGGTGATGATGATGCGTCTGATGCGTCTCCTAAGCTATGTTATTGCATCCTGAGAGATGTGGGTGTCTATCAATGAGACATAACGAATGTACCTAGTCTCAAGGGGCGATTATGTGTGTGCAGAGCCTCCGGTGTCAATCCACACCACTAATAAATTCATCGGTTCCATCTATGTGCACCTGGACAGTACGACCTGGTAATGTGGCAGCTTGCCATGTCGCTGTAGTTCCAGTTAGGGTTTCTGTTTGAGCAATATCTTAGTGCTCGTGTGGTGTATGGACTAATTGTGCCGCAACTCCTGATCTATTGGAGGGCATGGCTTCATATTTTTGGAATCCATACTAGTTGTGTTTTGTCTGGTTCTGTATGGTTACAAACACACACACCCCTATATCTAAGAGACAGGTTGATCCACATCCCTTGGGGTATACAGAGCTTTATATTTGGCAGGTGACACATTACCTTAGATGTTCACATTTCATTACCTGTGTGTGTATGTGTGATCCTACCTTTTTCCCTGATCTCTACCACTCACACTTGGTGAGATCACACTCCTTCTTTCCTCTCTTTTTTTTGAGTAGGTATTGTCTGTATCACTAGTACATATCAGCTTAGATAGCCAGTATCTAAGTGAGACAGCCTAGCTCATATATCAGTATAGGGATACGCAGGAGTATAGGTTAGGTTCCTGAGCGGGGCCGTCCTTATCAGGGCGTACACTCCGCATAGGACAGGGTATAGTGGGAGAAAGGAGCATAGGGTTTAATAGGTCCTGCCCTTCATCTTTGACCCGAGCCCCTTCCTGACGCCCGGACCCACATATACACGCTTTTGGGGTACACACATCAGGGATCGCCCTAGCGTACCAACCATTGCTTGGCATACATGTGGCTACTGCTACCATTGCGGAGCAGTTTTGTTGTTATTGTATTGTTAGTAGTTTATGTATGTAATTTTTTAGCGGATATTTAATAAAAGGTATATTTTAGAATTCCCTTTCATTTGGTAGGTGTTTGGAAGCATGGCCTCCGAACAGAACACCAGGGCATGCAGCTGTGATTCTTTTTCGCCCGCTGTCGCTGTCCCCTACCTGCACCGTCCGTTGCAGAGCAGCTGCATGCAGGACATAAAGACCGTCACCTGCTGCCAACCCCAATGTTCCCTTCTGCAGCTGTTACTTGTAAATATGCAGGCAAGACGTCAAGAGGCCCGTCTGCTGCCACCATCTCTGTTGTCCCCTACTGCCAGACATAGAGCTGCACACAGTGTGCCGCTATCACACCTGCCGTCAAACTGTATGCTGTCCCTGCTGTGCTGTACGAGTGTGCTGTGGTGAGCTCCCCCTGGTGGTCGAAAGCCGTCATACCGCACGCTCTGTCCCTGTTGTACTGTACGAGTGTGCTGTGGTGAGCTCCCCCTGGTGGCCGGAAGCCGTGTATTGTCTCGAGCTCCCCGGCTCGTCCCTGTCTCCCGAGACAAGGCATCATCCTCTGATGTCACAGAGTGTTTGGCTGGATCTTGTCTCTAAGCTCTAACCCCGCCCCCCTGAGTGACTTCATCATCTCCGATCACCCTCCCTACACCATCTGTCTATGTCAGGAACTGTCCAGAGCAGCAGCAAATCCCCATAGAAAATCTCTCCTGCTCTGTAGAGTTCCTGACATGGACAGAGGTGGCAGCAGAGAGCACTGTGCCAGACTGCAGAGAATACACCACTTCATGCAGGGCATACAGCAGCTGATAAGTACTGGAAGACTGGAGATTTTTAAATAGAAGGAAATTACAAATATATATAATTTTCTGACACCAGATGATTTGAAAGACTTTTTTCCCCACCAGAGTACCCCCCCCCCCCCCCCCCATGATGAACCTCAGTCAGGTAAAACGTGCGGCATTCCTGGGATATTCCATATATCTCTATTTGTATGTATATAATGGTGGCTGATATTCGGAGCCCTGGAGTACAGCGCGGCTGCTCGTCTATTAACCCCCTCCTGACTGTCTGAGATCTGACGTCCTCATCGAGTTCTGTGCAGAGTATCAGTTCTTGTGGGAAAATCTGCTCCAGTGAGTTATTGGCAGCGCGGCTGGAATGTGGCATTTAGAAGCACCTTTATACAGTGGGAAGGAATTACTGAAGAATAAACAATCCGCCAGCGCTAATCGGAGTGGGGTAATCGCATAACCCGCACGTCACTCCGCACCAGCTCTCTGCAGAGTGCTCTGTAATGGACAGCAGAACAGCACTGACGCTATGGGGCTTTATGCTGCTTCCAGCGCATGATCCCATATGTTCAATGGGAAGAATGAAAGCTGCATTGTGTACGGTCGCTATAGTTAACAAGACCAGGCGAGTGTAAACGTCGCCCCGGTCAGTCTATGACCTACTGTAAGTGCTGCCCCCAGTCAGTCTATAGCCTAGTGTATTATATGCTGCCCCCGGGCAGTCTATAGCCTAGTGTATTACATGCTGCCCCCGGTCAGTCTATAGCCTAGTGTATTATATGCTGCCCCCGGTCAGTCTATAGCCTAGTGTATTATATGCTGCCCCCGGTCAGTCTATAGCCTAGTGTATTATATGCTGCCCCCAGTCAGTCTATAGCCTAGTGTATTATATGCTGCCCCCGGGCAGTCTATAGCCTAGTGTATTACATGCTGCCCCCGGTCAGTCTATAGCCTAGTGTATTATATGCTGCCCCCGGTCAGTCTATAGCCTAGTGTATTATATGCTGCCCCCGGTCAGTCTATAGCCTAGTGTATTATATGCTGCCCGGTCAGTCTATAGCCTAGTGTATTATATGCTGCCCCCGGTCAGTCTATAGCCTTGTGTATTATATGCTGCCCCCGGTCAGTCTATAGCCTAGTGTATTATATGCTGCCCCCAGTCAGTCTATAGCCTAGTGTATTATATGCTGCCCCCAGTCAGTCTATAGCCTAGTGTATTATATGCTGCCCCCGGTCAGTCTATAGCCTTGTGTATTATATGCAGTCTATAGCCTAGTGTATTATATGCTGCCCCCGGTCAGTCTATAGCCTAGTGTATTATATGCTGCCCGGTCAGTCTATAGCCTAGTGTATTATATGCTGCCCCCGGTCAGTCTATAGCCTAGTGTATTATATGCTGCCCCCAGTCAGTCTATAGCCTAGTGTATTATATGCTGCCCCCAGTCAGTCTATAGCCTAGTGTATTATATGCTGCCCCCAGTCAGTCTATAGCCTAGTGTATTATATGCTGCCCCCAGTCAGTCTATAGCCTAGTGTATTATATGCTGCCCCCGGTCAGTCTATAGCCTAGTGTATTATATGCAGTCTATAGCATAGTGTATTATATGCTGCCCCCGGTCAGTCTATAGCCTTGTGTATTATATGCTGCCCCCGGTCAGTCTATAGCCTAGTGTATTATATGCTGCCCGGTCAGTCTATAGCCTAGTGTATTATATGCTGCCCCCGGTCAGTCTATAGCCTAGTGTATTATATGCTGCCCCCAGTCAGTCTATAGCCTAGTGTATTATATGCTGCCCCCAGTCAGTCTATAGCCTAGTGTATTATATGCTGCCCCCAGTCAGTCTATAGCCTAGTGTATTATATGCTGCCCCCGGTCAGTCTATAGCCTAGTGTATTATATGCTGCCCCCGGTCAGTCTATAGCCTAGTGTATTATATGCAGTCTATAGCCTAGTGTATTATATGCTGCCCCCGGTCAGTCTATAGCGTAGTGTATTATATGCTGCCCCCAGTTGGTCTATAGCCTAGTGTATTATATGCTGCCCCCGGTCAGTCTATAGCCTTGTGTATTATATGCTGCCCCCGGTCAGTCTATAGCCTAGTGTATTATATGCTGCCCCCAGTTGGTCTATAGCCTAGTGTATTATATGCTGCCCCCGGTCAGTCTATAGCCTTGTGTATTATATGCTGCCCCCGGTCAGTCTATAGCCTAGTGTATTATATGCTGCCCGGGCAGTCTATAGCCTAGTGTATTATATGCTGCCCGGTCAGTCTATAGCCTAGTGTATTATATGCTGCCCCCGGTCAGTCTATAGCCTAGTGTATTATATGCTGCCCCCGGTCAGTCTATAGCCTAGTGTATTATATGCTGCCCCCGGTCAGTCTATAGCCTAGTGTATTATATGCTGCCCCCGGTCAGTCTATAGCCTAGTGTATTATATGCTGCCCGGTCAGTCTATAGCCTTGTGTATTATATGCTGCCCGGTCAGTCTATAGCCTAGTGTATTATATGCTGCCCCCGGTCAGTCTATAGCATAGTGTATTATATGCTGCCCCCGGTCAGTCAGGGCCGTCTTAACAGCATTATGGGCCCCTGGGCAGAGGTGCGAATTGGGCCCCACCCCCCGCGGCCGCCGCCATCAAAACCCCCCCATCTTTGCAACCCCGCCCCTAGCCAGTACAATTACGTAATATAAAAAATACAAATTGTTGTTAACATAAACTTTAATTCACAACACAGTCTTTCAGCAGCGCAAAAACAAAAAATAACCGTGCGTGCCGCACCAAACCAGACCAGGTTGGCTTCAAAGTATCCAAAAAACGCAATGGAGACAGCACTTCCAATAGCAATCTGCAGGGCAACATATCTCATATATACAGAGGGGCAACAACATGACTATTATATATGGGAACCATGTTGTCTCCCTGTATGTATACTGTATAATACAATATACAGGGAAACAACATGTCTCATATATACAGAAGGGCAACAACATGACTATTATATATGAGAACCATGTTGTCTCCCTGTATGTATACTGTATAATACAATATACAGGGAAACAACATGGCTTATATATAGAGAAGGGCAAAACAACATGTCTCATATATACAGAGGGGCAATAACATGACTATTATATTATATATAAACCATGTTGTTTCCCTGTATACAGAATACAGGGAAACAACATGGTTCATATATAATATAATAGTCATGTTGTTGCCCCTCTGTATATATGAGACATGTTGTTTTGCCCGTCTCTATATATATGCCAGATAACAAGCAACAAATATTACCACCGCATACTGACTAACACCACCGCTGCTACTGACTGATCCACTGTACACAGATCACTATCACCTCATCCAGTCATATAGAGGTACCCAGCTCTACACAGGCTCTGTACACCATATATATTACAGTGCAGATACATCAAGTGACTCACATGGGACGTCTTCTCTGATCGGAGTTCTTCCCTTTTCATCTTCTTCTCCATCTGCCCTGGGCCGTTATGAGAACTTCTCCGAGCCACGAATCCACAGAATCTGCCAGACAGACATATTAGGCTCCACACTCTGTCACCATCCTCATCTCTCTACACACTGCACATCTGTACTGGCCCCTTATAGATAGCTCCCCCTGTATTACCCCCTTATAGATGGCTCACCCCCTGTATTACCCCCTTATAGATGGCTTCCCCTGTATTACCCCCTTATAGATGGCTCCCCCTGTATTACCCCCTTATAGATGGCTCCCCCTATATTACCCCCTTATAGATGGCTCCCCCCTGTATTACCCCCTTATAGATGGCTCCCCCCTGTATTACCCCCGTATAGATGGCTCCCCTCTGTATCCCCCCCGTATAGATGGCTCCCCCGTATTCCCCCCTTTATAGATGGCTCCCCTCTGTTTCCCCCCCTCGTATAGATGGCTCCCCCCTGTATCCTCCCCCATATAGATGGCTCCCCCGTATTCCCCCCTTATAGATGGCTCCCCCCTGTATCCCCCCCGTATAGATGGCTCCCCCCTGTATCCCCCCCGTATAGATGGCTCCCTCCTGTATCCCCCCCTATAGATGGCTCCCCCGTATTCACCCCTTATAGATGGCTCCCCCCTGTATCCCCCCGTATCCCCCCCCCTCATATAGATGGCTCCCACCTGTATCCCCCCCTATAGATGGCTCCCCCCTGTATCCCCCCCTATAGATGGCTCCCCCCTATATCCCCCTATAGATGGCTCCCCCCTGTATCCCCCCCTATAGATGGCTCCCCCGTATTCCCCCCTTACAGATCACTCCCCCCTGTACAGCAGATAAAAAAAAAAAAACACCCAACTCACCTACCAGCGCTCCCCCGTCGCTGCTTCCTCTCCTCTTCTGCCCCTGGCTGATGCGTCGCTCCCTGGGGGATTCTCCGGGAGGGCACACATCCGGAAGCTCAGTGTAGATGGCTCCCCTCTGTATCCCCCCCGTATAGATGGCTCCCCCGTATTCCCCCCTTTATAGATGGCTCCCCTCTGTTTCCCCCCCTCGTATAGATGGCTCCCCTCTGTTTCCCCCCCTCGTATAGATGGCTCCCCTCTGTATCCTCCCCCATATAGATGGCTCCCCCGTATTCCCGCCTTATAGATGGCTCCCCCCTGTATCCCCCCGTATAGATGGCTCCCCCGTATTCCCCCCTTATAGATGGCTCCCTCCTGTATCCCCCCCTATAGATGGCTCCCCCGTATTCACCCCTTATAGATGGCTCCCCCCTGTATCCCCCCCTATAGATGGCTCCCCCCTGTATCCCCCCCTCATATAGATGGCTCCCACCTGTATCCCCCCCTATAGATGGCTCCCCCCTGTATCCCCCCCTATAGATGGCTCCCCCCTATATCCCCCTATAGATGGCTCCCCCCTGTATCCCCCCCCCCTATAGATGGCTCCTCCGTATTCCCCCCTTACAGATCACTCCCCCCTGCACAGCAGATAAAAAAAACAAACACCCAACTCACCTACCAGCGCTCCCCCGTCGCTGCTTCCTCTCCTCTTCTGCCCCTGGCTGATGCGTCGCTCCCTGGGGGATTCTCCGGGAGGGCACACATCCGGAAGCTCAGTGTGCGCCCAGGCCCGGACTTCCGGTACAGGAAGCCCCAGCGACGCGCACTGAGGTTCCTGATGCGTGCGCTCCCTGAGAATCCCCCCGGGAGCGACGCATCAGCCGGGGCCGGATTTCCTCTTGCGACCGCAAGCAAGAAAGTGCTTGCGGTCGCAAGAGAAGGGGAAGGGGGGGGGTGCGCAGGGCTGTCTTACCCATTGGGCATGGGAGGCGGCTGCCCGGGGACCCCGGGCAGCCGCCTACCATGCCCAATGGGTAAGACGGCCCTGCGGTCAGTCTATAGCCTTGTGTATTATATGCTGCCCCCGGTCAGTCTGTAGCCTACTGTATTATATGCTTCCCCCGGTCAATCTATAGCCTAGTGGAAACACTGGCCTTGGTCAGTCCACAGTCTAGTGTATATGCCGCCCCCGGGTAGTCCACAGTCTAGTGCAGCGATCGTGAACCTTCTGCCCTCTAGCTGTTGCAAAGCTACAATTACCATCATGCCTGGTCCATCATGCCCGGTTAGTACAAAGTCTAGTGTATATGTTGCCCCTAGTCAGTACACAGTCTAGTGTAACCGCTGCCCTCTCTGGTCAGTCCACAGTCTAGTGTATATGCTGCCCCCTCCGGCTCACCACACTCTAGTGTATATGCTACCCCCTCCGGCTCACCACACTCTAGTGTATATGCTGCCCCCGGTTAGTCCACAGTCTAGTGTATATGCTGCCCCCTCCGGCCCACCACACTCTAGTGCAGCCACCTCCCCTGATCAGTCCGCAGAGCACTCTAGTGTACATACTACCCCCTGAGGGTTGGTGTCAGACTGGGGCGGAGGTTTGGGCTAGTGACAGATGTTATCATCTTATATCCTCTGGGGGCCCACACCCCATAAACCTCACCTCACATTATACAGAACACTGCCAGTGCGGGGGCAGAATCCCACCTAAATGGTAATAATGAGGCATAATAAAGAGAAGTGCAGCTCTGGAGGTACAGGGAGAATTTCTGTGTCTCTTCTAGTATAAATACTAGAAATACCAATACTTATAATGCAGACACTATGTGCATCCAAATATAACATGTACCTCCTCCAGGGCGACCTGCAGAATATAGAAGAAACCTAGATGAAGTACAGCCGTCTGTGTACAGGATCAAGTTCCTGCCGTAAGAAGAGTTATTGCTGTATCAGCGCATTACAGGCGACATTGGTGCAAACAGCATAGAGAAAGCGGGTGACGGACTGCACCCAGGTGTTATGGTGATGATGGTGATACTTGTAGTCCCCCTGGGCCTTCTCTATTACTGCGGCCTGAGGTGATGGTGGAGACGTTCTTGATGTTGGTGAGGAGCAGACAGCAGGTGCAGCAGTGACTTTACTGGACACATAAGGCTTGTAGGTTACAGTCTCTCTATCTGTGTTGTACCTTCCAAGATGGCCGCCGGCTAGAGCTGGGTCACTAGTGCTGGTATGGAGATTTGTTGTAACATGGAGTCGCCCTTTTGGGTTTACGAAGAGTTTAATGAATTTTGGTTTAAGTATACATATAAGTAGCCTAACATAGGCTTTAGCAACAAGGCCCAACATTAGGCAACAATAAAACACAGGCAGAGATTATAATCATTAATCATAAATAACCTTGTTCTGTGTCCCGTGCCAAACGTCTTATTCAACGTATTCAAGGAAACCTATACGGGATCTCGCACATAAAAGCACCGCCAAACAAAAGACGGTTTTCTGCCCTTAACTCAAACAGAAATATTGAACCAACACAAAACAGAAATCAGACAATACCACTCACACAACGACGGACACTAAGGACGAGACCCAAGAGAAAGGAAAAGGAGAACAAAACAAAACACAAAAAAAAAAAAAAAAAAAAAAAAAGGGGGGGGGGTTGGGAGTGAAAGACCTTCACAGCTTCCTCCACCTATAAAGGCCTACCTCCATTAGTTATGGGATCTAAATATGATATCCAGGGCTGCCAAACCTTATGGAAAAAATCTTCCTTATCATTTAGGATAGAATGGAGTCGATCATTAACCATTATCCAATTGAATTTGGATTTGACTAAGTCCAATGGGACCGTTGCCTTTTTCCAGGACGTAGCAATAGCAATTTTAGCCGCTAAAAATAAAAAGGAGGCGAACCGTTGGAAGTGCTTTGTCAGACCTGGAATCTTCACATTCAGTAACGCATATTTGGGTGATGTTCGTACATTACATTGGGTCAGTGAGTATAACAAGTTAAAAATCCTGCGCCAAAACCTCTTCACTTTCATACAAGTCCACCATGTATGGGACATCGTTCCCTCCGCTCCGCAATGCCTGAAACAATGCGAGGGATAATCCGGTACCATCTTGGCTATACGAGCTGGAACAAGATACCATCGAAGGAGGACTTCATAGTTAGATTCTACTAGAGCCGCATTTATAGATATTTCAGCTGTATGCATGGCAATGTCTTGCCACTCCCGAGTAGAATAAGACACCGATAAATCTCGTTCCCATTGCACCATATAGCTTAACTTGTCCGGTGGTGATATTAATATTGCATATAAGATGGATAATACATGCCCCTCAGTGGAGGATTTAATACATAAGTTTTCAAAAACTGTAGTGGACGTCACATCAGTTGCTTTATCCTTCACTGAAGTTATGTAGTGCAATATCTGGTTAAAGCGGAAGAATTCCCCCAAGGGCAACCTATGTATAGTAACAAAATAATCTTTAGGGCGAATCCCACAATGATAAAAAAAGGTCCCAATCCTATAAAGGCCTATGTCCATCCACCATTGAAATTGTCTAGATTGCATCCCTGGGGGGAACTCCGGATTACCAAACAATGGAGCTGCAGGGGTATGAAGAGATTGAAAACCAAAGGGTCTGTGGAGACGATCCCAAAGCGCTAATGTGGAAGAGAGGAGTGGGCATAAAATGAGCGGCCTTTTACGCATAGGCATCCAAGGCAGAAGATCAATGAGTACTTTCGGACACGCTTGTTGCTCAATGTCTACCCACAATGGGCGAGAAGTCTTTCTATGTAAGACCACGATTGATGCAAGGCGGGCAGCGTAATAATATTTAGTGAGGTTAGGTAGTCCTAGTCCCCCGTTTATCCTGCTCGTGTATAAAGTTCTACTGGCAACACGACAGCGACGGGGGCCCCAAACAAAGGTTAGGATCTCTTTCTGAAAAGAACGTAAATATATAGAAGGGACATCAATCGGAACCGTCCTAAACATATATAGGATTTTGGGTAAAAGAGTCATTTTAATAGCAGCGATGCGCCCAAACCAAGACAAATTAATAGCTGCCCAGGCACCCAGGTCCGATTTTAGCTTACGTCTCATCGTGCCAAAATTAACAGAAAAAAGAGAAGACAGGGAAGGGGTTAGATATATTCCTAGATATTTAACTTTATCCTCTCTCCATTGGTCATCAAAATTCAGTTTGATCACAATGGGAGTCTATGGGAGGCGCGCGCTCCTGCCCTGTCCGCGCTGAAGAATGAACATGTTCATTCTTCAGCGCGGACAGGGCAGGAGCGCGCGCCTCCCATAGACTCCCATTATGAGCGGGATGCTAACGGCATTCCGCGGCGGACAATTCCGTCGCGGAATTCCGCTACCTTTCCTCAGTGGGAACGGGGCCTAAGGCAGGATTAGTTAACAGGGATTCATTTAGCCGCCATGGCAACCTAGTTGGAGTGGACCAGAAAGATTCTAAAGTTACCAGGACTGGGTCATGGTCAGACCATGGGGTGGGGACTATTTTGGAAGAGGCTAAATAAAAGGATAGATTAGAGGAAAGGAGGACATGATCTATCCGAGAGTATGAAGAATGGGCTACTGAGAAATATGTGTAGTCTTTAGTAGAGGGATTAGCAGACCGCCAAGCATCAATCAAGTCATAAGAATTAAAAAGTTTGGCTAAACTCAAACCATATTTGGTCGGGGCTCTACGTTTGGGGACTTCCCCTGCTTTTTTGTCTAGAGTGAAGTCCAATGCCAAGTTAGAGTCCCCAGCAAATACGAGCTGGCCCACAAAATGAGGGGCAAGCGCCCGGAACATATCCTGAAAAAATTTTACCTGACCCGTGTTAGGTGCGTAGTAGGATAAAAAGGAAATCGGAGATCCTTGCAGAGTGCCCGTGTAACGCCCGGAGTAGTGGATCCACTGGACCGGCACCAGCGATGGCACAAACCTCACCAGGGAGCGGAGTCTAAGGGGCCGCTGGTTTTCACCAGAGCCCGCCGCAAGGCGGGATGGACTTGCTGCGGCAGGCGACCCCCAGGTCGCTACCCCTGGCTTGGTTGCTGGTGTCGGCAGGCGAGGCGTGGCAGGAGATGGCACAGGCAATAGTCTGCAGATGAGAGAGCACGTGACAGGCTGGACACGGGAACAGGTGGAGTGACAGGGGAACAGGAACCAGGAACAGGGACTTGGGACCAGGTAACGGACAGGACTCAGGAACAGGGACTTGGGACCAGGTAACGGACAGGACACAGGAACAACAGGGAGCTGGGCCAAACGCTATGGGAAGCATGTAGAGGCTCCAACCCAGGGAACAGGGCAAGCTGGGATTTATAGGGGAGTGATTAGGTGCAACTACCAATTAGGAGCGCACTGCCCCTTTAAATCTGAGACAGCCGGCGCGCGCGCGCCCTAGGAGGCGGGGACGCGCGCGCCGGCCGGCACAGCGGGAGACAGGAGCGTGGAGAGGTGAGGCGCCCCCGGGGCCGAGGTGATAGCAGCGCCGGGTCCCCGACTATGGACACCGGCTGCTGCATGGGGCAGGAAGCGGTCGCGGCGGCGGCCCGGGACGCGGGACGCCGCCGCGGCTGTGACAGTACCCCCCCCCTTTGGCCTCCCCCTCTTTCTTGCCTGCAGATGGCACAGGAAGCCACAAAGTCTTTGACATCTTGAAACAAACTGGGCCACCAGTAGTGGCGAGAGATCCGTTGGCCGGTCTTACGGACTCCAGGGTGCCCGGCCTCCAACGAGGAATGACCCCACTTCAAAATACCTCTTCGAAGCGCAGGGTGAACATGAGTCTTTCCGGGGGGTACTCTCCGAAGCGAGGAGGTGACGACTGGTGCTAGGCGATCAGGCGGTAAAACATGGCAAGGGACTGTGGGTCTGTGGACGAGGACCTTCTGTAAGTTCTCCCGGTGGTGAGAGGACCCGACCTTAGTCTTGGGTACGGAGAGAGGGTACACCTCGGCAGAGAAGGCATCCGCCGAGTCTTGGTCTTCTGCCGGTAGGTCGGATAGAGGCTTGGCTGGGACAGGAAACGACATAGTACACTTGGTCTGAGGTGACCTGAGACACTGGTTGGAACAGTCCTGACCCCAACTGAGAATCTCCCCGGTTCTCCAGTCCAGTTGAGGGGCATGTTCTTGCAGCCACGGGAGTCCCAGGAGGACCGCGGGGGAAGAATGGGGCAGGACGTAGAAGGATATCTCTTCTTGATGTAAAGGGCCCACCTGGAGGACTAAAGGTGCGGTCTGGTAGTACACACGGTCGGTAAGAATTTCGCCTGTGACCGAGGAGATAGTCAGGGGCCTGGCTAGTCGGGTCACGGGTAGCCGCCATCTTTGGACCAATGTTGCCGCAATAAAACTGCCTGCTGACCCAGAATCGAGGAAGGCAGTAGTCTGATGATTTCGTCCTGAGAGAGTCCGGATGGAAACTGGCATAGACAGACTTGGAATGGTGGCATTCACACCTAGGGACACCTGTCCCACCGGACCTAGGTGCGAGCATTTTCCGGATGTTTGGGGACGTAGGGGACATCCCAGCCGGAAGTGATCGGAACCACCGCAATAGAGACAGAGATTCTGCTCCAGGCGCCGGATTCTTTCATCAGGCGTCAGGTGAGCCCGTTCCACCTGCAATAGGAATCTCAGGAGAGGGTTGGGACATCGAAAGGTCAGGATTCTGGAAAACCGGCGCCAGCTGGGGATGGCGACGGGAACGGGTTAGTAAATGTTCATGCCGAACCTCCTCCTCCCTCTCCGAAAAACGAGTATCAACTCGGGTGGCCAGTAGAATGAGTTCGTTCAGGGAGGTAGGCAGGTCTCGGGCAGCGAGCACGTCTCTCACACGACTAGACAGGCCCTTCTTGAAGGTGGCCAATAGGGCGGCCTCGTTCCAGTCCAATTCGGCTGCCAGGGTGCGGAACTGGATGGCGTAGTCACCAACAGAGGAGCTGCCTTGAGAGAGGTTGAGGAGAGCAGTCTCGGCTGAAGAAGCACGGGCAGGTTCCTCAAAGACGGAGCGAAACTCGAATAGGAAGGCCCGGAGATTGGCAGCAACTGGATCATCACGGTCCCACAGTGGCGTGGCCCAGGCCAGGGCTCTACCTTCTAATAGGCTGATGATGAAAGCCACTTTAGAGCGCTCGGTGGAAAACTGACTACTCAAAAGTTCAATGTGCATGGTGCACTGAGTCAAGAATCCTCTGCACAACTTAGAGTCCCCAGAGTACTTGCTTGGGAGGGCCAGTCGGAGTGAAGAAGAAGCGTCAGGAGGTGGTGTGCGCTGGGCAGTAGTCTGCTGCTGTAAGGCGGCAGTGAGTTGCTGGATCTGCTGTGACTGTTTCTGGATTTGTTGCGCCTGCTGAGTGACCACTCTGGCGACGTCACGGAGATCGGGCACCTCGCCGGGATCCATGGTTGGAGCCTACTGTAACGCCCGGAGTAGTGGATCCACTGGACCGGCACCAGCGATGGCACAAACCTCACCAGGGAGCGGAGTCTAAGGGGCCGCTGGTTTTCACCAGAGCCCGCCGCAAGGCGGGATGGACTTGCTGCGGCAGGCGACCCCCAGGTCGCTACCCCTGGCTTGGTTGCTGGTGTCGGCAGGCGAGGCGTGGCAGGAGATGGCACAGGCAATAGTCTGCAGATGAGAGAGCACGTGACAGGCTGGACACGGGAACAGGTGGAGTGACAGGGGAACAGGAACCAGGAACAGGGACTTGGGACCAGGTAACGGACAGGACTCAGGAACAGGGACTTGGGACCAGGTAACGGACAGGACACAGGAACAACAGGGAGCTGGGCCAAACGCTATGGGAAGCATGTAGAGGCTCCAACCCAGGGAACAGGGCAAGCTGGGATTTATAGGGGAGTGATTAGGTGCAACTACCAATTAGGAGCGCACTGCCCCTTTAAATCTGAGACAGCCGGCGCGCGCGCGCCCTAGGAGGCGGGGACGCGTGCGCCGGCCGGCACAGCGGGAGACAGGAGCGTGGAGAGGTGAGGCGCCCCCGGGGCCGAGGTGATAGCAGCGCCGGGTCCCCGACTATGGACACCGGCTGCTGCATGGGGCAGGAAGCGGTCGCGGCGGCGGCCCGGAACGCGGGACGCCGCCGCGGCTGTGACAGCCCGTAACTAGCGCGTAACGGCCATCCGTGTCATAGTACGTGCCCGATGAAACAAAATCGACCTTCTTAGAGAAAAAAATGCCCACTCCTCTCTTCTTCTCATCAGCTAGAGAGAGGAAAAACAAAGGAAATTGTTTATGCATAAATTTTGGAACAGAATCTTTTGAGAAATGCAATTCTTGAAGGCAGATAACATCCGCCCTCATAGAATGAAACATATTAAAAGCCTTTTTTCTTTTGACTGGGCTGTTAAGACCCTGTACATTATGCGTCACCACCCGAAACACTGAGCTATCCGCCATTTTGAGTGATAAGGCCAACAAACAATTTATCACACCAGGGAGGAGGGTGAGGGAAAAAAACAAAATAAACTGGGCAGAACACATTGGACAGGACAAAACACAAGGACCGCACAAGACAAAACAACCACCACACATACACAAACATACAGGTCACTCTTGACCTTGGGGGCCAAGCCCCGTGTACGGACTCCGAGGTTGGACCTCCCCCGAACCAGTCCTGGGAAATCCCTCTAGAAGTCATGGAGAGCGCAGGCTGAAACACTCCAGCTCACCACAGCAAACATAAAACAGCCCTACCGGTCTAACAGTATCATCTCAATAATATATAATGATGTGGGGAAGACAAGGGGAAAGGATCATCAGAGGAAACTTAAGAGAAAACAGGCAGATCAAAAAGCCATATCCAACATAAATATCGCAAGTCGACTGGAACCCATTCACACTATGTCCAGGCCTATAGCTTAGTCCGCCATCATGGGGGGGAGGCTCTGGCAACTCTCTTCCACAGTGGCGAAATGGGCAGGCGTCTTCTAGGGCTGGGCGGTATACCGCAAAAATACCGATACCGTCACTGGCGTCGGTTAACCGACCTCAACTGAGCCAGGACGGTATCTGCGGTATTTTTGTGTTTCCAAAAGAGCTTCTGCACGCAGTCGCGGCCCGGCGTGAGCGCTGCACGTTATGTGCAGGGACGCCGGAATCAGAGCGGGAGGTGGAGGAGCAGCAGGGCCCAGGTGAGAATGCCCGAGTGCACAGCCCTCCCCCCGCATCCGTCCAGTCTGAGCGCCCGCCCTCCCCCTGTCCCGTCCGGCGTCCCTGCACACACAGGACATTAACGTGCAGCGCTCGCCGGGAGGGGGAGTTGGGGGAGCGGCACCAGTCCTGTCCGAGCGCCCTTCTCCTCCGGCCGGCGAGCGCTGCACATGTTAATGTCCTGTGTGTGCAGGGACGCCGGACAGGACAGGATCACTCAGGAACATTCTCCCCTGGACCCTGCTGCTCCTCCACTTCCCGCGCGCACACCGGCGTCCCTGCACACACAGGACATTAACGTGCAGCACTCGCCGGGAGGGGGAGTTGGGGGAGCGGCACCAGTCCTGTCCGAGCGCCCTTCTCCTCCGGCCGGCGAGCGCTGCACGTTAATGTCCTGTGTGTGCAGGGACGCCGGTGTGCGCGCGGGAAGTGGAGGAGCAGCAGGGTCCAGGGGAGAATGTTCCTGAGTGATCCTGTCCTGTCCGGCGTCCCTGCACACACAGGACAATAACATGTGCAGCGCGCGCCGGCCGGAGGAGAAGGGCGCTCGGACAGGACTGGTGCCGGGCCCCCCCCTCCTCCCGGCGAGCGCTGCACATTAATGTCATGTGTGTGCAGGGACGCCGGTCAGATCTCAAGGTGGAGGAGCATATGCATGCAGCTCCCTGTATACCAAGACCCCTGCCCGCCCCCCTGTGTACCCATCCACCCCTGCCCGCCCCCCTGTGTACCCATCCACCCCTGCCGGCCCCCCTGTGTACCCATCCACCCCTGCGGGCCCACCTGTGTACCCATCCACCCCTACCCGCCCACCTGTGTACCCATACACCCCTGCCCGCTCCCCTGTGTACCCATCCACCCTTGCCGGACCCCCTGTGTACCCATCCACCCCTGCCGGCCCCCCTGTGTACCCATCCACCCCTGCTGCCCCACTGTGTACCCATCCACCCCTGCCGGCCCCCCTGTGTACCCATCCACCTCTGCCCGCTCCCCTGTGTACCCATACACCCCTGCCCGCCCCCCCCCCCCGTACACCCCTGCCCACCTCCCCGTAGAGAAGATAGATAGATAGGAGATAGATAGATAGGAGATAGATAGATAGATAGATAGATAGATAGGAGATAGATAGATAGGAGATAGATAGATAGATAGATAGATAGGAGATAGATAGATAGATAGGAGATAGATAGATAGATAGATAGATAGGAGATATAGGAGATAGATAGATAGGAGATATAGGAGATAGATAGATAGGAGATATAGGAGATAGATAGATAGGAGATATAGGAGATAGATAGATAGGAGATATAGGAGATAGATAGATAGGAGATAGATAGATAGATAGATAGATAGATACATAGATAGATAGGAGATAGATGATAGATAGATAGATAGATAGATAGATAGGAAATAGATGATAGATAGATAGATAGATAGATAGATAGAAGATAGATAGATAGATAGGAGATAGATAGATAGATAGATAGATAGATAGATAGATAGATAGATAGATAGATAGATAGATAGATAGATAGGAGATAGATAGGAGATAGATAGATAGATAGGAAATAGATGATAGATAGATAGATAGATAGATAGATAGGAGATAGATAGATAGATAGAGAATAGATAGATATAGATAAAGCAGCAAGAGTCCGCAGCACACTAGCATGTAGTGAAGAGTGGTTCATTCCATCAAATAAGGTGCAGGATACGACGTTTCAATTCACTCCAGAATCATTTTCAAGCATGCTTATCTCTTCACTATATGCTGGTGTGCTGCGGACTCTTGCTGCTTTGTATTTTGGGACCCCCTGCCAAAGGCCTTTCTGTGTTCAGCACCCTCTACTTCAGCCTTGGATGTGCGTCTGTCACGAACGATAGATCGATATCTTTACAGCGTGTCAGTGCAGTGCCATCTACAGCCCCCTATAATGTACGTCCCTGTACTGTCACCTGTATATACTATATATATACCCATCATACATACTGTATATACCCATCATATATACTCTGGGTACCTATAGTACATAGCTATATACCTGTATATACACGTCCTGTAGTGTGCACATAGCTGTATACCTGTATATACACGTCCTGTAGTGTGCACATAGCTGTATACCTGTATATACATGTCCTGTAGTGTGTACCTAGCTTGGGTTGCTGCTCATTGAGTTACTGTACTTTTTTTAACTTTATTGAAACAAACTATCCCCAGTTTGGCACGGCCGAGTGGGTGTGGCCTGTAAAAGGGGTGTGGCTTACAAAGGGGGCGTGTCATAGTTATCGTCCAATTATCGTTACCGCAGCTACATATGCGATAAACCGCGATATTGATTTAGGCCAATATCGCCCAGCCCTAGCGTCTTCCCTTTTCAAGATCCATATGTGGAGCCGGGTCAACAGACGAGTGTGACGAGTCCCTGGACAGCAACCCCAATGATTCCAACACCGCTTCTCCCTCCGTGAGGGAGGTAAAACTATGTGTGCGATTCTTGAACAGTAACACCAGGCGGAAGGGGCAGGCCCATCTGTAGCGAATGTCCCGTTTCTGAAGGATTAACAAGAGCGGTTTGAGATTGCGTCTCCTCTGGATCGTGCGTGGGGCAAGATCTGCATAAATTTGAATAGGTGTATCTCGCAGTTGCAGCTGAGGTGCATCCCGCGCAGTTTCTCTTTGGTGGAATAATAATGTGGCTTCACAACGATATCTCTGGGTAGGCCATCTGCTCTGGGGGCCGTGAGGGCACGATGGGCCCTGTCCAGGTCATAGTAACGATCTGCCATGTCAGGTAGCAGTTGATGCAGCAATTCCTTTGTAGCTTCTTCCACATCCGTCACGGATTCGGGTAGGCCCCTGATCCGGAAATTGTCCCTGCGAGACCTATTTTCCAGGTACTCTAGTTTGGAATTGGCCTCTTCCAGTTGATCCAACAAGACCTCTATTTCTTGGAAATGCTGGTTTATAGTAGTAATAGTGGAGTCCACCTTTTTCTCAATAGCTTCTATGCGGCCACCCAATGCCTGGAAATCAGCTTTCAATTCAGATGTAATTTTAGCACATGTTTTCTCTAATTCTTGTTGGAGAAGGACCGAAAATCGTGCTATAAGAATTTTGTCCCCAGAATAGAGGGTGGCAGCAGCAGGGTCCCCTTCATCTGCTGGATTATCATCAGCCTCCTGTGTTTCTGGGCTGGATTGGCTGAAAGGCAGTTCAGCTATCACCCTGTCTAGGGAAGAGGCCTGAGAGTTGTCCCCAAAGTCTGAGGCTGGGCTGGGAGTTCTGGGGTGAGGAGTGGGAGTCTCCACCGACCTGGGAGTTTGCTGTAGCCGTGGAGAGCTGTGCTGCGCCATGGGGCTTCTAATGGCGGCAGCCAGCTGTCCTCGCTTCTGCTCCGTCCCCCTTTGTGACGTCACCGGAGCGGTTTGAGTGCGGGATTGTCCGCCGCCTCTCTTTCCCGTTCTGGACGCCATTCAGGATCCCCACCGATACCTGAAGCCTCCCTGCACCTTCCGCCACCTGACCCGACCGGATAGCGGGTAATAATTAGCTTAAAATCGCTACGGCGGCTGGAGTGGAGCGGAGCTCAGCGGCACACGCGCATGCGCTCTCGGAGTCACCCTTTTGGAATGGTGAACCACAAACCCAGTGGGGTGAGAGTCTTTATAAAGATATCTGGGCCGGGCCTTAGGGCTTTTGCTGATAAGGGAGTGCCAAATTGGCTAGATCGGCGCTCCCTTACTGAGCCTATTACACGGCTCAATAATTGTGCAGCAAGGGCCATATATATATATATATATATATATATATATATATATATATATGTATATATCATATATCTAGTTAGCGATGTCCGTGCTGCAAGGGCTGTGTATATATACTATATATATCTCGTTAGCAATGTCCGTGCAGCAAGGGCTGTATATATACTGTATATATCTTGTTAGCGATGTCCGTGCAGCAAGGGCTGTATATATATATATATATATATATATACAGTATATATATATATATATATATATATATATATATATATACATACACAGTGGTGCCTTGGATTACGAGCATAATTCGTTTCAGGACCGTGCTTGTAATCCAAATCCACTCTTAAACCAAAGCAAATTTTCCCATAAGAAATCATAGAAATGCAAACAATTGGTTCAACACCCCAAAAATTATGATTTATTATTCTGAACATATAAAAGTAATAAAACAAACATTCAGAAACAGCAGAATATGTGATATTATAAGTTACTGTACAGTAATAGAGAGAATGGGAAACACACGGGCAGACAGAGACTGCAGGGAGTATAAAGGAATGAGCAGGGCAGATGTGGGCACATACATGCAGCGCTCTCTGTCCGGGAAGAGAGAGGTTACAGCTATGGAGAGATTACCTCCACAGTCCTGTCCCCTGATGTGATCCCCAGCCTGAAGTGGATCTGCTATGATTTGGAAGGTGAGGGAGACTTCCTGGGTCAGAGTACAGGGCTGTAGACCCCGCTATGCAGACCATGCCCCTCCTCAACTCGCCCTCCCACCCAGTACAGGGAGCTCTTAAACCAAAGCAATGCTCTTAAACCAAGTCACAATTTTGAAAAACTGTGAGCTCTTAAACCAAAACGCTCTTAAACCAAGTTACTCTTAAACCAAGGTACCACTGTATATATATATATATATCATATATCTCATTAGCGATGTCCGTGAAGCAAGGGCTGTATATATATATATATTTATATAAATATATGTCTCATATATCTCATTAGCGATGTCCGTGCAACAAGGGCTGTGTACATACTGTATATATCTCGCTAGGGATGTCCGTGCAGCAAGGGCTGTGTACATACTGTATATATCTTGTTAGGGATGTCCGTGCAGCAAGGGCTGTGTACATACTGTATATATCTTGTTAGGGATGTCCGTGCAGCAAGGGCTGTGTTGTGTAAAAACGGATGGAAAAAAAACGGATTGCAAAAACGTAGTGTGACCCCAGCCTTACCCTCTTGGCGTGATACCTCCCATCTGTCACTATGTCAGTCCTACCTGGGCCTGGTCACCTCCTCAGACACCTCACAGCACCTGCTCCCTCTCTACAGCTACACTCCTACTGTTGTACTTCTCCCAGGAGGCAGTTGGTGGCGCTGTTGTGTTACCTCCCTAAATGTAGGTGTGTAAGTGATGTTATGTATATGATATGTATAATATATCATACAGGCTTCATTCTCGGCCCAGCCTTAGGGGTGCCCGACTTCAATAGATCGATGGCAGTGCCAACCACAGCACCCCCGTAACAGTGACAACTAGGGACTCCCATTCATCTGATTGTTAGTGGTACAGCCCCCCTCCCGATCACATACCTTTTGCCTATGCTGGTATAGGGGGTCATCTTAATCTCAGGATTACACCTTTCAGGAGTCGCACTGTGCAGGGGAAACTTTTTTGGCTGTGGCCCCTTCATTCTTGGGATCAGCGGGGGGCCCCCACCGATTATGGAGAGATGTCATATGATATAACATTAGTTTGTCATGCCCCTTTAAGTTTGAGGGAATGCAGCAAAAGGGGTTAATGTTTTCTTGGCCACTCTAAGGAATCCATTCTGCGCCCGTCCTTGGGAATTCTGGTATAAAATCATTACAACTCTTGTCTATCATCACAGATCATAACCCGTGGGTTGGCATGGCTGAACTAGACCATGCCGTTCTACAAACCGCATTCTGCTCTACAAACCGCATTCTGCTCTACAAACCGTATTCTGCTCTACAAACCACATTCTGCATAGATGTGGATAAAGGAGCACTCACTGCCTCCCTGTATGCCGGGGCGCTCACAGCCTCACTGTATGCCGGGGTGCCCACAGCCTCCCTGTATGCCGGGGCGCTGACAGTCTCCCTGTATGCCGGGGGCGCTCACAGCCTCACTGTATGCCGGGGCGCTCACAGCCTGACTGTATGCCGGGGTGCCCACAGCCTCCCTGTATGCCGGGGCGCTGACAGTCTCCCTGTATGCCGGGGCGCTGACAGTCTCCCTGTATGCCGGGGTGCCCACAGCCTCCCTGTATGCCGGGGCGCTGACAGTCTCCCTGTATGCCGGGGCGCTGAAAGTCTCTCTGTATGCCGGGGCGCTGACAGTCTCCCTGTATGCCGGGGCGCTGACAGTCTCCCTGTATGCCGCGGCGCTTACTGCCTCCCTGTATGCCGGGCCACTCACAGCCTCCCTGTATGCCGGGGCGCTCACAGCATCCCTGGATGTCGGGGCACTCACAGCCTCCCTGTATGCCGGGCCACTCACAGCCTCACTGTATGCCGGGGCGCTCACAGCCTCACTGTATGCCGGGGCGCTCACAGCCTCACTGTATGCCGGGGTGCCCACAGCCTCACTGTATGCCGGGGTGCCCACAGCCTCACTGTATGCCGGGGTGCCCACAGCCTCACTGTATGCCGGGGTGCCCACAGCCTCCCTGTATGCCGGGGCGCCGACAGTCTCCCTGTATGCCTGGGCGCTGACAGTCTCCCTGTATGCCGGGGCGCTCACAGCCTCACTGTATGCCGGGACGCTCACAGCCTCACTGTATGCCGGGGTGCCCACAGCCTCCCTGTATGCCGGAGCGCTCACAGTCTCATTGTATGCCAGGGCACTCACAGCCTACCTGTATGCCAGGGCACTCACAGCCTACCTGTATGCCAGGGCACTCACAGCCTACCTGTATGCCAGGGCACTCACAGCCTACCTGTATGCCAGGGCGCTCACAGCCTACCTGTATGCCTGGGCACTTACAGCCTCCCTGTATGCCGGGGTGCTCACAGCCTCACTGTATGCCAGGGTGCTCACAGCCTCCCTGTATGCCGGGGTGCTCACAGCCTCACTGTATGCCAGGGTGCTCACAGCCTCACTGTATGCCAGGGTGCTCACAGCCTCCCTGTATGCCAGGGCACTCACAGCCTCACTGTATGCCGGGTCACTCACAGCCTCACTGTATGCCGGGTCACTCACAGCCTCTCTGTATGCCGGGGTGCCCACAGCCTCCCTGTATGCCAGGGCGCTCACAGCCTCACTGTATGCCGGGTCACTCACAGCCTCTCTGTATGCCGGGGTGCCCACAGCCTCCCTGTATGCCGGGGAGCTGACAGTCTCTCTGTATGCTGAGCCAGGAGGAACTCCGCTGCTCCGTGCTAAGACATCTGCAGACAGCTGATCCTCCGAGGCTTCCACTTGACACACACAGACAGCCTTTGTTTACATTGCGGACGTACGGCCATCACAGACGGGTCAGCCAGTGGCGTGTGAGGTTCAGAACCGTAGAGCGTCGACCAGAATGAAACCCAAGTCTGTCCTGTTTGGTGTTTATGTGGAATGGCGAAAAACCGCAGCAGCCCCGATCCTGTACAGAATGGATAATATGTACACATTACCACATAGACTGCAAAGTGTCGGGAAACGAGAAATGAGACACTTAGGAAGAGAATGTGTGAAAATGACATTGCGACTGTCTAAGTGACTGACGCCTTGTATAATGGACCTGGTGTGAGAGAACGGGCACAGACATAAAGATGGCAGCTGGGATGCCCTATAGCGATCAGGAGTCACAGTTAGGCTTTACGTCAGCTAGGGCCCTTGTCTACATACTCCCCACCAGCACCCATACCCGCAGCCCTAAATGTTAGGTTCACCTCCAAACAATATTTTACCACTAAAGGGGTAGTCCGAACTCGTCTCAGGAGTAACAGCCTGCCACTGACTGAGATGGGACAGCGCTGTGGCCAGTGATTGGCCGAGTGGTCATTTCTTTTATGTTGGGACGTAAAGTATTGCCATCATCCTCTCCAGCAGCCTGGGAGTTGGGTAGTGACATCACCATGTTATCCAGGAAGTGACATCACCATGTTATCCAGGAAGTGACATCACCATGTTATCCAGGAAGTGACATCACCATGTTATACAGGAAATAACATCACCATGTTATCCAGAAAGTGACATCACCATGTTATCCAGGAAGTGACATCACCATGTTATCCAGGAAGTGACATCACCATGTTATACAGGAAGTGACATCACCATGTTATCCAGGAAGTGAAGCCCTGATGCAGTAGTAAGTGCAGGGAAAAAATCACTTTATAAGCATTTCCCATAATAAGTGTATATTGGGGATTTGTATAACTTTTGGGGGGCAATACAATACTTTAATAAAATTTTTCGCCGGATTTCCCCTTTAACCGCACAAAATTCATCTGGACGTTACAGACTCATACGTAGCGTCTTCCGAGACACGTGACATGAATAAGAGGCTTTTATAGGGCGGCTATCTTTTGTCATCTCTCGCTGCTGAATGGGACATTGTGTAAGTTTTCTAGGTGAAATTCCTCTGGCTTTTTTCTCTCCTGACTTTTCCACATTTGACCTTGCTTGGCCCGATCCTGGCTCCCAGCTTTGCAGCCGAGTTTTTGGCAATCGCTCCCTGAACACCAGGCCAGGAGATAAATGAGAGTGACCGGGAGGAACGTATGTGAGAAGGATTCCAGGATATGCTTTCTAGTTTCCATTTATAAACAATCGGCTCTTAATGTCCAGAGCTTTCCATACGTTGGCGTATTGTACTCCTGTCCTCTCTGTGGGCTGGGGTTCCCTGACGCCGGCCGTGGCAGTGAGCAGCGAGCCATTAGCCAAAAAGAGTAAAAACATTATAAAGGAAATTCTCATAGTGAAGGACTTGGCAGCCATTGTACTGTAGCTCTCCCTCACACAGCTCTGAAGGCGTGCAGCGTGAAAAGGGTTATCCGGGTACTAAAAACAATATTCTAAATGATCCCACTTACCACTACCACCCTATGTCTAATATACATGTATAACCTTGCACCCTTTCCATGTTTTTTTTTCTCATACTTACCGCTCTGGGCGTCTAAAATCATCTTCTGTGTGTCCTCTCTGACAACACGCTGCTCTCTGCCTCTTCCCCCCTGCCTTTGTAGACACAGGACATTTGGTCTCCTCTCTGGGGGCCGGTTTAGCTATCTATTGACTTGGTAACCATCATCATCTCTGTGTACCTGTGCTCCTTCCATAGACTTACATGTGTCCCTGAGCCTAGGGTTCTGTAATATAAAAAGTTATAGTTTTACCTCTGTGGTGTGCTCCCGCAGGGTTATGGCGGGGGTACGGCCAGTCACTTGCTAGCTGGTGGCATGTGACACCAGCTGTATGGGGGTTGGCCGAGATGTAGCCGCACCCTAGGATGTAAAGTAGTGATGCCAGTGCCGGTTGGGCGCACAGGTATGGTAGCACACCTGCTTTTATTTTAGAGGGCCGGTTACACCTTGTCCCCCTGTGGTCAGTGACCTGCTGGGCTGCTACGGGGTCCCTTGGGTTGTTATAATCACGGTGGTCCAGAGTGGACTAGTGACCCACTTGGACTATTGATACTGCCACCCACAGAAGAGGGCAATGTCCCGAGGAATATGTGTACACTGTGCTGGTGAGGGATGAAGAATCACAGAGTCTCTTTACCATAAATTATAGGTAAAGAGGCTTATAAATAGGCTTCTAGCAACTTTGCTCTATCCGGATCAGTTCCTAGCTTTCTGCTATCTGTGGATACTGTCCTGCACTGTGACTCTTCTAGTCCACGGCGTGGGTTGAGATGATCTCTGACTTGTCCTCTCCTGTAAGGGTTTTAACACTGCATAGTCCTGAGTAAGGTTACTTGCAGAGGGCCAGGGCCCAAAGGAACCATTATAGGGAGCGTTCTAGCTTGCGTCCTTCCCCTACAACGTCCCATACAAAAGACCTCTACACTTCCTCTACCCACTGTAACGCCCGGAGTAGTGGATCCACTGGACCGGCACCAGCGATGGCACAAACCTCACCAGGGAGCGGAGTCTAAGGGGCCGCTGGTTTTCACCAGAGCCCGCCGCAAGGCGGGATGGACTTGCTGCGGCAGGCGACCCCCAGGTCGCTACCCCTGGCTTGGTTGCTGGTGACGGCAGGCGAGGCGTGACAGGAGCAGGTACTGACAGTGGCGTGTAAGCGTACCGCAGGTGACAGGCTGAACACAGGAACAGCAGAGAGACGGGAAGCAGGAACCAGGGACTAGGAGTAGGGACTGGGTAGCGGACAGGAATCAGGAACAAGGACTAGGGACCAGGTAGCGGACAGGTATCAGGAACAACAGGGAGCTGGGCCAAACGCTATGGGAAGCATGTAGAGGCTCCAACACAGGGGACAGGGCATGCTGGGATTTATAGGGAGTGATTGGGTGCAACTACCAATTAGGGGCGGACTGGCCCTTTAAATCTGAGACAGCCGACGCGCGCGCGCCCTAGGAGGCGGGGACGCGCGCGCCGGCCGGCACAGACGGAAGGAGGAGCGGGACTAGGTGAGGCGCCCCCCGGGGCCGAACAGACAGCAGCGCCGGGTACCTGCACCAGGACCCCGGCGGCTGCCTGAGCTGGATGGCGGTTGCGGCGGCGTCCCGGAGCACGGGACGCCGCCGCGGCCATGACAGTACCCCCCCCCTTTGGCCTCCCCCTCTTTCTTGCCTGCAGGAACCCCTTGATGAGATCTTTATCCAGGATGTTAGCCTCGGGTTCCCAGGACCTCTCCTCCGGACCAAATCCTCTCCAGTCCACCAGGAAGAAACGTCTCCCTCTGACAGTTTTCATGGCCAGAATATCTTTAACAACGTAGACGTCGTCTGAGACGGCTTGTGGAACAGAGAACGGAGACTGATCGGAGAACCGGTTGAGGACCACAGGCTTCAAGAGGGAGACATGGAAGGCGTTCGGAATCCGCATAGTAGGGGGCAGGCGGAGTTTGTAGGTGACAGGGTTTATGCGTTTCAGCACCGAAAAAGGACCAAGGAATCGGGGACCCAACTTGTAGCTGGGAATCTTGAGTCGAACATATTTGGCCGAGAGCCAGACTTTGTCACCTGGACGAAAATTTGTGGCAGGTCTCCTCTTCTTATCAGCCTGGTCCTTCATGCGTTCTGAGGCTTTGAGTAAGGACTGTCGAGTTTGTTCCCAGATCGACTGCAGGTCAGATAACAGCTCCTCCACGGCTGGGACCCCAGAGGATGGAGAGAGAGGCAGAGGAGGACGAGGATGATGCCCGTAGACCACATAGAAAGGAGACTTGCCTGTGGAACTCGAGTCCAGATGGTTATAGGAGAATTCCGCCCATGGAAGGAGGTCGGACCAGTTGTCTTGGCGGCTGGACACAAAATGCCGTAGGTAGTTACCCAGGATCTGATTGACTCTCTCCACTTGCCCGTTAGACTGGGGATGGTAGGCTGATGAGAAGTCCAGCTTTACTTGGAGCTGCGAGCAGAGGGCACGCCAAAACTTAGAGACAAATTGAGAGCCTCGGTCGGACACAATGTGAAGAGGAAGTCCATGCAGGCGGAAGATGTGTCGGAAGAACAACTGAGCCAGACGAGGAGCAGAGGGTAGGCCAGGAAGAGCCACGAAGTGAGCCATTTTAGAGAAGCGGTCCGTCACCACCCAAATAACAGTATTGCCCGCAGATGGTGGTAGGTCGGTGATGAAATCCATCCCAATGTGGTGCCAGGGATGGTCCGGGACTGGCAAGGGCAAAAGTAGGCCGGCAGGTCTTTGACGGGGAGACTTATTCCTGGCACAGACTGCACAGGAAGCCACAAAATCCTTGACATCCTGGAGGAGATTGGGCCACCAGTAGTGACGGGAGATCAATTGCCCAGTCTTTTGAGTTCCTGGATGCCCGGCCACCAAAGAGGAATGCCCCCACTTCAAGATGCGTCTACGGAGCGCGGGGCGCACATAAGTCTTCCCGGGGGGCAGTCTCTGCAGAGCAGAAGTAGCAACTGGTACTAGGCGGTCGGGAGGTATTATGTGACGAGGAGATTCCTCTTGCCCCATGACATCGGATGCTCGGGATAATGCATCGGCCTTTAGGTTCCTCTCGGCTGGACGAAAATGGATGGTAAAGTTGAACCGAGAGAAGAAGAGAGACCACCTGGCCTGCCGGGGATTGAGGCGTTGAGCCGACTGGAGGTAGAGGAGGTTCTTGTGGTCCATGTAGATGTTAACGGGGTGTTTAGCCCCCTCTAGTAGATGACGCCACTCCTCCAGTGCCAACTTAATGGCCAGGAGTTCACGGTCCCCAATAGTATAGTTCCTCTCGGCAGGGGAGAAAGTCCTAGAAAAGAACCCGCAGGTTCTGGTCTTGCCTGCTGTGTCCCTTTGCGAGAGAACGGCTCCTGCGCCCACAGAAGAAGCATCGACCTCGAGAGAAAACGGCCTGGAGACATCCGGGCGGACTAGGGCAGGAGCAGAGGCAAAGGCAGACTTGAGGCTATTGAAGGCTTGTTCGGCCTCTGGAGGCCAACGTCTGGGGTCCGCCTTCTTTTTAGTGAGAGCCACGATGGGTGCGACCAGGGTAGAAAAGTGAGGGATGAATTGCCGATAATAGTTGGCGAATCCAAGGAAACGCTGGATTGCTCTAAGTCCCACAGGGCGTGGCCATTGGAGGACAGCTGAGAGCTTGGCCGGGTCCATTTGTAGACCCTGGTCGGAGACGATATAGCCAAGAAATGGAAGACTGCGCTGATGGAAAACACACTTTTCAAGCTTGGCGTATAAATGGTTGGCCCGTAGTCTTCGGAGGACCTGACGCACTTGTGCCACATGAGTCTGCTGATCCGGGGAGAAGACCAAAATGTCGTCCAAATAGACAATGACGCAGACATAGAGGAGGTCTCGGAAGATGTCGTTCACGAATTCCTGGAAGACCGCTGGAGCATTACATAGGCCGAATGGCATGACCAGGTATTCGTAGTGCCCATCTCTGGTGTTGAAAGCGGTCTTCCATTCGTCTCCTTTACGAATACGGATCAAGTTATACGCTCCCCTGAGATCCAGCTTGGAGAAGATCTTAGCTCCACGAAGACGGTCGAATAGTTCAGGAATAAGTGGAAGAGGATAGCGGTTCTTAACAGTCACCTTATTCAAGCCCCGGTAGTCTATGCATGGGCGAAGGGAACCGTCCTTCTTCTGGACAAAGAAGAATCCTGCGCCAGCGGGAGACGTGGATTTACGAATAAAGCCCTTTTGTAAGTGCTCCCGGATGTAGGAGGACATGGCTTCAGTCTCGGGCACAGAGAGAGGGTATACCCGACCACGTGGAGGAGATGCCCCGGGAAGAAGGTCTATAGGGCAATCATAGACCCGATGAGGTGGTAGAGAGTCCGCCTCCTTGGCCGAGAAAACATCACCGAAATCTTGGTAGTCCTCTGGTAGACCGGCTAGAGGCTTGTCATTAGCAGGAGACCTCGTAGAGCACTTGGGTTGAGGAGATCTCAGACACCGGTTATGACAGTCCTGGCCCCAGCTGAGAACCTCCCCAGTTCTCCAGTCCAGCTTAGGGGCATGAAATTGCAGCCAAGGAAGGCCCAGCAGGATGTTAGAGGAGGAATGGCTCAACACATAGAAGGAGATCCTCTCCTGATGTAAGGCGCCCACCCGGAGGGCTAGGGGTGCCGTCTGGCAGTGCACAGTTTCGGTAAGAATCTCCCCCGTAACCGAAGAGATAGACCGGGGTTGGGCTAGCTGGATCACGGGTAGTCGCCATCTTTGGACCAAAGAAGCAGAGATGAAACTGCCAGCAGAGCCAGAGTCGATGAGGGCAGAAGTCTGGAAAACTTGCCCTGTAGGTGTCTGGATGGAGACGGGTATAGTCAACCTTGGAGAGGTGGCATTCACACCTAGGGAGGCCTCTCCCACCGGACCTAGGTGCGAGCGTTTCCCGGACGCTGAGGACGTTGGGGACATCTCTGCCGGTAGTGATCTGCACCACCGCAATAGAGACAGAGATTCAGCTCCATGCGGCGGGCTCTCTCATCAGTCGTCAGGCGAGCTCGTTCCACCTGCATAGGGACTTCTGGAGGCGACTGGAGTATGGGAGCAACGGGACTCTGGAACACCGGTGCCAGCCGAGGAAGGCGACGGGGCAGGCTCAGTCGTCGTTCCTGCCGGACCTCCTCCTCTCTCTCGGAAAACCGGTTGTCGACTCTGGTAGCCAGTAGGATAAGATCGTTTAGAGAAGGAGGAAGATCGCGGGCGGAGAGTACGTCTTTCACTCGGCTGGATAGACCCTTCTTGAAGGTGGCTATTAGGGCGGCCTCATTCCAGTCCAATTCAGCTGCCAGGGTGCGGAACTGGATGGCGTAGTCACCGACAGAGGAGCTCCCTTGTGAGAGGTTGAGAAGAGCAGTCTCGGCTGAGGTGGCACGGGCAGGTTCCTCAAAGACGGAGCGAAACTCGGCCAGGAAGGCCCGGAGATTGGCAGCAACAGGATCATCACGGTCCCACAGTGGCGTGGCCCAGGCCAGAGCTCTACCCTCCAATAGGCTGATGATAAAGGCCACTTTAGAGCGCTCGGTGGGAAACTGACTACTTAACAGTTCAATATGCATTGTGCATTGAGTCAGGAATCCCCTGCACAACTTGGGATCACCTCCATATTTATTCGGGAGGGCCAATCGGAGTCCCGAAGTGGTTGCAGGTGGTGGTGGGCGCTGGCCTGTAGTATGCTGCTGTAGGGCGGCAGTCAATTGCTGGATTTGCTGCGACTGCTGCTGGATCTGTTGAGCCTGTTGAGCGACCACTCTGGCGACGTCACGGAGATCAGGCACCTCGCCGGGATCCATGGTTGGAGCCTACTGTAACGCCCGGAGTAGTGGATCCACTGGACCGGCACCAGCGATGGCACAAACCTCACCAGGGAGCGGAGTCTAAGGGGCCGCTGGTTTTCACCAGAGCCCGCCGCAAGGCGGGATGGACTTGCTGCGGCAGGCGACCCCCAGGTCGCTACCCCTGGCTTGGTTGCTGGTGACGGCAGGCGAGGCGTGACAGGAGCAGGTACTGACAGTGGCGTGTAAGCGTACCGCAGGTGACAGGCTGAACACAGGAACAGCAGAGAGACGGGAAGCAGGAACCAGGGACTAGGAGTAGGGACTGGGTAGCGGACAGGAATCAGGAACAAGGACTAGGGACCAGGTAGCGGACAGGTATCAGGAACAACAGGGAGCTGGGCCAAACGCTATGGGAAGCATGTAGAGGCTCCAACACAGGGGACAGGGCATGCTGGGATTTATAGGGAGTGATTGGGTGCAACTACCAATTAGGGGCGGACTGGCCCTTTAAATCTGAGACAGCCGACGCGCGCGCGCCCTAGGAGGCGGGGACGCGCGCGCCGGCCGGCACAGACGGAAGGAGGAGCGGGACTAGGTGAGGCGCCCCCCGGGGCCGAACAGACAGCCGCGCCGGGTCCCTGCACCAGGACCCCGGCGGCTGCCTGAGCTGGATGGCGGTTGCGGCGGCGTCCCGGAGCACGGGACGCGCCGCGGCCATGACACCCACGTGATTTCCTGTCTACAGCTCCCTGTAAGGTGTGCTGTGAATGGGTGAAGAGTGCATAAAGAAGAAGTAAAGAAAGAGATGATAGGACCGAAGAAGAAGATACTCCCATAGGTTCACAGATTCATGTGACATACAAGCAAACAATAACCCTTTCAGCTGTGCAGCAACTTAGTACATATACTTACAACAGCGACATCTTGTTGTGAAACTTTATCACTACTACATGACCACTTACAATAAGTTCTACTGGGGAGTTGGCTTACATTCCCAGTCATGTCCTAAGGCTTCTTATCAGAGACACTGACTTGAAGGGAAATCTATCAGCAATAGGTCCTTCCTTCCCAGAATTCCCAGTGTAGCACAAATGTCCAGTAAATCTCCACACGCCTTTATAACCATCTCCTCAATGTTAACCCTTTAGTCCTGTTATGGTGTGCAGCCAGCAGTGCCTACTATATACAGATGGGAGGCAATATCCTTCAAAAATAACCTCTTTCTAGAGAGTTGCTTGGCTTATACTCCCAGTCATGTCCTTATCAGAATCAGACACCAAGAAGATGGTGGCACAAGAGAGCTGCTTTGCATATTTTCAATCCCATTGTTCCTTTTAGTTAATACTGAAAAGTCTACATATAAAGCACTCTTATTCCTTAAAATGTTTGGGTCTTGCTGCATTGTTAAAAACAATGGGCATTTCCGATAAGTTTCTCTAGAAATATTTTTTTTTTTTAATTTTTTCTTGTTTGAAGAAAAAAATGCCACGTTGCCAAGGCTGTGTTCACACATTGGGTTTTTGCAGCTTTTTCCTTCATTTTCCGCGTGTGAACACAGCCTGAAGACTACAAACCTTCACAAAACATAGGTAAAATCACTTTCTCCCAATGACAATTCTTCTCTAAGGCTGGGTTCACACTGTGTTTTTGCAATACGTTTTTTGTATGCAAAAAACTAATGGCAAACGGATGAAAAACGCATTTGTGAGCATCCATTTTGATCCGTTTTTTCTATCGACTTTTATTATAAACATGGGTCAAAACGCATTTGCTTGTTTTTGTGTACACAACAATGTGGTCAGCCACGTTTCTGTACGTGCTAATTAAAAACATGCGTTTTGATCCTACTTTTTTTAATGGAAGTCAATGAAAAAAATGGATGCACACAAATGTGTCCGTTTTTTAACAGTTTTTTTGCATAAAAAAGATGAAAAAAAAGGTTGCAAAAACACAGTCTGAACCCAGCCTAAAAAACGTACATTGAATGAGAAAACGCATCAAAACTGCCCATAGTGTGAACTGATGCCAACCCGCTTATAATTTTTTTTCTTAATTTTCTATTGAAGTCCGGCAGCCAGCGGAGGCCGAGTTCTCGATGTACATGAGCACGAAAGAGGTTAACTATGTGTTATGTCACCCAGATCTGGCTGAGCCGCCTCGGCCTTTCACAGCGCCAGGGCCCGAAACAATTGATTACGCATGACAGACCTTGGAAAGCAGCGAGTCTGTGTCCGCATCCTCTAAATGAAGCGTACACATCTCCATTACATCGTGAAACCAGGGGCCTGGGAGAATAAAAAAAAAAAAATTTTTTTCCCCCTTTTTGCGTAGTTTTTTTTTTTCCTTTTTACTAGCTATTTCCTATCCCAGCTGCAGGAAATGTTCTGTATTTTTTCTGTATTAATAGTGGGCCACAAATGGCAGAAAGCCAACAAGTAAAGCGACAGATAAGGGGGGGGTATGGCATCTGGACATTAAAGCTTTAAAAGTGCTGGAATGAAAAATAAAAAAAGAAAACACCAAAAATTACGGCATGGATCTGGAATTTTCCAACTAACGATGTACGGATGTGGTAGGGCAAGAGAGAAAGAGCCAAACTGAGCGCGCTTTGTTCAGGACAAGAGGCCCCTTCTGCATTCCGTGTAACTGTGTATATCAGCCTCTGCTCGTGCAGCGTATACAGCGCCCCCCCCCCCATTCCATCCCAGCTATTGTATTTATGACAATGAGGATCCCGTCACATATTCCAGAGTCTGATGCGGTTTACGTACGTCCTGATGTATGGAAAACAATGCTGTATATATATCTCTGTATACGCAGCGTAATTATACACCGTCATATATAGTATTGCAGTGACCTTCCACCGGGTAACAAACGTGCTCCCCCATGTCTGAACCTCCTGTGATTTTTCTGGTAGAAAGGGTTCAATATCTCCTCAGCGCCACCACAGGGGAAAGTAAGAATTACATAATGTCCATTCACATCACTGGCCGGACTGTGTAATGTGGGACAGGATGGGTCCTCCAGAGGGAGAGACACTCTTTGTTACTGCTCCCCCAAGCACAATTGTATCCAGTGTAGATAATGCTCTGTGAGCTAAATAAGTGCAACATCACTAGTTCGCAACATTGCATTGGTCTGGAGTCCAGGCTGTAGAGCTCACAGAGCATTGCCTACACTGGGTACAGCTGAGAGCAGGACTAGCTATGTACAATGTATCAGTCTGGAGCTCACAGAGCATTGTCTACACTGGATACAGCTGAGAGCAGGACTAGCTATGTACAATGTATCCGTCTGGAGCTCACAGAGCATTGTCTACACTGGATACAGCTGAGAGCAGGACTAGCTATGTACAATGCATCAGTCTGGAGCTCACAGAGCATTGTCTACACTGGATACAGCTGAGAGCAGGACTAGCTATGTACAATGTATCCGTCTGGAGCTCACAGAGCATTGTCTACACTGGATACAGCTGAGAGCAGGACTAGCTATGTACAATGTATCCGTCTGGAGCTCACAGAGCATTGCCTACACTTGTTACAGCTGAGAGCAGGACTAGCTATGTACAATGTATCCGTCTGGAGCTCACAGAGCATTGTCTACACTGGATACAGCTGAGAGCAGGACTAGCTATGTACAATGTATCCGTCTGGAGCTCACAGAGCATTGCCTACACTGGATACAGCTGAGAGCAGGACTAGCTATGTACAATGTATCAGTCTGGAGCTTACAGAGCATTGTCTACACTGGATACAGCTGAGAGCAGGACTAGCTATGTACAATCTATCAGTCTGGAGCTCACAGAGCATTGTCTACACTGGATACAGCTGAGAGCAGTGCTGTACATATATCACCCACTGGCAATGCTCATGGATCTCTTGATGTGTATGGGTGCAGTGGAGGAGGTTGTGTTTCTCTATGTCTTATGGGCAACGAGGCCACAATGAATAAATAAACCGAACACTCGTCACGGTGGTAACAGCAAAGGGATTCTGAAAGCCGCCGTCCAGAGCTTTTCACCCTACTTTTCCCACCCAGGGGGCTGTAAACATTGGCTGCGGGCCACCAGACTGCACAGACCCAGCTCTGTCTGCCCGGCCTGTACTGTAAATGTGATCTCCGCTTAACTCCTTCCTCCCCGCAGACAGCGCAGAACGCAGCACATTGCATTGAGTGCCGTACGTTTCTGCCACCGAAAGTGTTAACGGAAATCCGAGGCACGTCCCTGCGCCATCGCACGTCAGAAGGGATCGCTGCCGTCCAGGAGAAGTCGCCGGAGTTCAGACGCATAAAGATAGGCTTGTTCAGGAGCCCAAAATGCGTAAGGTTGTCACTGTTGTGGAGTGCGAGGAATGTATAGAATGTTGTCACATAGAACGACCCTCTAAGGATACGACGCTCCCTGTTGCCACGAGTCGGACACTGCCATGCTGACATGGAAATTTGTAGTTTTGTTTCCTTTGCAACCCCTTAAAGGGAAAGTGTCACCTAGATTTTCTGTTACTGATTAGAGTGCTGGCCGGGTTCTGGTGTGGTGTTTTTGGGTCTGGTCCTGTGACATGGGGGTCGCAGGGCCGTCCCATGGCCCCCGTTCCCTGGCTGTGCACGCCTGTGGGGTTGGTGGCCACTGACTGGCACGGTGTGGACTTAGTGTAGGGACCCATGTGTATCAGATACCGGCACAAGGTACATGGGGCAGTGTGGCTTGATCAATTCATACACAAAATTCTGATGTGTTTTTTATTTAGCCTAGCGGCACTAGTATCAGCCATAGGTGTGAGGTGCAGCGCTCTGTTTCTTCCCTGAACCGCAGATACTAAAACATGTTCTTTTATTCTCATCTGTTTCTATTTTCTGACTGTAAGTTTTGGTTTTTTTTCATTTCATTTTCTGTACATTGTTATGGGGGCGGCCATATTGCCTGAGCTGTTCTTAACAGCATTTAGTGACATGCTTTACAGCAAGACTCATGGATATAGACGACAATAGACAGACTCTGTCCCTTTAGAATAGATAAATGTGAGACATTACTGAGCGTGCTCTGTGACCTGTGAAGAGGTCATTCCACAGGGAGCTGCTATTGTCCCCTCTATCTACTGGTGTCACATGACGCTGCAGTGCTGTACAGATCACTTTACTGCAGGCTTCTCTTAAATGACACTATGGGCACATACCCTGATATACGCTGTGGTGGGCACATACCCTGATATACACTGTGGTGGGTACATACCCTCATATACACTGTGGTGGGTACATACCCTGATATACACTGTGGTGGGCACATACCCTGATATACCCTGTTGTGGGCACCTACCCTGATATACATTGTGGTGGGCACATACCCTGATATACGCTGTGGGCACATACCCTGATATACATTGTGGGCACATACCCTGATATACACTGTGGTGGGCACATACCCTGATATACACTGTGGTGGGCACATACCCTGATATACACTGTGGTGGGCACATATCCTAATATACACTGTGGTGGGCACATACCCTGATATACATTGTGGGCACATACCCTGATATACACTGTGGTGGGCACATACCCTGATATACACTGTGGTGGGCACATACCCTGATATACACTGTGGTGGGCACATATCCTAATATACACTGTGGTGGGCACATACCCTGATATACATTGTGGGCACATACCCTGATATACACTGTGGTGGGCACATACCCTGATATACACTGTGGTGGGCACATACCCTGATATACACTGTGGTGGGCACATATCCTAATATACACTGTGGTGGGCACATACCCTGATATACGCTGTGGGCACATACCCTGATATACATTGTGGGCACATACCCTGATATACACTGTGGTGGGTACATACCCTGATATACACTGTGGTGGGCACATACCCTGATATACACTGTGGTGGGCACATACCCTGATATACACTGTGGTGGGCACATACCCTGATATACGCTGTGGGCACATACCCTGATATACACTGTGGTGGGTACATACCCTGATATACACTGTGGGCACATACCCTGATATACACTGTGGGGGGCACATATCCTAATATACACTGTGGTGGGCACAAACCCTGATATACATTGTGGGCACATACCCTGGTATACGCTGTGGTGAGCACATACCCTGATATACACTGTGGGCACATACCCTGATATACACTGTGGTGGGCACATACCCTGATATACACTGTGGTGGGCACATACCCTGATATACACTGTGGTGGGCACATACCCTGATATACACTGTGGTGGGCACATACCCTGATATACACTGTGGGCACATACCCTGGTATACACTGTGGTGGGCACATACCCTGATATACACTGTGGGCACATACCCTGGTATACGCTGTGGTGGGCACATACTCTGATATACACTGTGGTGGGCACATATCCTAATATACACTGTGGTGGGCACATACCCTGGTATACGCTGTGGTGGGCACATACCCTGATATACACTGTGGGCACATACCCTGATATACACTGTGGTGGGCACATACCCTGATATACACTGTGGGCACATACCCTGGTATACACTGTGGTGGGCACATACCCTGATATACACTGTGGTGGGCACATACCCTGATATACACTGTGGTGGGCACATACCCTGATATACACTGTGGTGGGCACATACCCTGATATACACTGTGGTGGGCACATACCCTGATATACACTGTGGGCACATACCCTGGTATACGCTGTGGTGGGCACATACCCTAGTATACCATCCAGGCTTTCCTAATCCCACAGTCTCTTTAATTTTAGATGTTCAGTATAAATGTAAGGAGACCTGGGGTGTATAATGTGTCCTGATTGACAGGCCGGGGGGCAGCACATACAGGAGAACAGGATATAACATGGATGACTTTCAGGAAGAACACTTCATGACTCGGAGATTGGCAATGTAATAATGTAAACCGCAGTCCTGACAAATACTCAACTGGACGAAATATGGACCCGTCATGTATTACTGATGATTGTACATCTGTATGGCCAGAACCTGGGATGAGGAGGAGGCCATAACGCTAGCCTCCTCCTTCAGGTATTAGTTGTATGGTGACTGTAGAGACACAACGTGCTGGATGCGCTTGCGGCAACTGTGCAAAAAATTGGAGACATAGGGGGAGATTTATCAAACATGGTGTAAAGTGAAACTGGCTCAGTCGCCCCTAGCAACCAATCAGATTCCTCCTCTCATTCCTCACAGACTCTTTAGAAAATAAAAGGTGGAATCTGATTGGTTGCCAGGGGCGACTGAGCCAGTTTCACTTTACACCATGTTTGATAAATCTCCCCCATAGTCTTGGACAAATCCTATTAATTTCTGCCTACAACTGATATACAGGCCTATGTGCCTCCATGGTAACAGACTACAAACAAACTCTGTGTAGTCGAATTCTGTCCTACTCCCTTCTGTCTATCCCCCTACTTCTTACTCACATTTGGTGATGTAGCGAGAAGGGTGCAGATGAAAAAGACCAGGACTACACGTGGTTTGTTTGTAGTCTGTTACCATGGTGACACATTGGATGGCATTGGAGCTGTAGACGGGGAATATATTTTAATTTAAAGAATTTGCTTAAATTTTCAGATACATTAAAATAATTAAAAAAAATTATAGCTATGAAACTTCCCTTTAAATTAGCTGGAGTTTTTTTTTATATGTTTTGTTACCGCCATTTTTTTTTTAATGCAAATGTAAACAAATCATTACATCCCTCGCATCACTCGTCAGCTGGGGTTGTAGTCCAGGCTGTTAGACGGTGACTAATCCTTTGCCGTAAGAGAACTCTCAGATAGAGAGACCTGTGTCCCCGGGTGTCCTCACACCCCCTGGATCCTGGACGGACATAGAAGGAACTGCCAGGCAGACAGAATCCACCTCACAGACTAGAGAAGCCGCTTCCCGCAGCTCAGACGACCATGTGTTTTCCTTCAGAACTGAGAAATACAGAGTTCAGTGTCTTTGGGCTTTCAGCACCTATTGATCCTCTATGTGAGAGCTAAAGCAGACGCCCTGAGATGGTCCTCAAAGTGAAGCCCCGGCTATGAACCTCCAATCCCTGTCTGTATGAACCATTCAGTCTATTGATATCATTGGCCTTTTTTCTTTTAAATCAACTGTTGCCAGAGATTTGTAATATAGTTTTATTAAAAAATCTTGTATTCCAGTACTTATCAGCTGCTGTATGTCCTGCAGTAAGTGGAGTATTCTTTCCTCTCTGGAGAGCAGGAGAGGCTTTCTATGAGGATTTGCTGCTGCGGACAGAGGTGGCACGGACAGAGGTGGCAGCATAGAGCACTGTGTCAGACTGGAAAGAATACACCACTTTCTGCAGGACATACAGCAGCTGATAAGTACTGGATGACTGGAGTTTTTTTTTTTTTTAATAAAAGTAAATTATAAATCTCTGGCACTTTATGGCACCAGTTGATTTGATACACTTTTTTTTGTGAACTACACCTTTAAAGGGTCATCAATCACTGAGTATCAACACTCAGCATCCCTGCCAATCAGCTGTTTCATATATATATATATATATATATATATATATATACAAGTTATAGGGGTGACAAACAGGACATTACAAGATCAAAAACACATCACATGAGTAAGATAAATGGCAGACAGGTACATGGGGAGAGAGGACCCTGCCTGCCAGGGCTTACATAGGGACAGAGGACCCTGCCCACCAGGGCTTACATAGGGAGAGAGGAGCCTGTCCGCCAGGGCTTACACAGGGAAAGAGGAGCCTGCCCGCCAGGTATTACATAGGGAGAGAGGACCCTGCCCACGAGGGCTTACATAGGGAGAGAGGACCCTGCCCGGGAGGGGTTACATAGGGAGAGAGGACCCTGCCCTTGAGGGCTTACATAGGGAAAGAGGACCCTGCCCACGAGGGCTTACATAGGGAGAGAGGACCCTGCCCACGAGGGCTTACATAGGGAGAGAGGACCCTGCCAACGAGGGGTAACATAGGGAGAGAGGACCCTGCCCTCGAGGGCTTACATAGGGAAAGAGAACCGTGCCCACAAGGGGTTACATAGGGAGAGAGGACCCTGCCAACGAGGGGTTACATAGGGAGAGAGAACCCTGCCCACAAGGGGTTACATAGGGAGAGAGGACCCTGCCAACAAGGGCTTACATAGGGAGAGAGGACCCTGCCAACGAGGGCTTACGTAAGGAGAGAGGACCCTGCCCACGAGGGCTTACATAGGGAGAGAGGAGCCTGCCCGCCAGGGGTTACATAGGGAAAGAGGACCCTGCCTGCGAGGGCTTACATAGGGAGAGAGGACCCTGCCCACGAGGGCTTACATAGGGAAAGAGAACCCTGCCCACAAGGGGTTACATAGGGAAAGAGGACCCTGCCTGCGAGGACTTACATAGGGAGAGAGGTCCCTGCCCACAAGGGGTTACATAGGAACAGAGGAGCCTGCCCGCAAGGACTTACATAGGGAGAGAGGACCCTGCCCGCGAGGGCTTACATAGGGAGAGAGGACCCTGCCCGCGAGGGGTTACAGAAATCAGCGGGTTCAGCTTTTCTTGAATGTGGATGGGGACCTTTAGTATATGTGCAGTCTTTTTTAGGCTGTATTTTTATCATGTGAGTTCACCCCTTAGAAGGTGGTTACGATGGATTCTATGGTATATATGTGTATATAAGTGTCATTTTTCTTCATAATCCTGTCTGTAATGGCTGCTGAGATGTCTACAGGACAGGATGTGTCAGATTATTCTGAGGTTAGTGGTCACTGTGAGAATTGTCTGATTTTAAGATTTTTGATAAAGATATGAAAATTAAAAACAAATCTTAAAATGATGTATATTATACAAAGCGTATCTTATCAATAGCACTTCCAGACTGATACATTGTACATAGCTAGTCCTGCTCTCAGCTGTATCCAGTGTAGACAATGCTCTGTGAGCTCCAGACTGATACATTGTACATAGCTAGTCCTGCTCTCAGCTGTATCCAGTGTAGACAATGCTCTGTGAGCTCCAGACTGATACACTGTACATAGCTAGTCCTGCTCTCAGCTGTATCCAGTGTAGACAATGCTCTGTGAGCTCCAGACTAATACATTGTACATAGCTAGTCCTGCTCTCAGCTGTATCCAGTGTAGACAATGCTCTGTGAGCTCCAGACTAATACATTGTACATAGCTAGTCCTGCTCTCAGCTGTATCCAGTGTAGACAATGCTCTGTGAGCTCCAGACTGATACATTGTACATAGCTAGTCCTGCTCTCAGCTGTATCCAGTGTAGACAATGCTCTGTGAGCTCCAGACTGATACACTGTACATAGCTAGTCCTGCTCTCAGCTGTATCCAGTGTAGACAATGCTCTGTGAGCTCCAGACTGATGCATTGTACATAGCTAGTCCTGCTCTCAGCTGTATCCAGTGTAGACAATGCTCTGTGAGCTCCAGACTAATACATTGTACATAGCTAGTCCTGCTCTCAGCTGTATCCAGTGTAGACAATGCTCTGTGAGCTCCAGACTGATACACTGTACATAGTTAGTCCTGCTCTCAGCTGTATCCAGTGTAGACAATGCTCTGTGAGCTCCAGACTGATGCATTGTACATAGCTAGTCCTGCTCTCAGCTGTATCCAGTGTAGACAATGCTCTGTGAGCTCCAGACTAATACATTGTACATAGCTAGTCCTGCTCTCAGCTGTATCCAGTGTAGACAATGCTCTGTGAGCTCCAGACTGATACACTGTACATAGCTAGTCCTGCTCTCAGCTGTATCCAGTGTAGACAATGCTCTGTAAGCTCCAGACTAATACATTGTACATAGCTAGTCCTGCTCTCAGCTGTATCCAGTGTAGACAATGCTCTGTGAGCTCCAGACTAATACATTGTACATAGCTAGTCCTGCTCTCAGCTGTATCCAGTGTAGACAATGCTCTGTGAGCTCCAGACATACATTGTACATAGCTAGTCCTGCTCTCAGCTGTATCCAGTGTAGACAATGCTTTGTGAGCTCCAGACTGATACATTGTACATAGCTAGTCCGACTCTCAGCTGTATCCAGTGTAGACAATGCTCTGTGAGATCCAGACTAAGGCTGCGTTCACACTACGTATATTTCAGTCAGTATATTTCAGTCAGTATTGCAACCAAAACCAGGAGTGGATTAAAAACACAGAAAGGATCTGTTCACACAATGGTGAAATTGAGTGGATGGCTGTCATATAACAGTAAATAACGGCCATTATTTCAATATAACAGCCGTTGTTCTAAAATAACAGCAAATATTTGCCATTAAATGGCGGCCATCCACTCAATTTCAACATATACTGAATAAAATATACGTAGTGTGAACGCAGCCTAATACATTGTACATAGCTAGTCCTGCTCTCAGCTGTATCCAGTGTAGACAATGCTCTGTGAGCTCTACAGCCCGAACTCTAGACTGATACAATGTACATAGCTAACCTTGTTCCCTACTGAAAAGTAGATGTAATTGTGTCCAGTCTAGACAATGCTCTGTGAGCTAACCACATCAACAGCAGCTGCATAAGTCCACCTGGTACTTTGCTGCTACAGTGTGCAAGTCTGGATTCCAGGCTGTTTCGCTCACAGAGCATTGTCTACACTGGACACGATTGTATCACTTCTCAGCTGAGAGCAGGACTAGATAGTGTGACTATAAAGATTCTTATTCACTGTCAGCAAACATGGTGAAGTTGTGAAACACACAGAGCACAGTTGTTGCCATTGTCCCTGTCAGGTTTATAGGGACCGCAGAAATCTGTGCACTTGCTGGCGACACAACTCCATTCAGATGTATAGAACTCCTTCTCAGTCGCAATAAGGCCTGCAATAAATCTGCAGTGTGTGAATATACCCTTGTGGATGGATGGATGTAGTCAGAAGTTGACAGTTTGCTCAGGTCAGGTTGTAGGCCTATTGGACAGTACTATATATCTGTGTATTTAAAGGGGTACTCCGGAGAAAAAAAAAAATCAAATCAACTGATTTCAGAAAGTTATACAGATTGGAAAATTACTTTACAAATCTTCCGTCTTTCAGTACTTATCAGCTGATGTATGTCCTGCAGGAAGTGGGGCATTCTCTCCAGTCTTACACAGTGCTCTCTGCTGCCACCTCTGTCCATGTCAGGAACTGTCCAGAGCAGCAGCAAATCCTCATAGAAAACCTCTCCTGCTCTGGACAGTTTCTGACATGGACAGAGGTGGCAGCAGAGAGCACTGTGCCAGACTGGAGAGAATACAACACTTCCTGCAGGACATACAGCAGCTGATAAGTACCGAAAGACGGAAGATGTTCAAATAGAAGTAATTTTCAAATCTGCATAACTTTATGAAACCAGCTGATCTGAAAGCATTTATTTTGTCAATGGAGTACCCCTTTAAAATACCTTAGTATTGCCTCTCGCCTTGTATAATCCAGCTGAATTATGGCGCATTATACAGAAGGCCATCTGATTATTGCTCTTTGAATCAGCCTCGCAGCTCGTATGTTTCCTCCCAACACGAGCGGGGTCACTTGAGGATGTGTTTTCACCGTTGGTGCTTTTTAACGTGTGAAGAGAAATACCGAGAATTACTACGTGTTACATCCTCCAGCCTGCAGGAAAGCATCTTCCTAGAAACAGCAACATGGCCGCCCTGTAATAGCACATTTCATAGAAAGTCAAAGGAGCCTTCTCTGCACGGCTTCACTTCATGTTTCCGCTGGAAAAATGAAAAAGTACTGAGTGTAAAAATAACCGAAGCACAAAGTGCCCAGAGGGCGCAATCATAGGGCATCAGGGGCTGGGTAGCAGTATGGTGGGGGCAAAGAGTGGGCAGGGGTGACTGGAGAGAGGTCTTGAATTAGTTTGCAAGTGTTCAACGTGTAGTCGAGAAAATGCCCACTGCCACTTTAACCAAAAATAATTTACAGCCGTATAGCACCAACGTATTCCATTGTTTTGGTAAAATCGTTAGATGAACAAACAATAAAACATAAAACAAACATTTTTAAGATTATCTTAAAGGGGTAAAGGTTTTCAAATGAACTGAGGAAGTTCTACGGATTTGTAAATTACTTCTATATAAAAATCTCCAGTCTTCCAGTACTTATCAGCTGCTGTATGTCCTGTAGAAAGTGGTGTATTCGCTCCAGTCTGACACAGTGCTCTCTGCTGCCACCTCTGTCCATGTCAGGAACTGTTTTTTAATTTTCCAGCCATATTGCCCTGCATCTTTAAAAGAATTGTTTAGATTACAAAACCCTTTTTCATACACCTTATTAGAGAATTTTAAACAAACAGTGATGTTAGTGTCCAATGGCCATAGTGCTGATTTGTTACAAAGAGCGTCTCTCTTCCTGGAGGAGCTGTCCTGTCCTGCTTTAGACAGACAACCCATTGATGTGAATGGACCCTTTGTAATGCCTTATATCCCCTGTGGTGGCGCTGTTGAGCAATTGAACCCATAGATTATACAGCAGCTGATCACTGGAGGTCTCTGTTGGAGGACACATAGTGATGAGACTATTTAAAGGGTTTATCCAGGATTAGGAAAACATGGTCGCTTTCTTCCAGAAACAGCACAATTCATGTCTTGAGTTTGGGTGGGGTTTGCTTGTTTTCAAGTAAAAGCTTAAAGTGATACTGTTATGCCCCTTGTGGTTCACAAGCTTAGATGCTGCAAATTTAATATATTGTATATAATATATTCTAAAATTGCTTTATTTCCTCTGTGCACAGTGTTGACTAAACGGGGCTTCATGATAGTTGGGCTCTCTCCCCAGCCAGAAGGTGGGGCCCAAGTGCTGTGAAGCTCCACCCAGTTGACACTGTTACCTGATACTTTAATTGAAGAACCCCACCTAAACTGGAGGCAAGAGTTGTGCTGTTTCTGGAAGAAAGCAGCCATGTTTTTCTAAACCTGGATAACCCTTTTAAGGCCACTTTATAACAATTAAAGAAAGTGCATAGCAAAGAACCCTTTTAATGTCGCCATGCTGACGGTGACCTGTTGATGGAGCTGCATTTATCTGTTACTGTAAGTGCTTCAGGAAGGACAGGTCATCGGCCGCCATGTGTCTGCTGAGAGCCGTTCGCTGGTCTTCTGCTGGATACGTCTTCTTATCTAGTAACATGAGAGAACGCCGACAAATATTTATTTGGTTCCCATAGCGAATGGGGGGGGGGGGGAAGTGTTAATGTTTTTTAGTGAGTTCCGAACTGCGTTGGACTTTGTCAGGGAAAAGCGGGGACATGGCGGCCTCTTCGGCGGTTTATACTCAGGCACAAGAGATTTCTCTTTGTTTCATGTATTTATCTCGTTTCATTGGAAGGACAGGGGATTTCCCTGTTCATTGTTCTGGGAGACATAATAAATAAAGTTTATTGCGATTGTGAGACTACAACAGGCATTGCTTTATATGTCTGTGTGAATAACTTTTCAATGGACTACAAGAACACAATGGGCCTCATGTTTGATAGTTAACGCAGGCAACAAGGGCCAACGTTGCCACTAGCAACCAATCAGCTTTCTCCTTTCATTTTAAATACCACCGTACAAAGCTGAAACTTGATTGGTTGCTATAGGCAACACCTCATGGCCTTGTTTGTACACAAGCCTCTTTTCAATTAACTTTATTTATAATGCCCAGTATTAATAATCTGCTAGAAAGAAATCCCCTTTAATTAAGGGGATTCAGCACCGGACCCCCAGTTTTTCCGGCACAGATGGGGCAAAGCAATATACCAGCAATGCGAACTGTTTCAGAGATCGAACCGCTACGAACCCTAAAGTAATGGCCTATGCTAATGATGCATCATCTCTTTATAAGATGGGAATACCTCTTTAGAGGGGTTCTCCAGAGAAAATTTAGTGCTCTGGAATCAATGGCGCCTATAAATAATAATAATAATAATAATAAAATTTATCTTCAGATCAACTGGTTTCAGAAGATTTGTAATTTACTTCTATTTACAAATCTCCAGTCTTCCAGTACTTATCAGCTGCTGGATGTCCTGCAGGAAGTGGTGTATTCTCTCCAGTCTGACACAGCGCTCTCTGCTGCCACCTCTGTTCATGTCAGGAACTGTCCAGAGCAGGAGAAGTTTTCTTTGGGGATTTGCTGCTGCTCTGGACAGTTCCTGACATGGACAGAGGTGGCAGCAGCATAAAAAATACACTACTTCCTGCAGGACATACAGCAGCTTATAAGTACTGGAAGACTGGAGATTTTTTAATAGAAGTAAATTACAAATATGTTTAACTTTCTGACATCAGTTGATTTAAGAAAGATTCCCCCCTCTTTCCCCGGAGTACCCCCATTTGGCCTTATGTTCATTCCTAAGCTATAGATACTCCATGTGATGCCCTTTGGTGCTTCTATATTATACAGCTATTCTCCCCTACAGGAAATGCAAAGATAGATAATTATAAGTCTGTGTTCACACTGCTTTTACTCCATATATTTAGGTATACTGTACATAATAATTGACCTTCTATCCCTCTTTTGTGTTACATTGCAGGTGGTGACATTATGGTACAGAGCCCCCGAAGTTCTCCTCCAGTCTAGCTACGCCACACCGGTCGACCTCTGGAGTGTTGGATGTATATTTGCAGAAATGTTCAGACGAAAGTAAGTTTCATTTATAATTTAGTATAATGAGTCCTCCAATGTGCTGAATCTATGTGGTAACATTTATCTTATTGATCTTCATACTACTCTACCAGCAGTCCAGCGATCCATTCAGAAGAGAAGGAGAGCAGCCCCGGAGCTCCTGCACGATGATGTCCTCCCTCTTCAGGCGGCCGTTGTGTCTCCTATGCAGCTGAGGTGCACCGGCCGCCTGGAGAGGGAGGACAACACTGTGCAGGAGCTCTGGGTCACTATTTGCCAATGGCACCCCGAAATGTCCGTCGTGAGCCCCTCTCCGCTCGTTTGACCTTGGTGTCCGAACAGCTCAATAACTTTCCGCTGATTTTGTTTGGATACCGAAGTGTTCAAACACTAAGACTGGGTTCACACTACGTTTTTGCAATCCATTTTTTTAATCCGTTTTTTTGCAAAAACAAAAAGGATGAGAAAACGGATGCATTTAAAAAAAAAAAAAACTATCCCTTTTTTTTAACGCACACAAAAACGTAGCTGACCCTACTTTTGTGTCCGTTAAAAAAAACTGATCCGTTTTGATCCGCTTTTTTTTTTACAATGGAAGTCAATGGAGAAACGGATCAAAACAGATGCACACAAATGCATCCGTTTTTTCATCTTTTTTTTGCAAAAAAAAAAAAACAGATGAAAGAGACGGATTGCAAAAACGTTGTGTGAACCCAGCCTAACCTAGAAACCATAGAACTACTTCAAGCATGGCTGGTTCTGAGACTGTATGAGGGCACACTGGCACCTCCGCCCGGTCTCCGTGGGTGGAGTATAGTGACTATATCACTATCTATTTCCCTATCTTCTTTCTGGCTTCCTCTGGACCCAGCAGATGTTTTCTCAGCATCAGCAGTCGTGTGATTGACAGCCGTTGTAACAGCATTATTCTGCGGTCGGCTCTTACTGTAACAGTGGGGACCTGGCAGCAGGATTGTGGTTTTCTTCCCAGCGTTCGTCCTTGCCAGGCGTCCAGCGCTGCGGTGAGATCAGCCTGTGACAGGGAAACACCAGGAAGTCTGTGACTGCAAACGTTGGCTGTGTGTGATGTACACGTGGGGCGGCGGCGGCGGCGCCACTGACAGGGCCCAATACTAGATTTATGCCGCATTATTGAGGTTGAGAAACATCATTCACATTTGATTCCAGGAAATTGAGATTTTCTGCATTTTCCTGGAATTTCAGGCAGGATTGAGACGTTAACATTAGCAGTAAATGATATAGGGATTATTTATCATCTGTCATACGGAACATACAGTATATGTAACGGAACACCAGCGTAATAGGACATTGTGTACTGATCTAGTCCAAGAACTGAGGCCTCAGGTCATGCACAGTAATATACAATCGATGGGGGAGGGGGGGGGTCTATGTAAATGTTTTTAACAGGATTTAGTAACATGCTTTACAGCTAGACTCATGGACATAGACTACAATAGACAGACTCTGTCCTCTTGAGATGAATATGAGACATTACTAAGCACGTTCTGTGACCTGTGAAGAGGTCATTCCACAGGGAACTGCTATTGTGTCCTCTATCTACTGGTGTCACACGACACTGCAATGCTGCACAGATCACTTTACTGCAGCCTCCTCTTATCACCACAGACACAACAGGAAGTCTCAGCTTAGTCTTAGCCCCAGTGGTGAGAATGAGAACTGCAAGATATCAGGATTATTATATAATATAGATAGAAATATGGAATATCAGGAAAAATGTCACCAACAATTCTTATCATACCTATCTAACATGAAATCATTATTCATACAATAAGTCATTTTCTGATAATATATTCTCTTTAAAGGGCTACTCTAGATATTTTATTTAATTCATCTAGTGTTACACAGATTTGTAGATTACTTCTATTTTGAAACCTCTAGTCTTCAGTACCTGTGCCACCTTTGGCAGGTATCCTGAACATAGCCCTGAACCCATCCAGTAAACATATATAAGGTTAAAGGGGTTAGAAGAAATGTGTCTGGGAGTGGGGTTGCAATAAAAAAGAACCTATACTTACCTGCCCTGATTCCCACAGTCACCACGCTGATCCCTGTGCCCAGTCCTTGGTCTGCTTGACTACTTCCGGGTTGTTGATGACGCCCAATCCCAACAGGAATCACCAAGCAGAGCACTTCCTGCATGGACGGAACATCATCAGCATCCGCTAGGAAGCTAACAGGAGCAAGGACTGGGAACTGGGAACTTTGGTGCAGTGGCTATAGGGGTATTGGGGAAGGTGAGTATTTTTACATTACATTTAATAGTATTACAATACATTTTTTTAGCCCTGGATAACCCTCTTCCCTCCAGTTCCCTGCATATCCTGTTAGCCGGAGACATGCTTGGACTTGTAGTGCATTCCTCAGCAGCTTTAGAGCCACAGGTCGGACACCAGATTACTGCTGTTATTGCAAGTTTAAAATAGGAGGATCTAGTAATGTCCAAAAGGCACAGTCACACCGGGGGGACATTAGCTGTAAACTGGAGGCCGGAAACCAGTGTCATCATGGAACTCATTGACTTGGCTGGCGTTCCGGGCCAGCTGCTTAAACATTTAGTTTCCCAGAGTGCTCCAGAATGAATTGCTGCATCTAATATCCTTAATATCCTTCTATACAGTGAATGTTTTTTTGTTTTTTTACGTATTGCAGCTGTAATCTACAGTTATATAAAGGGTTAATGTTAACGCCCGAGCGCTGTAACGCTCCAAATTTATCCGTCAATTTAAAAAAAAATGACAACAGTAGATATAATAGTCAGGGATCCTTAGTGCGAGTATTTGTTTTAGAAGGATTTACCTTATTCGTATATGGTTGTTGTAGAATAGGGTCCCCTGCAGAAGACAGAGCAGAGATCCCCTATGTGGAGAATTCTGACCCAAATTAAAGGCGTACTTTTTTTTCCATCTGATGACAGAAAGGTATATGGATTTGTAAAAAATCTCCAGTCTTCCAGTACTTATCAGCTGCTGTAAGTGGTGTATTCTCTCCAATCTGACACAGTGCTCTCTGCTGCCACCTCTGTCCTTGTCAGGAACTGTCCAGAGCAAATGCCCATAGAAAACCTCTCCTGCACTGGACAGTTCCTGACATGGACAGAGGTGGCAGCAGAGAGCAGTGTGTCAGACTGGAGAGAATACACCACTTCCTGCAGGACATTCAGCAGTTGTTAAGTACTGGAAGACTAAAGATTTTCAAATACAAATCTGTATAACTTCCTGACAGCGTTTGGTTTAAAAACAATTGTATTTCTTCAGAGTATCCCTTAAACTCCTTTAAGGGTCCCCACTCACTACGGGAGATACGCAGCGGAGCCATTAGGCTGATCCAAATGGGTATCCATCATCTACATTTAGACAGAGCAACTTGTAACTCTTCAGCGGAGTCAGGAAATGCTGGGAGTTGTAGTTAGTTAGATGGAAATCACGGCTGTATACCTCCGCATCTTAGAAAACGTTGCGCTAGTTATGGTCTCCCACACAATCTATGAGAGTAGCATGCCGTGGCTGATGGCGGGGGAAGTTGTGGCTTTGATAGTCGGAGGAAGGACTTTCGACCTGTAAACGATAGAAGTATTTATAGCACAGAAAAGTGAAGGTTTCCATCCCGATACCGGCAGACTCTTATTTTATTTGGTTGCTTTATGTTGTTTTTTTTTTGTTCTTTTTTGCTTTTTGCTATTTTTTTTTAACTAATTTGTGTCATTTTGGAAGAAACTTTTTGGATTTTTTGCCTTCCTATAGGAATGGGAAAGGCTTCGGCTGGGTTCACACTGCGTTTTTGCAATCCGTTTAACATATATGTTTTATGGAAAAAACTGATGCAATTGTGTGTCATCCAATTAGATCTGTTTTTCCATTGACTTCCATTATTAAAAAAAATATCGAAACGGACACAAAAGTAGTGTTGACTACGTTTTTCTGTCTGTTAAAAGTAACCAGTTAAAAATGGAAACCTTGAACGGATTGCAAAAACGCAGTGTGAACCCAGCCTTAGGGGACCTTTACATGTGTACCCCTTAGTGTTCAGCACCACTTATCACCTGTTCTACAGAATAGAATAGATATATAGATAATAGATAGGAGATAGATAAATAGATAGATAGATAAATAGATAGATAGGAGATAGATAGATAGATAGACAGTAGATAGATAGATAGGAGATAGATAGATAGATAGATAGATAGATAGATAGATAGATAGATAGATAGATAGATAGATAGGAGATAGATAGATAGATAGATAGATAGATAGATAGATAGGAGATAGATAGATAGATAGATAGATAGATAGGTAGGAGATAGATAGATAGGAGATAGATAGATAGATAGATAATAGATAGATAGGAGATAGATAGATAGATAGATGATAGATAGATAGTAGATAGATAGTAGATAGATAGATAGTAGATAGATAGATAGATAGATAGATAGATAGATAGATAGATAGATAGATAGATGAATGTTATCTAATATAATACTAAATAAATCAGGATGTCTCGGCCCCCCCGGCCGTTCCTTGTCTGTTCCTTCCACATCAGCAGATGGTCTCAATCACTACATATGAGGGCTGTACAGCGGGTGATCATTGAGACTCTTGGATCCTTATCAAGAAGCTGTTACATCAACATACAGCACAATCCCCGATTCTGGAAGGAAACCTATCACAGGGATAAAGGAACGGTCGGACATTGCGGGGGTGGGGGGAGGGGAGGACTACCTGGTGGCGTGAGAATATTTTGCTGGACCGGTTCCATTGAAGACGTTCAAAGAAGGAAATATTACGATGCGTTGGGTCTTTGCACGTGAATGGACGTGCATGGAGATGTTCACATGGATCAATGCCAGGGCCCCACAAGTGATCCAACATCTGCCATGGGATCCCACTTCTGAATGGCTTGTGGTTATATCATCCTCCTGGTGATGTCACTGCTATCCGGCCAACTCTTTTACCATGTCAGTCAATGGCGGCCAGTTAGTTTCAGTGAAGGCTTCTACACCTGACTGAGATTGTGGCACAAGGGGATAGAACAACCAAGATGATGTAAATATGTTAGCTGGGCCACAGCCTGATCCCTGACATGCTGCTCCTGATCCCGGACATGCTGCTCCTGATCCTGATCATGCTGATCCTGATCCCGGACATGCTGCTCCTGATCATGCTGCTCCTGATCCCGGACATGCTGCTCCTGATCATGCTGATCCTGATCCCGGACATGCTGATCCTGATCCCGGACATGCTGATCCTAATTCCGGACATGCTGCTACTGATCCCGATCCCGGACATGCTGCTTCTGATCCCGGACATGCTGCTTCTGATCCCGGACATGCTGCTCCTGATCCCGGACATGCTGCTCCTGATCCCGGACATGCTGCTACTGATCCCGATCCCGGACATGCTGCTTCTGATCCCGGACATGCTGCTTCTGATCCCGGACATGCTGCTGCTGATCCCGGACATGCTGCTCCTGATCCCGGACATGCTGCTCCTGATCCCGGACATGCTGCTCCTGATCCCGGACATGCTGCTCCTAATTCCGGACATGCTGCTCCTGATCCCGATCCCGGACATGCTGCTCCTCATCCCGGACATGCTGCTCCTGATCCCGGACATGCTGCTCCTGATCCCGGACATGCTGCTCCTGATCCCGGACATGCTGCTCCTCATCCCGGACATGCTGCTCCTCATCCCGGACATGCTGCTCCTCATCCCGGACATGCTGCTCCTCATCCCGGACATGCTGATATACGTCGCAGTACGCAGTTGTAATTGAGGGCCTGCATACTTAGTACAATTGCGGACAGTACTGGACCCTTTCTTGTCTATGGGCCAATGTGCATAATCATGGATGCCAGAGACTATGTATATGCCCAGGGACCAGATGGCCAAGAAAATATATATATATATATATATATATATATATATATGAGGGGCTGCTGATAAATCTTTGGCTTTATGTCCTTTTTTTGCTTATATGGTAATGAATGTCACATCACATGAAAGACCTTATGTGTCTAATATATTTTTTTCAAAATTTTGTGTTTGTAGCACATGGCAACAGTGATATAGGCACATGGGAAACAAAATGGCGGAGTCTAAGGCAATATTCACAGCAAATGAGAGCAGAGGAGTGATAAAGTTCTTGTTTCTGCAAGGAAAGTCCGTGAAGGATATTCATGGTGCTATGTTGCAGACATTGGGGGGATCAATTCCCTTCATATTCTACAGGTAATGTCAGGACAGGGAGGTACGGACACAACCAGACAGTGGGCCCTGAGTCTGAACCCACCCACTGTCCCTACCTACTTGCCTCAGTCGACCCTAGACGGTCGCGGACAACCATGAAGATGTTTCCTACTCTGTATATGTGGCACACAAAACAGGACTGACAGACAAACACAATAGAGAATGGTGAACAAGCCAAATCAAAACCACACGGGCAACGCAGTACAAAGTCAGCAATACAATCGGGAAGTCAAAAGTCAAAGCCAGGGGTCAGGTAACACAGTCGAGCAAACAGCGGGAGTTAGGATGGGAATAGCAGGAAAGAAACGGGGAAGCTGGGACCAGGAGTAAACCTTATTAGCCAGCGCTGGGACTGTTTTATGCTGACCAAGAGCCCGGTCCGGATCCTGATTGGACCGGCGCTTTGATCACCCAGGCTCCAGAGAGGCAGAGGAAACTGTCAGTCAAGGAACACCGCTCAGCTGCAACAATCAAGGCCAGTAGTGAGCAGTGTAACCCTTGCACTGCCAGGAGACTAAGAAATGCGGGTGTGTCAAACAAAAGGCAAAAACAGGTCCAGTTCACACCAGGCTAGTGCAGATTCCTGACAGGTAAGAGCTGGGTTGCCTCATTTAAAATGGCCGGCTTCAGCACCAACGATCAGCAACGTCCTGGATGACGAGAGTGGTTGTTGTTCCAGAGATTGCCGATGCCGTGCACAACCTCATACTGGAGGATCAGTGAATTTCGGCTAAAGGAATAGCAGACATCATGGGGATCTCTCGTAAACGTGTTTGTGTCATTATCCATGAAGAGCTGAACATGAAGAAACTATCTGCAAAGTGCGTCCCCAAATGTCTGACAACAGATCAGAGAAGCATGTGAGTGACAACTTCCCGGTCTATTTGTCAATGTTTCCGGACTGAGAAGAACTTCCCGGAGCGACTGGTCACTATGGATGAGACCTGGATTTATTTGTATGACCCTGAAACCAAAGAGCAGTAAGAAGAGTGGAGGCACAGTGGTTCTGCTGGTCCAAAGAAGTTCAGGGTGAAAAAATCAGCCACGAAGGTGATGGGGTCTGTGTTCTGGGTTATGGAAAATATTCTGCTGGTGGACTACCTTCAAAATGGTCCCACAATCAATACAAGGTATTACATTAAACTTTGGGACCAATTGAAGGCAGCTCTGAAGGCCAAAAGGTGCGGCAAGCTGTCCAAAGGAACCGTGTATCTGCAAGACAACGTCTCCGCTCACACTGCACAAGCGACCGTGGCAAAACTGGTGGAGCCAGGCTTCCCGCTGGTTGACCACCCACCTTATTCACCAGATCTAGCTCCCTCCGACTATCATCTATTTCCAAACCTGAAGAAACACCTCAAGGAAACCAAATTTCACACCATTTCTGATGTCATGGCTTCTACAGATGACTTGTTTGGGGCACAACCGAAATCCTTCTTCTTGCAAGGCTTACAGAACGTGGAATACCGATGTAAGAAGTTTGTGACATCAGAGGAGAGGATGTGGAATAAATGTAAAGTTTCATCTTCCTATCGCGTTTGTTTCTGGGTAAAGCCCAAGACTTATTAGCAGCCCCTCGTAGAATGTGTTGTGATCTGGGCTTCACATGGTCCATGATTGCAGACTATGCCCTATGGCAGAGATTGGGAACCTTCGTCCTTCCAGCTGTACAATTCCCATCATGCGTGGACAACCAAAGCTTTGCAGGTGGTGTATGGCACCTGCGGATAAGAAGGCTTCAGTGGTAATATAGTCACCAAGGACAGAAGATATGTGATATCAGTGATATTTCTGGTAGAGCTCGGCTTCTTCTCATGCTTCTTCTTCATATAAACAAAGATGGCAGGAACCTTGGTTGGAAGCGTTGTTTATTGGAACACAAAAGAGACGCTGGAAGAGACAGCAGACAGGCACCCGAAAACATCAACAGGGTCAAACATGGAGGGTTCTATTCTGAAACCCTAGTATGTGCGGTCCTGGTAGAGTGCCACCTCATGGTGAGAACAGATGAATGTGGTGAACAGTCATAGAGCAGTTCTACAGGAATAGATGTGTGAATGGTGAATACTGTGAAATACCCCAAAAATATGACAGTGTAATATATACATTTTTGCTCCCAAAGCTGTGCTAGGTCTTATTCTCAGGGGATGTCTTATTTTTCCATGAAGAATTCACATGTCACATGCACAGCTGGGACAGAGCGTACAGTATGGTGGCTTCCGGCCACCAGGGGGAGCTCACCACAGCACACTAGTACAGCACAGCAGGGACAGCATACAGTATGGCGGCTTCCGGCCACCAGGGAGAGCTCACCACAGTACACACATAAAGCACAGCAGGGACAGAGTGTACAGTATGGCGGCTTCCGGTCACCAGGGGGAGCTCATCACAGCACACTAGTACAGCACAGCAGGGACAGCATACAGTATGGCGGCTTCTGGCCACCAGGGAGAGCTCACCACAGTACACACATAAAGCACAGCAGGGACAGAGTGTACAGTATGGCGGCTTCCGGTCACCAGGGGGAGCTCCTTACAGCACACTAGTACAGCACAGCAGGGACAGCATACGGTATGGCAGCTTCTGGCCACCAGAGGGATGTACCAGAGCACACTTGTACAGCACAGCAGGGACAGCGTACGGTATGGCTGCTTCCGGTCACCAGGTGGAGCTCACCACAGCACACTCATACAGCACAGCAGGGACAGTTTAAGGTATGGCGGCAGATAACGGCAAACTGTGTGGCAGTAGGGGACAATGGAGATGGTGGCAGGCGACAGGCCTCTTGATGCCTTGCCTGCACATTTACAAGTGACAGCCATGGATGGGAACATCAGGGTTGGTGGCAGGTGACAGTTTCTATGGCCTACATGCAGCTGCTCTGCAACAGACTGTGAAGGTAGAGGACAGCAGTGGCGGTCTAAGAAGAATCCCAGCTCCATGGCCTCGTTTTCTGTCTGGCGGGCATGCTTCCAAACAAAAACTGCTAGGTCTTACTTTGGGGGAGGCCTTATATTTAGCAATTCAGAAAAACCTCTACCAGGTCTAATGTTTGGGGAAAGAGGGTAGTGAATAGTTGTGAATAGTAATATATGTATATCAGATTTCTCACAATAACCATGTACCTGGTTTTATCTTATTTTTTAGACCTTTATTTCGTGGGAACTCAGATGTGGATCAGCTAGAGAAGATATTCGAGTAAGTTACTGAATTTACTATTTGCCAATAATAGGATGAATTGAGAACTATGGGAAAGTCTTCTCTCTTATAGATGTTCTTTATAAATAAAAGTTTCTCGACTCTGCCGTTAACCTGCCGACCCCATATTTCCCAGGAGCAATGTCGCCCTCTAGTGATGGATTTGTGGAAATGTTCTACAATAGTGGATCAGAGATTATGGATCTAGCAGGCACGGCTGTATCCAGCTGCATACAATGTAATGATGATACCTGTGCAGTTAGGTCGGAGTACTACAATCTGCGCATTACATAGAAGCAGAGTGGGAGGAGGGTCGCTGTATTGTATAGTGATTGCTTTAACCCCCGCACCACCACCCCTTCCATTGCCTGAGTGATATGATGAATGAGGGATTTGCTTTACAGCTATTTTACCCTCTTCCTGCATTTACCTCTATACATGGTTTTCATCCCCAGCGTCATCGGGCTTCCGGAAGAAGAATCCTGGCCGAGAGAAGTGGCCGTGCCACAGAGCTCGTTCCATTACAGGCAGCCACAGCGCATAGAGGACGTTGTTCCAGACATTGATGAGCTCGGCAAAGATTTACTGCTGGTACGTCACATCATAGAAACACATCAATACTATAACGGATCTCGCTCAGGAGTGTAGCTATAGGGGGTCAGAGGGACATCACCCAGGAGTGTAGCTATAGGGGGTCAGAGGGACATGACCCAGGAGTGTAGCTATAGGGGGTCAGAGGGACATGACCCAGGAGTGTAGCTATAGGGGGTCAGAGGGACATCACCCAGGAGTGTAGCTATAGGGGGTCAGAGGGACATCACCCAGGAGTGTAGTTATAGGGGGTCAGAGGGACATCACCCAGGAGTGTAGCTATAGGGGGTCAGAGGGACATCACCCAGGAGTGTAGCTATAGGGGGTCAGAGGGACATCACCCAGGAGTGTAGCTATAGGGGGTCAGAGGGACATCACCCAGGAGTGTAGTTATAGGGGGTCAGAGGGACATCACCCAGGAGTGTAGCTATAGGGGGTCAGAGGGACATCACCCAGGAGTGTAGTTAGAGGGGGTCAGAGGGACATCACCCAGGAGTGTAGCTATAGGGGGTCAGAGGGACATCACCCAGGAGTGTAGTTATAGGGGGTCAGAGGGACATCACCCAGGAGTGTAGCTATAGGGGGTCAGAGGGACATCACCCAGGAGTGTAGCTATAGGGGGTCAGAGGGACATCACCCAGGAGTGTAGCTATAGGGGGTCAGAGGGACATCACCCAGGAGTGTAGTTATAGGGGGTCAGAGGGACATCACCCAGGAGTGTAGCTATAAGGGGAGCAGGAGACATCACCCAGGAGTGTAGCTATAAGGGGAGCAGAGGGACATCACCCAGGAGTGTAGCTATAGGGGGTCAGAGGGACATCACCCAGGAGTGTAGCTATAGGGGGTCAGAGGGACATCACCCAGGAGTGTAGCTATAGGGGGTCAGAGGGACATCACACAGGAGTGTAGCTATAGGGGGTCAGAGGGACATCACCCAGGAGTGTAGTTATAGGGAGTCAGAGGGACATCACCCAGGAGTGTAGCTATAGGGGGTCAGAGGGACATCACACAGGAGTGTAGTTATAGGGGGTCAGAGGGACATCACCCAGGAGTGTAGTTATAGGGGGTCAGAGGGACATCACCCAGGAGTGTAGTTATAGGGGGTCAGAGGGACATCACACAGGAGTGTAGCTATAAGGGGAGCAGAGGGACATCAGGACTGCAGGAAGTGGTGTATTCTCTCCAGTCTGGCACAGTGCTCTCTGCTGCCACCTCTGTCCATGTCAGGAACTGTCCAAAGCAGCAGCAAATCCCCATAGAAAACCTCTCCTGCTCTGGACAGTTCCTGACATGGACAGACTGTGTCAGACTGGAGAGAATACACCACTTCCTGCAGGACATACAGCAGCTGATAAGTACTGGAAGACTGGAGATTTGCTAATAGAAGTAAATTACCACACACAACCTGAGGACAGGCGGGGAGCTGTTTCTGGAAAAAAGCAACTATGATTTTCGTATCCTGAATAACCCCTATAGAAATACTCATACTGATGATACATTTCCCTGTGATACGTTACCTGTGTTCTGTTTTCCTGCAGAAATGTCTGACGTTCAGCCCGGAAAAGCGCATAACAGCGTTCAGCGCCCTGTCACATCCTTATTTTGACGATTTACAGACAAGCACGGACAGCTCGGATCGTCACAGGGCGTGCGGGCCGAGGGCGGCAGACGACACCACGGCCGAAGCCACCAGTCCTTGAGCAGCGCTCACGATATGGACAACGCAACGTTGCTGGGGGAGCGGGAGGCTCGTTGGAAGCCATCGACATGCAGCAATCTATTTGCCAAGGAACTTTGTTTACTTCCATGAAATCAATGCAAGCCCAGCGCAGCTTTACCTGTTCTGAATTTTGTTCGTTTTTTGTTGGTTTTTCGTGCTGGATTGTCGCGCTGCTGAGCAATGATGCTGCCTTTACTGGGACATTGAGGCGGTGGGGTTGTATAGGTTAATCCAGTCACTGCCACAACACGATGGACGCCATTCTACCAGCTGCTAAATCTTACAAGGTTCTTTTGTCTCAGTGCTTTTCAGTCAAACCCTCCCTGTACATAAAGGGGCGGCAGCCATGGAGCGGTGACAAGGCTTTTGCTACTGGCAACTGGTTATATCAGTAAGGCTCCGGTCCCTGGGAAAAGTTATAAAGATTTGTGAATTACTTCTAGTTAAAAATCTCCAGTCTTCCAATACTTATCAGCTACTGTATGTCTTGCAGGAAGTGTTGTATTCTTTTCAGTCTGACACTGCTCTCTGCTGCAGCCAATCCCCATAGAAAACCTCTCTGCTCTGGACAGTTCCTGACATGGACAGAGGTGGCAGCAGAGAGCACTGTGTCAGACTGGAGAGAATACACCACTTCCTGCAGGATATACAGCAGCTGATAGGTACTGGAAGACTTGAGATTTTTTTAACCAGAAGTAATTTACAAATCTGTATAACTTTCTGGCACTGGTTGATTTTAAAAGGTTTGATCCAGCGACAAAAAAACATGGCCACTTTCTTCCACAAACAGCGCCCCTCTTATCTCCAGTTTGGGTGCAGGTTTTGCAACTCAGTTCTATGAAAGTGAATGGAGCTTAATTGCAAACGACACCTAACCTGGAGACTGCACTGTCTCTGGAAGAAAGTGGCCTTGGGTTTTTTTTAACACTGAATAACCCCTTTCATTTTTCCCGCTGGAGTAACCCTTTAAATTTGCAGCTAATCCTGTATTACCAGTCATTAGGGTCCAGTCACTGGCCACAGCGGTGACATCGTACCAGTGACCGGCAACATGGAAATAACCCATCCCATTACAGATATTGGAGCTTTCCACCATGAAATGTGATACTGAAAGGACTGAAGGAAGCTGAGATATGGAGAGCTGTTTGACAGGGCCATAAAGTTGCGTTAGCTGCCCCATATGACCTTCTCTTTTTAAGGGGATACTCATCACCTTTCCACTGGATGGTCGGTGGGGGTCTGTCTGCTGGGACCCCGACTCCCTGGGTGGAGTGAAGTGGTGTTCAGTCATGCTAGCTGCCACTCTATAGGTCTGATGAAGATGGCTGAATACATAGAGGCCCATAGAGATGGAGCGGAGTAGTGGCGCACGTCCAACATGTACGACCATTTCTTCAGATAGGAGAAGAGTGGCCCTTTATGGACAAACCCCTTTACCAATACACTGGCTTTAGTTATTTGTCATTGACCATACACTAGACTGTTGCCTACACATCACAGCATGGCTACGATGACATCACAGGATGGCTACGATGACATCACAGCATGGCTACGATGACATCACAGGATGGCTACGATGACATCACAGGATGGCTACGATGACATCACAGGATGGCTACGATGACATCACAGGATGGCTACGATGACATCACAGGATGGCTACGATGACATCACAGGATAGCTACGATGACATCACAGACAGCTCCTCATATCTGAGCTTCTTTGATCTTTTTGGGGGGTGATGGAATTAGTTTCTGTGACACCTCGGTTTTGAGTTGGTTGGCGTTTATAGGAACACTCCAGACAAAATTGTCCACTGTGTTATGCCTAGTTCAGGACCTGACGGGGCACCGATCAGAAATTCACTTAAAGGGGCTATTCAGGCTTATTAAAACACCAGAAACAGCACCTCTCTTGTCCTCAGGTTGGGTGCAGTATTGCAGCTCAGTTCCATTGAAGTGTATGAAGCTAAATTTTAATACCACAACCTGAGGACTGGGGTGGCGCTGTGTTTTTTTTTTTTTTAAATCCTGGACAATCCCTTTAATCTCTATATCTTGCATGAGACAGAACACAGTGTACCAGCTCCATCCTCCTGATCCCATAGCATGGCTGCCTCAGGGGCGAGCATTGATGTGTACACTCTGTTAGCTATACCTGTATATGTTATATTAGTGATGTCTGAGATCATGGGCACGCGGGGTGTTTCCAGAAGACGCTGGTTCTCGGACAGGGGGGCACGTGGGGTGTTTCCAGAAGGAGCTGGTTCCCAGACAGGGGGGGCACGCCGGGTGTTTCCAGAAGACGCTGGTTCCCCGGACAGGGGGGCACGCCGGGTGTTTCCAGAAGACGCTGGTTCCCCGGACAGGGGGGCACGCCGGGTGTTTCCAGAAGACGCTGGTTCCCCGGACAGGGGGGCACGCCGGGTGTTTCCAGAAGACGCTGGTTCCCAGACGGGGGCACGCCGGGTGTTTCCAGAAGACGCTGGTTCCCGGACCGGGGGGGCATGCGGGGTGTTTCCAGAAGACGCTGGTTCCCGGACCGGGGGGGCATGCGGGGTGTTTCCAGAAGACACTGGTTCCCGGACAGGGGGGGCACGCGGGGTGTTTCCAGAAGACGCTGGTTCCCGGACGGGGGGCACGCGGGGTGTTTCCAGAAGACGCTGGTTCCCGGACAGGGGGGGCACGCGGGGTGTTTCCAGAAGACGCTGGTTCCCGGACAGGGGGGGCATGCAGGGTGTTTCCAGAAGACGCTGGTTCCCGGACAGGGGGGACATGCGGGTGTTTCCAGAAGACGCTGGTTCCCGGACAGGGGGGGCACGCGGGGTGTTTCCAGAAGACGCTGGTTCTCGGACAGGGGGGCACGCGGGGTGTTTCCAGAAGACGCTGGTTCTCGGACAGGGGGGCACGCGGGGTGTTTCCAGAAGACGCTGGTTCCTGGACAGGGGGGGCACGTGGGGTGTTTCCAGAAAATGCTGGTTCCCGGACAGGTGGGGGCACGTGGGGTGTTTCCAGAAAACGCTGGTTCCTGGACAGGGGGGCACGCGGGGTGTTTCCAGAAGATGCTGGTTCCTGGACAGGGGGGGCACGTGGGGTGTTTCCAGAAAACGCTGGTTCCTGGACAGGGGGGCACGCGGGGTGTTTCCAGAAGACGCTGGTTGCCGGCCAGGTTTAGCATATGGTCATTCTTTGTGCCTTTCTTTGTCGTTGTTTTTTCTGTATTTTATATATTCCGCGGAGGCCTACAGAGTTTTATAGAACATATATGTGACAGGGGGGGGGGGGGGCGGACATTTCTCTGTTATGGTTCATTTCTATTTTTTTAAAGACTGAGTGAGAAATGTAATGAGCAATAAAGATATTTAACCTTCTGGTAAAAATGGCGGAAATACGTCCCTGTGTGTGAGCTCTGGAGAATCCCTTTAATTCTGCCCCCACCAGCCCAGGATCCTGATACTACTGTACTGAGACATCCAGGACTAGTGAGGAGGAAATCACTCTCCACACTACAAATAGGAAGATTCATGGCTTCCCCTGAGGTGTGTGATGTTATTTCTTGAGGTCAATTTACATGAGGATTGCTGTGTGCAAAACTACAACTCCCATCATGCATGGACCAAGTTAAAGCCCAAAGCGTTAGCATCCCAGGCATGATGGGTATTGTAGTTTTGCAGCAGCTTGGAGGGCCCCGATGCTGTATAGAGTATAAGACATGAAATGTTGACATTACAGTTGCAAAGGCGGATAGACCATATACTGGTAGATCAGGAATAGTTTTATTTAAGGGTATAAACCCACACACCGTATACGCAGCGTATTTACTGCTGCGATACGCAGCAAATACGCAACAAATACGCAGCAGATTAGATCTAAATAACTGAACACAGCATCAAATCTAAACCATCAAATCTGCTGCGTATTTGTTGCGTATCTGCTGCGTATACGGTGAGTGGGTTTGTACCCTAAAGGTGAGAATATATTGTACCGTGATTCCTGGAAAACATGACAGTGTCTTATATTAAAGGGGTATTCCCCCCAAAATTATTTTTGCATTAATACGTTGCCCACTCATAGCTTTCCATCTTTCCAAATTCAATGTTTTATGGATTCTGCACAGTTTTGCTGTAATGTAGATGCATTCACCCCCACCGTACACATAGAATCATCTCAGTCCAACCCGACACGCTCACTGCTCCTGGCCCGCACCCCCCGAGACGGCATCACGTGTCCTCCATCTCTTCAATGGGCTGGGTTAGTGCTTCTAACCCAATCCACTGAAGTGAGGGAGGACAGTGAGACAGTGACAGCTGCTGCTTATTACTGTCTCCCCCCCCCCAGGTCACCGGCACTGTGTACCCCCCCCCCCCCCTTGAGCTCACCTGCGGCCCCCACACTGTGCCCCGGTGCTCACCCGCGGCCCAGCCGCCCCCCCCCCTGCTCACCCGCGGCCCAGCCCCCCCCCCTGCTCACCCGCAGACCCCCACACAGTGTGGCTCCCCACCACCACCTGTGGCCCCGTCTCCCGTGGCTCACTTCTGCCCCCCTCAGTCACCTGCAGCCCCGTCTCCCGCAGGACACCCGCGGCACGCACCCCCTTCTCCCACGGCTCACTTGCGGCTGCCAACCCTGCCCCCCCCTCCCCCGTAACCTTCGCCCCTTCCCCACTCACCGGCAAATCACTCGTCACCTGCGGCCCTGTCCCGCTCACCCACCACTCCCCGTCACCTGCAGCCCCTGCCCCGCGGCTAACTTGCAGCTCCCCTGTCACCCGTGGCCCCCCCTCTCTCAGCTCTGCTATATCACTCAGCTCTGCTATGTCACTCAGCTCTGCTATGTCACTCTGCTCTGCTATGTCACTCACTCTACTCTGCTACATCATGGACCAATCAGGCATAAGCATTGCATGATTGGAGATGTAGTTTTCTGGCCGGCACCATGTTGGATATAGTTCAGCTTTTTTAAAAACTTGAAACTGTGGAACGGAAGCAGCTAGAAAGACTGGAGACGGCTCAAAATTCTCAGGGGGACTTGGTGAGTAAGACAAGCTAGGTTTGGGAGCATTTTTTTTGTTTAGCTCTTGGGGGGAATACCCCTTTAATTTTTGCTCCCAAAGTTGTGCTAGGTCTTATTTTTAGGGGATGTCTTATTTTTCCATGAAGAAGAATTCACATGTCACATGCACAGCAGAGACAGAGTGTATGGTATGGCGGCTTCTGCACACCAGGGGGAGCTCACCACAGCACACTTGTACAGCACAGCAGGAACAGCATACGGTATGGCGGCTTCCGGCCACCAGGAGAAGCTCACCACAGCACACTCGTACAGCAAAGCAGGGACAGAGTGTATTGTATGGGGCTTCTGGCCATCAGGGGGAGCTCACCACAGCACACTTATACAGCACAGCAGGGACAGTGTACAGTACAACAGCTTCCGGCTACTAGGGAGAGGTCACCACAGAACACTAGTACAGCACAGCAAGGACAGAGCGTATGGTATGGCAGCTTCCAGCCACCAGGGGGTGCTCACCACAGAACACTAATACAGCACTGCAGGGACAGAGTGTACGGTATGACGGCTTCCGGTCACCACCGCACACTCATACAGCACAGCAAGGACAGCGTATGGTATGGCGGCTTACGGCCACCAGGGGGAGCTAACCACAGCACACTCATACAGCACAGCATACAGTATAGCGGCTTCTGGCCACCAGGGGGAGCTCACCACAGCAAACTCGTACAGCACAGCATACAGTATAGCGGCTTCTGGCCACCAGGGGGAGCTCACCACAGGAAACTTGTACAGCAGGGGAGAAACAGTGCACAGTATGGTGGCTTCTGGACACCAGAGGGAGCTTACCACAGCACAGCAGGGACAGCATACAGTATGGCAGCAGGTGACGGACAACGTCAGACTGTGTGCAGCTCTACATCTAGCGGTAGGGGACAATGGAGATTGTGGCAGGTTACTGACCTCTTGATGCCCTGCCTGCACATTTACAAGTGACGGCCGTGGATGGGAACATCAGGGTTTTTGGCAGCTGGCGGTCTTTATGTCCTGCATGCAGCTGCTCTGCAATGGGCAATTTAAGGTAGGAGGCTAAAAAGAACCCCAGCTGCATGCCCTGGTGTTCTGTTCGGCGGGCATGCTTCCAAACTTTGCTAGGTCTTACTTTTGTGGGAGGTCTGCAATATAACAGACAGCTTCCCCCAGTGTAATGTCTATTCTAATGGTAACATGTATTATATGGACATCAGGAGAGTCTACAGCACTAGTGACACAGACAGCTTCCCCAGTGTAATGTCTATTCTAATAGTAACTTGTATTATATAGACATCAGGGGAGGCTGCAGCACTAGTGACACAGACAGCTTCCGCCAGTGTTTAGTCTATTCTAATGGTAACAAACTTAAGGGCAGGCCAAGTATCGCTAATGTGTGCAAACTGTGTCGGGACCAGGGCTTAAGCAGCTCTGCCGTTTCCAACACAGCCATTGATGGCACCAGAGGATCCATATCGCCTGTTACTGCTGCTAGTCAATTTATAAAACCACAGTCAATCCAAGCTACAAAAATAAAAATTCTAATTTTCTTTAAAGTGACTCTGTACCCACAATCTGTCCCCCCCAAACCACATGTACCTTCGGATAGATGCTTTTAATCCAAGATCTGTCCTTGGCAGATGATGCAGTTATTGTCCTAAAAAGCAACTTTTAAACTTGCAGCTCCGTGCCCTACGGGAGTGGCCTAGAGTGTGTGTGCATTAGGCTGGCACATCCTCTCCGTCCCTCCTCCCTGCCCTCCTCATCATTAGGAATGCCACTGATCTAGCCCATGTGCTGTGTTCTTACAGCTGATGAATAGTAGAAAATCTGCTTGAAGCATTCCTAATGATGAGTTTGACACAGGGCTGCAAGTTTAAAAATAGTTTTTAGGACAGATCTTGGATTAAAAGCAGCTATCCGAAGTTACAAATGGTTTGGGGGGGGGGGGGGGGGGTCAGATTGTGGGTACAGAGTCGCTTTAAAGGGAACCAATGACCCCAATTGGGCTGATATGGTCCCCTGGAGCACTGTATAAAGCCTGTGGCACGTATGGGATGCAGCTGCAGCTTTATAACGGAAAAAATAAATTTAATCCCCTGGCGCATGGCGGGTAGAGACGGGCAGGTAGTCATCAGAGTGGCTCACTGTCTGTGTCTAGTCACCGCTCTCTGTCAGCGCGCTCGGCAGGGATGAGTGACAGACAGTGAGGTCCGTTACTGCCGGGCTCTCACTGTCAATCATCCCTTCCATATCTGGTAGCCCTTTAACCCTTTAACGACGCATGATGGGTATACCCGGCGTGAGCCCTCTCTGCAGCGCGCGGTCCCCGGTTGCTATGTGCAGCCAGGGACCGCGGGTATTAGCTGCCGCGGCCGATCGCCGTGGCCGCCTAATAAACTATTCAAATGCAGCTGTCAAAGCTGACAGCTGCATTTGTATAGTGTATGTGCCCCCTGTCCTAGGTGTCTAGTGGGGGATCTCCCCCCTGAGATGCGATCACGGAGGGGAGATCTGTTCCAACGAGTCGGCCGGGGCTCAGCGTCGGAATGACGCTGATCCCGGCTCAGCAATCGATTTAGATGGTCTGCAGCAGACCATTATAATAGAGCAATGATCTGATGGATCATTGCTGTATTATATACACAGCATTGATCTCAATGGGAGATCAGTTCTGTGTATATAGAAGTCCCCCAGGGGGCTTCTAATTACTGTTAGTAAAAATAAAATAAAATGTCTTTTCCCATTTTATAAATAAAAATAAATAAACAAACATGTTTGGTATCGCCGCATGCGTAATCGCCCGATTTATTAATTTGTCCCATTTCTGATCTCGCACGGTAAACGGCGTAAGCGCCAAAAAAAAACAAATTGCAAAATTGTGCATTTTTGGTCGCATCAAATCTCAAAAAATTTTAATAAAAAGCGATCAAAAAGTTGCATATGAGCAATCAAGGTATCGATAGAAAGATCACATCATGGCGCAAAAAATGACACCTGACACAGCCCCATAGACCAAAGGATAAAAGCGCTATAAGCCGGGAATGGAGCGATTTTAAGGAACATATATTAGTTAACAATGGTTTGAATTTTTTACCGGCCATCAGATACAATAAAAGTTATACATGTTATATATCGTTGTAATCGTTACGTCTTGAGGAACATATATAACATGTCAGTTTTTCCATAGGACACACGGTGTAAAAACGACCCCCCCCCCCCCCAAAGAAAAAGAATTGCGTTTTTTTTTTTCAATTTCACCACGCATATAATTTTTTTCTTGTTTCCCAGCATATTTTATGGAAAAATTCAGCCTGTCATTACATAGTACAAGTATTGACGCAAAAAATAAGGGCTCATGTGGGTCTGTAGGTGTAAAAATGCAAGTGCTATGGCCTTTTAAGCACAAGGAGGAGAAAACGAAAATGAAAATTAGCCCGATCCTTAAGGGGTTAATTATATTTTTAAAGGACAGGGAATAACTAGTTGATCAATTGATAATTGGGGTCTAATTTCTAATCACAAAAATTCAAGTGAATTGTCTCAAGTGAATTCTTGTTGTCAGGTGTCCCCAATTTGTGGCTCTGACTCCAGATGTTGCAGAACTACAAGTCCCATGATTGGAGTTGTAGTTATATCCTCGGAATACGTCATCACTCTATGATGGGAGACGCCAGCAGGGGGCGCGCCTGGAGACGATAGAAGAGCAGTTTCTGCCCACAATAACAAACCAAACTTTATTACTCTGAGCAGCCAAACTAATACATTTCCGGCGAGGGGAAATGACGTCGCAATCCTGAGCGACTCGGCGAGATGACGTCACCACAACTAAAAGCTACGGCGCCACATTCCGGGTGTGAAGTGCTCTGTGTCTGACGAGGAGTCGGACTTCGATGAGGTGAGGTCCGAGTTATTGGAGGGGAAACGGGGGCTGCGTCTTCTATAAGCCGACACTGCGCTGTTCTCTGTGCTGTTTTTTTTAAATAAAGTTTATTGAAAGGCTTTTAGGTTCTGTCAGTCCTGCAGTACAGGCACCGCTCCCATTAGGGGCTAAGCGGTCTGCGTAACCATGGTAATCACGTGACACACTTAGAGCACATATAGTGATTGAATAATCTTTATTTAAAAAATAAAAATAACATTTTGTTTAATAGATACTATGGGTAATTTCCATTGTAATTTATGTTTCAGCTCAATCGCTCTGCTGCACTGTGACCCAACAACAGCTCCGCCCACCCTCAGCCATAGCAACCAATCAGCTTTCAGCTCCAGGAAATCCTTAAAGGGGGCTCTCTTGGATTAAAAAAAAGGGATTTTTTTTTAAATACAGGTTGTGTGTGGTATTACACCTTGTCTCCATTCACTGCAGTGTAAGGGCCCTATTCCACCAGACGACTATCGTTCAGATTATCGTTAAATCGTTCGAATCTAAACGATAATCGCTCGGTTGAAATGCAGTTAACGATCAACGACCGAACGAGAAATCGTTGATCGCTTTATAAGACCTGGACCTATTTTTATCGTCGCTCGTTCGCAAAACGTTTGCAAATTGTTCACATTGAATAAGACGTCGGTCGGTCGTTCGCAGTAGACACGAACGCAATAGCGAAGTAAAACGATTGCAAATATGATCATAAGTAACGATTATCGTTCCATGGAAATGAGTGAACGTTTTCAGGTCTTTCACAATAGCGGTCGTTTGAGATCGTTAATCGTTAACGATTATGCGAACGTCCGGTGGAACAGGGCCCTAAGTGAGCTGCAATACCGCACACAGACCGAGGAGTAGAGTGGTGCTGTTTTTGTTTCTACTCTTTTCTAATATTGCACAACCCCTTTAAAGTGTCACTGTCGTTGAATTATTTTCTGCAGAAATCAATAGTCCAGGCGATTTTAAGAAACTTTGTAATTGGGTTTATTAGCTGAAAAAGGAATTTTTATCATGAAAAAGCAGTTTGAAGCTCTCCCCCCTGTCCTCATGGTTTTCTATGGAGAGGGGAGGGGTGGAGGGAGATGAGGCACCAAAACAGGACAACAAAGAGTTAATTTACAGCTACATCACCGGAAATCTCCTCTGACAGTCAGCACTGACCTCTGAATACCAGCTTTCACACATGTTCCGCTGTGTAATCCTTTGTTCTCTGCTGGCGACCAATCTCCCCCCTCCTCCATGGGTTACACAGGGCCCAACTGATGTAACAAGATGAGATTTCCTGATAATGAGCAGTGAATGGGAGAGGAGGGGGGGGGGGAGGAACCTGGGGAAAGTCTTTTTGGATGCAGATAATGGCAGATTTGCCTAATAAACCCAATTACAAAGTTTCTTAAAATCGCCTGGACTATTGATTTCTGCAAAAAAAAAAATATATATAACATGACAGTGACACTTTAGGGACATGAAAGCAGTCCTCTGGGTGCTATGGGCAGCAGGCGTGCTCTAGGGAGCACTGTGCATGCAGACGACCCATAATTCTCGAGTGCCTTGGACTCCAGGTCCTAATTGTTCCTCTCTTTATGGTCAGTGGGAGCAGTGGCTATCTCCTGTACACGCTGCTGTCCCCATCATAGAGCACGGACCTGTCTTCGAGGTTGCTGCTCTTGTCCTCAGGTTGGGTGTGGGGATTTGCAGCTCGGTTCCATTGAAGTAATGAAGCTGAATTGTAATACCTCACACAACCTGAGGACGGCTTTAATGAACCCCTTTAACATTACAGCTGATAGATGTAGATATTTTTATAATTATTGTTCTTTTCTGTCAGATTACAGATATGCCTAAGTGCCTGGTGTCCGGCTGCTCCAATCACTCGGCCAACAAGGACAATGCCCAGAAGGGGATCACTCTGCATTCGTTTCCCAGCAACTTGTCCACCATAAAGCTCTGGCTCGCCCAGATCATCGAGGATCGGGAGGACATCGAGAGCGTCGCAGAGAAGATCCTGCAGAAAAAGAGCGACACTTACCGGATCTGCTCCGAGCACTTCTCACCGGATTCCTACAGACAGACCCTGAAAAAGAGGATTCTCAAGGACGATGCGGTGCCCTGTTACTTTCACAAGGAGCCTCCGTCCTCCACAAATAAATGGAAGAAATGTGACGCAACGTGTAGCCGGCCGGTCACGAAGGATGCCGCCACACAGACTGATCCTTGCCGTGACACCAGGGACACAAGCACCGCAACCACTTCCTGTGGAGCGCCACATGCACAGGTAGGTACTGGACTTATATCTGGGGACAGAAGGGTTACTGTAATGACTGGATGTGCCCATTAAAGTCAACGGGGTCTGTTGTGTGGATCCAACAACTCAAACTTCTGCTCCGATGAAGCAATTAAATGCAAAATACAATGAAGGTGTTGTGCACATGTGACCATAGCCGTATACTCCTGTATATAAGAGTCAGTAGAGGTGCGCTGTAACAAAAAACCATCTAACACAATACAGACCCGTCCTGCTGGAATAGCTTATGGGGGCAACGTTTTTTTTTTCTTCTTGTCCCTTAAGATATCATAGGTTACTTCCTCGTGACACGTTTCTCATCTGTTCTTCCAGTTACAGGACTCCCCCCAGGCTGAGCGATTCTGCACCGTGACCCCCATGGATAATGACAGAATAGACACGACTGACAGGATCCTGAGGCTCACCCTGGAGATCATGTCCCTCCTGACCGGAGAGGTGAGCGATGCTGGAGACGATGACAGAGGAGTGAACTGAGATAGAAGCCAAAGGCTGGGACCCAGGAGCATTAGTGCATGAAATATTATATGGGGAGCAGTAATAGAGACACTGTGGTTGGGGGTACTGTGATGGTCTTTCTGTGGTTGGTGGTACTGTGATGGAGACACTGTGGTTGGTGGCACTGTAATGGAGACACTGTAGTTCGTTGGTGGTACTGTAATGGAGACCCTGTGGTTGGTTGGGGGTACTGTAATGGAGACACTGTAGTTGGTTGGTGGTACTGTAATGGAGACACTGTGGTTGGGGGTACTGTAATGGAGACACTGTGGTTGGTTGGTGGTACTGTAATGGAGACACTGTGGTTGGTGCAGCTTTTGAATACCAGTGACTGAAGAAGCTGGATGGCGCCCTAGGGAGTCCTGGAAAACCTGGATATAGACATAGGCCATAGGCTGTACCCACCAGGACTCTGTAGGGCGGCATATGTCATATGCCAATGATCGGCCATGCTCTCTGTCGTCTCTGCTGCTGACCCATCTCTTATGTAGCACAGTTGTTTCTATGATGTCACGGCCATTTTTATTCTCAGGGCTACACAGTTGTGAAGAAGACGCAAGATGATCAGAAAGCTTCTAGCACCGGAGGAAGAATCAGAACCTCTGAGATTACCAAGGAGATCGTACAGATCACCAACCAGATCATTCAGCTGCTGACAGGAGAGGTGAGCGCTGCCGTCTCCCTGTGTCATGTTTCTGGGATCTCCTGGAAATTTGTGTATTAGCCAAGGGATGGAGAAAAACAATGTTTACAGATGAACTGGTATCAGAGAGTTATACAGATTTGTAATTTACTTCTATTTCGAAATCTTCAGTCTCCCTGTACTTATCAGCTGCTGTATGTCCTGCAGGAAGTGGTGTATTCTCTCCAGTCTGACACAGTGCTCTCTGCTGCCACCTCTGTCCATGTCAGCAACTGTCCAGAGCAGGAGAGGTTTTCTATAGGGATTTGCTGCTGCTCTGGACAGTTCCTGACATGGACAGAGGTGGCAGCAGAGAGCACTGCAGAGAATACACCACTTCCTGCAGGACATGCAGTAGCTGATAAGTATGGGAAGACTGGAGATTTTTTAATAGAAGTAAATAACAAGTCTATATAACTTTTTGAGAGCATGTTTCCCACAGAATGCCCTTTGTTTGCCCTTTAATGTTTCTCCTGTTGAACCTCCGCAAATAATTGAAGTAACGTCACTTCTTTTGTATAGCGCCATAATTGAAATCTAAACGCATTGATGTCTGGATGTGAATCCCATCAGGTGTTCTGAGACGTTGTCTGTACGGACTGTTGTGCATTTCAGGTCCCTGCGCGGTGTCAGGATGTGGCCGTCTACTTCTCTATAGAAGAATGGGATTACGTAAAGAAGCACCAGCACCTGTACCGGAGCGTCTTCCTGGCCGAGCAGCCGCCATCACACGGTGAGGAAACCATGCGGATCTGTAAGAGAGATGACGTCACCTCCACAACAATCCATAGTCCAAGGAGGGTTCGGCCCTCTGTGTCAGGTGCTGCTCGGAGAGAGGAGCAATAGCAATAAATTATGAAGACAAAATCTCGGCACTCACCAGTAGATTGTGATGGTTTATTGTCCGTCCATAGGTTGGTACAAACAATACAGGTCATCTCCATCCAGGCAGCTCTATTATAAGTCTATGTAGTGCTTTATACATACCTGATCCGTGCCGACACGCGTCCGCCATCTTGTGCCAAACGTCGTCATCGGCCGGCCGGCCCGAACACCTTCGATCTTCCCGAGTGCCGGCCGCGTCATCAGCCGCTGAGCCGCGATTGGCCGAGCACAGTTATGCTCAGCCAATCGCGGCTGAGCAGCTGATGACGCGGCCGGCACTCGGGAAGATCGAAGGTGTTCGGGCCGGCCGGCCGAAGATGACGTTTGGCACAAGATGGCGGACGTGTGTCGGCACGGATCTGGTATGTGTAAAGCACTACACTTCCGGGTACACGGGTGGGGGTGGTGGTACACGGGGAAGGGGGCCATTCACAGACATAACATACATTACAAAGTTGTATAACTTTGTAATGTGTGTTATTCTGTGAATAATTTTTTACCGCCGCACTACCCCTTTAAGGGGGTTGCATCTTATCAAGGAAATTTTGAACATTGCACCATCAAAAAAATAAAAAAACTTGTCTAGAATTGACCTCTATTTTATTCTCCACAGGAGAACGTCCTGTTTTGACTCGGGAGCATGAAATAAAACAGCTTGTGAACCCCACATCTATAAAGTCTCCAGCTGGTGGGGAGAGCTTCTCATTTGACCTTAAAGCCGGAACAGACGGCGAGGACGGTGGCATCAGTACAGCAGCAGAGGAACCATTGTCTTGTTCAGAGTGCGGTAAATGTTTTAAGTTACCCCCCCCCCCCCCAAGATCAGGGATGGGGAATTTGCGTCAATCCAGCTGTTGCAAAACTACAATTCCCATCATGCCTGGACAGCTTCGCTTTGGCTGTCCAAGCATGATGGGAATTGTAGTTTTCCAACAGATAAAGGACCTGGGTACCAAAAACCACAAAAAAACAGCAACATAATAAACATTTTGATTGGTCGGGGTGATTGCTTCTTTCCTCGCCCTCCACCTGTGAGCAGCTGGTTCTAATGATTGGTCTGAAGACGCGGATCCAAACCGATCAAAAGTTCTGTGCGTTAAAATGTCCATATATTTATATGATCGCATTCATTCCAGGACATTCCTCCAAGTAATCTCTCATTCCTGCACACAAAGTAAGAGAGACATTATAGTCTGCTATGGAATCCATATATATGTGTGTGTATTCCCCTATAATAATAGATACAAGAATGTGTCTAGAACTTCCATTTATTTCCTTCTCACCAGGTGAGGAAGCCGAAATAGAGGTTGAAATAGAAGAGCCATTGAATGACTGGACTCCCATCTCTGTAACGTCTCCGTCTAGTGGTGAATATATGTCATCTGACCTTAAGCAGGAACCACTGTCTGCAGACGGCATGGACGGTGATGATTATACGGGCACAGCACAGGAGCCGCCGTCATCTTCTTCAGAGTGCGGTAAATGTTTAACATTGCAGTCATTGCATCAGCTCAATTATACAGAAGAAAAGTGTTTGGTTTGTCAAAAATAATTTACATATAAATAAATCTTCATGGTACTGTAGTGACACAGCTGTACCATGAAGATATAAACCGTTGCCGAGCTCCCGGCCTCATAATGATACATAACGCCAGGAGGTCCGTGATTCTGGTCTGTAGCATCTTCCGTGTACAGAACCGTAAGCATGGAACGTGTGCATACCCCCTTAGGATTTCCTGCAAGGGTGCAATGTGCTGCTCTATACGGAGGATTCCAGAAGCTTTCTTCCACTTGATGCTTTGTCCTCTTCTACATCATGGCGCATCAGTCTGCGTGACACTACAGAGACGACACAAATGTATAGGAATTCCACTCAGCTTTTATTCCTGACCGGACACTAGAGCCACAGTAGGCGACACTTGTAAAGCAATTATACTAATTGTAATGGCGCTGATTCCCGTTATGGAGCATTTAAAGGGATTGTGTCACCTAGATTTTCTTCTATTGATTAGTCTGATACTAAAACTTGTTCTTTTATTCTAATCTCTTTCTATTTTCTGACTGTAATTTTTTTATATCACTATTTGTACATTGTTATTGGAGCGGCCACCTTGCCTAGGCTGTTCTTAACAACACTTAGGGCCACATGTATCATCCTGCGAACGTATGATTTTCGGCGGAAAGTGCCGATTTGCGTATTATTTTATACGCAAATGGCCGATTTGCGAATAAAATATTCGCAAATCGGCACTTTCCGCCGAGTACGCCAGGGGGGGCGGAAAGGGGGCGTGTAGTGGGCGGAACGGAGGGCGCGGACTCAGAGTCCGCGCGATTTACCATCTGTTCCGCCCATATATACGCCGAAAACCTACTCCAGTCCTCAGCTGGCGTAGGTTTTCGGCGGTGCGCACCGGCGCGCACGGGATTTATGTAGAGGCAGTCCGCCTCTACATAAATCTCCGTAGCGCCGGAGCTGCGGGGACATTTTTAAGTCCGGCGTAAAAAACGCCGGACTTAATAAATGCCACCCTTAGTGATATGCTTTACAGCAAGCCTCATGGACATAGACGACAATAGGCAAACTCTGTCCCCTTGAGATGGATGTGAGACATTACTGAGCATGCTCTGTGACCTGTGAAGAGGTCATTCCACAGGGAGCTGCTATTGTCTCTATCTACTAGTGTCACATGACGCTGCAATGCTGTACAGATCACTTTACTGCAGCCTCCTCTTATCATTACAGACACAACAGGAAGTCTCAGATTAGTTTTAGCCCCAGTGGTGAGAATGAGAACTGCAAGATATCAGGATTATTTAATAATATTGAGAAAAAAAATGGAAAATTAGAAAAAATGTCACCAAAAATGTAACCTAAAAATATTATTTATATAATAAGTCATTTTCTGATGACACATTCACTTGAATGTGCCTTGTATAATGGAAATATCAGCAGCAAAATGAATAAAAGAATTTGTCCAGAACTTACATTTACTTTATTCTCTGCAGGTGAGGAACCATTGCTGACTCCTAAGCACGAAATAGAAGTTGAAATAGACGATCACTACACAGATGAGTCTCTAAATGACTTGAATATGGAAACTCTGACCTCTCCGAATGATGGCGACCGTATCTCACCTGACCTTAACGACCAGGAACCAATGTCTGCAGCCAGTATGGAGCAGGATGACGGCACCGACCCGGCCCAGGAGCCATTTTCATGTCCAGAGTGCGGTAAAAGTTTTAAGTTTTCCTCAAGACTCAAAGCCCATAAGCTCGTTCACACGGGGGAGAAGCCGTTCTCGTGTCCCGAGTGCCGCAAGTGTTTTTCGAGGAAATCGCAACTTTCTCAGCACAAAAAAATTCACACCGGCGAGGAGCAGTGTTCTTTCTGCGGGAAATGTTTTACACAGAAATCTAAACTGATCCAGCATGAAAGAACCCACACGGGGGAGCGGCCCTTCTCCTGTCTGCAGTGTGGACGCTGTTTTGCGCAGGAAGCAACCCTAATAAAACACAAGCTCATTCACTCAGGGAAGAAGCCATTCTCCTGTTCAGAATGCGGTAAATGTTTTATGCTGAAATCTTACCTGCGCTGTCACCAGAGGACTCACACCGGAGAGAAGCCCTTCGCCTGTTCTTATTGCCACAAGGGCTTCTCGCAGAAATCGCATCTCTCTGAACACGTTAAAATTCACACGGGCACAAAACGTTTCAGCTGCTCAGACTGCGGCAGGAGCTTCACGCAGAGATCCGGCCTCATTCTGCACCGGCGCCTCCACACAGGCGAAAAACCGTTTTCTTGCTCGGACTGCGGTAAGCGTTTCATAAAGAAAGCTCAGCTCATTCAACACAAACGGATTCACATGGAAGAGGAGCAGTGTACGGTGTGCGGGAAATGTTTTACACATAAATCAAAGCTAATCGATCATCAGCGAGCCCACACCGGGGAACGGCCCTTTACTTGTCGTCAATGTGGGAAAAGTTTTTCACTCAAGACGACGTTGACGAGACACCAGCGACTTCACTCGGGGGAGAAGCTTCTTTGTTGTTCTGAGTGCGGTAAATGTTTTATGCAGAAATCGGATCTGTATCGGCATCAGCGGATTCACATGGAACAGCCACTTTAAGCTAGAGAAAAAATGCACATACATAACTGTGACCTTCATTGGTCCTTCTGGATGCTCCATATTATATCTGTGTCCTTGTTAGGGTATGTTCACACTGAGCAAATCAGGCGGCATTCCTGCCTGTCTTAGTGTCCCATAGCCTGTGGAAGAGCACACGCTGCTCCGCTGCTCTCCACTCGAGGAAGTGACATGTCATGTCTTTGAGTGGAGAGCTGCGGCAACAGAGGAGTGCTCACTCTCATAGACAGGCTATGGGACACTGAGACAGGCGGAATTAACTCAGTGTGAACATAGCTATAGATTGTACGGATGGTTTGGATTTGCAGCTAGGTCTGCCTTTACAGTAGGTTACTATAAAAGTGAGTAATAAGCTACTATATATACACAAATGATGCTTGGCGATCAGGATGATGGAGTTGTAGGAGTTCCAGTGTGTTGTGAACAAGGCTTGACCAGAATTCAGGCATTAAGAAACCTCCAGCCATTACAAAACAATTCCCATCATGTCTGCCGTTGGCTGTTCAGGCACAGTGGCAATTCTAGTTTTGCAATAGCCGGAGGGCCGAAGGTTCCCCATTGGTGTAATCCAATAATGGGGTGCTACAGGAGAAAAGACTTTCCAATTGTCAAAGAGATACTCCGGCAAAAATCTTTCTTTCAAATCAACTGGTTTCAGAAAGTTATACAGATTTATAATTTACTTCTATTTAAAAACTCCCAGTCTTACAGTGCTTATCAGCTGCTGTATGTCCTGCAGGAAGTGGTGTATTCTTCTCCACTATGACACAGTGCTCTCTGCTGCCACCTCTGTCCATGTCAGGAACTGTCCAGAGCAGCAGCAAATCACCATAGAAAACCTCTCCTGCTCCGGACAGTTCCTGACATGGACAAAGGTAGCAGCAGAGAGCACTGTGTCAGACTGGAGAAAATACACCACTTCCTGCAGGACATACAGCAGCTAAGTACTGGAAGACTGGAGATTTTTAAATAGAAGTAAATTACACATCTATATAACTTCCTGACACCAGTTGCGGTCCGAATCGGCAGGTGATGCAGTTATTGTCCTGAAAAACAACTTTTAAACTTGCAGCCCTGTGCCAAACTGGCGTGGCCTAGAGTGTCTATGCATTAGGGCTCGTTCACACAGAGCAAAAGCAGCAGAATTTCTGCGCTGAATCAGCGCTGAAATTTCAGTCGTTAAAATAGGTGCAGAGCTAATTTCCTTTATGTTGAATGGAAATTCTGCTCTGCAGTTCACACGGTGGAATTTTCGCACTGAACTAATCCGCTTTCCGCCAGAAGAATGAACATGTTCATTCTTCCGCTAGCGGAAGCCTATACAAATCAATGGGGCTCTGATTTTCTGTTTCAGCGCGGAATACGTGCGTATTCAGCGCGGAATACAAGCGGAAATTCCGCGCTGAATCAGCTCGGAAATAGGGGAAAAAGGGGGGGAGGAGGATTCTAGTATATTTTCTGGTATAGTCTAGTTTACACGCCAAATACTTGCTGAATTTCAGCACTGAATGCATGCGGATTCAGCGCGGATTCGAGGAATATGCAGGGATTCTGCTTACATTCTGCTCGGAATTCAGCGTCAGTTGATTTTAGGCGGAAATATTTCCTTGTGTAATCCGCCCCTTTTGCTCTGTGTGAACGTAGCCTTAGGCTGGCACCACCTCTCTGTCCCTCCTCATCATTAGGAATGCTCCAGGCAAGTATTCTGCTATTTATCACCTGTGTGAACACTGCACATGGGCTGGATTGTTAAGGCACCTGTGCAGTGTACTGACAAGTGAATAGAAAAAAAAACCTGCCCGGGGCATTCCTAATAATGAAGAGGGTGAAGAGGAGGGATGGAGGGGTAGTGCAAGCCTAGGGCATAGACACTAGGCCATGCCAATTTAACACTCCAGGACAGATCTTGGATTGGCAGATTATAGGTACAGAGTCGCTTTAACCCCTCAGATGCCACAGTCAGTAGTGACATTGAAGGTGTATGACAGAGGATGGGACTTCCACTGTCAAGGTTACCATGGTAGCTGGAAGCCTTAGAGTGTGTGCATACTACGGATTCTGCCGCCTGTCCTATAAGCTCCATTCTATGCTCAGGCAGATTCTGCCGTCTGCCCAAAGAAATGACACGTGTGCACATACCCTAAACAAGTGCTTCTCAATTCCAGTCCTCAGGCCTCATCAACAGGTCATGTTTTGAGGCTATCCCATAGAAAGAACACCTGTGAGAATACCTGATGCACTGAGTATAATTATATCACCTGTGAAATACTAAGTAAATCCCTAAAACATGACCTGTTGGTGAGGCCTGAGGACTGGAATTGAGAAGCACTGGTCTAAACAAAGTATTTACCCCCAAGTGTACGTAAACTTTTTTTTTTCCAACTTCCGATATGTCAGACATTGTAATCAGGGAGGTTCTGGCTGCTGAGATTTTCATCGATCAAACTCAGGCCCTCCAGCTGTTGCAAAACTACAATTCCCATTGTTCCTTCTCAGCCATGATGGGAGTTGTAGTTTTGTAGTCTGCATTTGACACCCATTGTAAGTGAGAGAAGCGCACAGCCGCCTGCTCTGTCCCTTCGCTTCTGTATGTCATCTTCGGAAAGTTGAGCATGTTGCTTATGGCGGTCTCTATGTATCTGTATGAGGCCACTGTGGTGTCAGGACTCCATATATTTGGCTTTTAGATGATAGGACACAACGACCGATCACAACAACACGTCAGAAGGTGAATAAAAGTTTAGTTACTTTATTCTTGTTTGTTTTTATTTAGCAGAAGTATTAAAACCCTTTATGTGATTGTATCAACCCAGAGAATAAAATGGCTTCCCCCTCACAGAATAATAAAACCCATCCCCCACTGATGGGGAAGTATCGAAGTTATGAACATTGTCCCATATAATCCACAGCTGCTGCGCAACTCCTTCTGAAGAGGAAAATTCCTGCAAGGTGTAAATGGTCTGTATGAGGGTTTAGGTGGAATAATATATGCTGCAGCTGCTGAGGAACCTCTTTTATAAATAGGGAGCTCTACATGTCAATCTGCAACAACCACTAGTCTCTGTATAATCAGCAGATTGACATCACAGATTATACAGAGATTTTGCAGAAATATCAATGAAAAAACTTGTGTCATATAACGATATACTAGAACCGTACAGATCTCACCAGGATCAGGCTGCAGATTGGATTTAGTTAAAGGTTACCTTGTTTAAAGCAACTGGTTTACGGACGTTCTATAGATTTGTAATTTACTTCTATTTAAAAATCTCCATTTTGCTTGTACTTATCAGCTGCTGTATGCCCTGCAGGCACAGTCTGACACAGTGCTCTCTGCTGCCACCTCTGTCCATGTCAGGAACTGTCCAGACCAGGAGAGGTTTTCTATGAGGATTTTCTACTGCTCTGGACAGTTCCTGACATGGACAGAGGTGGCAGCAGAGAGCACTGTGTCAGACTGGAGAGAATACACCACTTCCTGCAGGGCATACAGCAGCTGATAAGTACTGGAAGACAGGAGATTTTTAAATAGAAGTAAATTACAAATCTATAGAACTTTCTTACATCAGTTGATTTGAAAAAGATTTTCACTGAAGTACCCCTTTAAAGGAGAAGTCTGGCAATAATTTTTTATTGAAGTATTGTATTGCCCCCCAAAAGTTATACAAATCACCAATATACACTTATGGGAAATGTTACTTCTGCACCAAGGCTTCACTTCCTGGATAACATGGTGATGACACTTCCTGGATAACATGGTGATGTCACTTCCTGGATAACATGGTGATGTCACTACCCGACTCCCAGAGCTGTGCGGGCTGTGGCTGCTGGAGAGGATGATGGCAGAGGGACACTGAGGGACACAGGGCACTGGAGGGACAATGAGCATCCCTCTGCCATCATCCTCTCCAGCAGCCACAGCCCGCATAGCTCTGGGAGTCGGGTCATGACATCACCATGTTATCCAGGAAGTGACATCACCATGTTATCCAGGAAGTGAAGCCTTGATGCAGTAGTAAGTGCAGGGAAAAAGGAACTTTATAAGCATTTCCCGTAATAAGTGTATATTGGGGATTTGTATAAGTTTTGGGGGCCAATACAATACTTTAATACAATACTTTAAGGTCATCAGGAATGTACCATGATTAAAGTTTGAAAAAAAATAAAATAAAAAAACAGCATTAATGATTTTAGATAATTTAAATGAGATTTTGTGCTTTTTATAAAAAGAGGCGCAGCAGCAGTCGTCGTCGTCCATGTCTCATCACTGTGAGTTCATTCTGTCATTTTACACCATTTTGTCACTGACTTCATTGCTGAGGACGACCGTGTAAGGAGCAGAAACACTGCGGCCAAGTTGGGAATGCCTTATGGCTCCTGCTGTGATGTACAGACCCCCGTCCTTCCTATTTCACATCTGACCTGCAGTGTGCAGATATAACTATAGGTGGTTGCCGATGGCATCTGTGATATTGATGGCTGGGGTGGGGCCGACGTGAGTCCAGATATACCCTCTCTCAGGCCGGGTAGGTAATGTGGGGAATGGTGACGATCGAGACTTGAAGTACTCAGACGGTGCGTGGCATACAAAGTCCAAGCAGTCCATTTTCCTTGGAAGATCTTCATCTGGACCTTGAGACATCAAAAGAAATCAATAACTCACAGTATATAGAAATATATATCAGCGCAACAGGAGCGTGATCGAGTCCAATCGCTTGACTTTTAATTATCAGTGGCTGAAGATGAGTGATGCAGCCCTGGAAAACATACATATGGCTTACAGATGTATCCGTGTTTTCCCAGACTCCCTGGGCTGCATCCAGCTTCTCCAGACAACGGGAATCAGATGCCAAACGATCGGACTCAGACCTGCTCCAGTATCCCTCATCTCATGTCTCATTACTCCAAACGTATTGTGACAATGCTGAAAACAATGAGTTCAGTGATGATATCGGCAACCAGCTAACCAATGCCATCGGCAACCAGCCGACCAATGCCATCGGCAACCAGCCGACCAATAGCATCAGCTAAGGCAGCATTCTCCAATCTACAGCTGGTGCAAAACTATGGCCTGATGGGGCATGGCTACAAGTTGGAGATCACCGAGCTAGAGCAAGTAAAGGAAGAAGTATTGTTTCCCCTACTATAAATTATCTGGAACCAGTGGCTTGTGTTGTACGCACTTGTAATATCAGATAATTTACAGTAGGGGGCGCAATAGATACATAAAAGGTGTAAATGTACCTTTAAGACAGGGGTGGGGAGTCTTTGGCCCTACAGCTGTTGCAAAAATACAATTCCTATCATGAAAGGCCACAGGTTCCCCATCCCTGCTTTAGGGACTGCAGACACTTACCTATGATATAAGTAGCTGGATCAAAGTGATCCTTCGGGCTGCAGACTGTGGGGATCAGCCACGTCAGGGCGGCGCTCTTCTCACAATAATGATCCTGTACAAAGCCTCGGATCTGAGCATAATAGGTTTTACCGTCATCTTCATCAATAACCGACACGACGTCACCAATCTGATAATACAGACCCTGCAACAAGGAGCGGAGACAAAGGGTCTAATAGAAGAGATCACAGACTATAGAGCTCAATTCCTTAGGGAGCGATCACCCCCACAGGATCCACAGCAGAAACCAATGGAACTAGACAACAGAACACAGCAGCAAATGTCCCGTGTGTGTGAATGCACCCTAAAAGGGGAAACCAGGGCAGCTTTCATGTGTACAGAAGAGGGGGAGCTCTACCACTGTCTGTAAACCTGTGTTCCCCTTCCTTGCTATATAGTTTATAGATGGTATAAAAAAGGGGAGGGGGAGGGGGTCAAACTCCGGCCCTCCAGCTGCTGCAAATCTACAATTTCCATGATGCCTGGACAGCTAAAGCATGATGGGATTTGTGGTTTTATAACAGTTGAAGGGCCTGAGGTGCATGCGGCATTCTATTCAATGAATAGGACAGGCAGAACTTCAAGCGGCATCCGTGGCGCAGGCTCCACTTGAAATTCCTCGAGAGTTACTCAGTGTGAACGGGCCCTTAGAGGATGCGGCTGCCCTACAGAATGACGTACCTTGTGGAAGATGGACTCGGAGGTCACTATGGTGGATACGGCTTCTGGAGCTTTAATGGGCTACAAAAGTAAAGGAGAGAAAAAAGGAAAAGCAGAAGATGAATCATTACTAGAAGCAACTTTACAAAATCCTCAATGCTACTGAGCACACAGCCGTATAAGAGGGGAGGGGGGGGGGTCTCCAAACCTTAAAGTGGTACTCCAGCTAAAATCTTTTTCTTTCAAACCAGCTGGTTTCAGAAAGTTATATAGGTTTGTAATTTACTCCTTAAAAATTTCCAGTCTTCCGGTACTTATCAGCTGCTGCATGTCCTGTGTATTCTCTACAGCCTGACACAGCGCTCTCTGCTGCCACCTCTGGACAGTTCCTGACATGGACAGAGCAGGAGAGGTTTTCTATGAATATTTGCTGCTGCTCTGGACAGTTCCTGACATGGACAGAGGTGGCAGCAGAGAGCACTGTGTCAGACTGGAGAGAATACACCACTTCCTGCAGGACATACAGCAGCTAATAAGTACTGGACGACTGCAGTTTTTTTAAATAGAAGTATATGACAAATCTATATAACTTTCTGAAACCTAGTTACAATTCTGGGGTACATACAAAGACATAAATCATACAGACATTACAGAGATATACATATAATTATCCATACATGAGGAGTGGGGAAACGTGTTATTCAAACCATGGACACTACAACACTGCTTTCTTGTAAAAACAGAGCCACCCCTGTCCTCAGGTTGAGTGTGGTATTACAACTCTGCTCCATTCACCTCAATGGCACCTGACCATGCTGTGGGCCGTCACATCCTACCATATATATATATGTGTATGTATATACTCACGTTCTTCAGTTTGAATATGTGTCGCCTTCCTTTGCCTTTGGTTGACACCTTCTTTTCCACGGCCGGAGCGGACTTGTATTTCGTGTTCCTCAGTCGGGCCGATCTTCTGTGGATTTCCTGCTTGGACTATGGGAGAATAGAAGAGACAAAAGAAGTCAAAGGGGAGGAGACAGAACACAGAGCCGCCATGACAACTGTGAGCGACCAACAGAGCGGGTGGGATTAGAGAGCCCTATTCTAGCAAATGACAGAGACCAGATCATCTATTAAAACTTTATGGCACATTCTAAGGTAGGAGAATCCCTTTAAACCAATGGAGTCTGATCTATATGGGATGGTATGACCATCACCAATGAGAGTGACCTCTGACCTGTTTAGTGCTTCCCCCATTGCTCTGCTGGGCAGTGGAAGTACTGGCGAAGCTTGTCCCGGTGTAGCCGCTGCTTGTGGCGGTGCTGCCGCTGTAGCTGCCGCCCCCAGTGCTGCCTTTCCCGGTGCAGCTGTTGCACAGGATCTCTCCCTGGCTTCCTTTCTTCCACATGGAGGAGGAGGTGGTTTTGCAGATGCTGCATGTTGGTTTTAGTCCAAGAGGCATCTAAAGAAGTAAGTGCACAGACATAGTACAATATATAATAGATTTTCTCCGGAGTATCCCTTTAAGTGCATGTAGACGGCCCCTCAGTGTCACAAACACAAAAGGAAGCATCAGGGACAACGTGCAGGAGCTCCGAGCAATGGAGGAAACAGGGAGGAAAGCGGAGAGGTAGCAGCACGACATCCTATACAGCCACATGGTGTGTATCCAGAGACTGTCCCTGATAGCTGTACCTGACCCTTACTGGCTCCTGAATGATGAAACTTTATAAACTATCCCAGGAAGTGACAACTATGTGATGACATCACTAACCTCCAGCAAATGTCACTGCTCCTTCATCTACAAATCACCTAGAAGACAAAACAGACAAATGTTAAAGGAACGCTCTAAGGGTCCTATTACACCAACGGATTATCTGACAGATTTTTTTGAGCCAAAGCCAGGAACAGACTATTAACAGAGAACAGGTAATATAGGAAAGACTGAGATTTCTCCTCTTTTCAAATCCATTCCTGGTTTTTGGCTTACAAAAATCTGTCAGATAATCTGTTGGTGTAATAGGACCCTAACAATAGTCCACATCCCATATAAACATCATGACATTACTACTCCTGTACGTATGCCCAGTTCTATCCTGTATTATACCCCAGAGCTGCACTCACTATTCTGCTGGTGGGGTCACTGTGTACATACATTACATTACTGATCCTGAGTTCCATCCTGTATTATACTCCAGAGCTGCACTCACTGTGGGGTCACTGTGTACATACATTACAGTAATGAGAAGAACTACATGCCCCAGCATACCTCGTGCTTACAGAACCGCAGAGGCACACACGCAGTATGAACAGACCTCAGTAACACCTGGCGTTTGGTCACCGGATTCTCTCAAGTGTTCAGGATGAAAACCGGACACAGGAGAAGTGTCAGTGTAAATAGAGCCCAGCTGCGGCGGGCAGAAGACGCCGCAAACACATCCGGGTCACGGGAGGCCACCGCAAGCTGATTCGCTAGGATAACAGTGACGTAATGTGCTGGGAACCAATAGTCAAGCAGGACTGATAGCGGCGGAAGTGCCACGTCATTCGTAAGCGACAACAGGCGGCTGGTTTATTTAAAGGGACCGCCACATGGAGTTCGGCACTTTGGAGCTGACATGAAGTATTGTACAGGATCTGCACTGATGACGCACACATAGCACATTACTAATGGATCCTGAGCAGTAAGGTGGGAGGAGGGGTGTCAGTTTTTCATGACAACCAATCAGGTCACTGTTTTGACTTTACAGGTGATAATCTGTAATCTGATTGGTTGCAGCAGTCTGGATAGATCTCACTCCTCCCACTTACTCAGAAATGTTTCCTGGCAGCTCTTTTTATTGTATCTTTTAAGTCCAGGTTCACACTTGTCCAGTGATCCAGCGGGGTCCTAATGGGAATGGATGGGACCACCGGAGTCTATAGACTAGGGGGGAGATTTATCAAAGGATGTAAAATTTAGACTGGTGAAAACTGCCCACAGCAACCAATCACAGCTCCTCTTTCCTTTCACCAGAGCTACAAGCTGAGCTATGATTGGTTGCTTTGGGCAGTTTGCTTTCCATAACTTTGGCTTCCTAAGAGGAGGCAAAACACGTGACCTAAAGCCATACTGCTAGCCTATAAATCATTTTTTTTTTCCTTTCTTTCTTTGCCATATTCGCTCCATTGTTTCATATTCAATAAAAAGATCTATAACCTTTGATCCTATAGCTTTCTAGACGTCATTGCTGTTTACTGTATATTACAACCACCAGCCAAATATTGTATCATTTCCCCAGATGCCTCAAAACAGCTCTGAACCATGGAGACCTGGACTCTAGACGCAAAGTTATCAGATGTTCAGTGCTGTCAATCATCCTGCATAGGCGGGGCTGGACTCTTACTGTCTTCTCTAGGAGTCCTGTCACTCATTTTTACTGAGACATTCTGCTTCTAATGACTGAACCCCACATAAGCCCCTGTATCCCAGCACTCTGCTTCCCTCCCTCTGTCACACCCTGCGCTCAGGCAGGTTCCCCGTTTTAAGGTGCGGCCTCTATAGGTTAGATTTGACACCTGGGAAATTTATAGAGAGCCATGCATGGAAATGTAGGACCATAGTGCAAAACAATACACAAGCCCCTGTTTACCCTTCCAGGTTGCCTCTAGTTCAGGGATTGGGACCTTTGGCCCTTCAGCTGTTGCAGGACTACAATTACCACAATGCCTGGACTACCAGACAACAATCCCTATCATGCCTGGAAATGCAAATCCAAAACTTTTATTAGCTTTAACTTCCCAGACATGATAGGAATTGTAATCCAGGCATTGTGGTAATTGTAGTCCTGCAACTGCTGAAGGGCCAAGAGTTCCCCATCCCTGGACCAGTCCCAGCTGTGTTTCCGGCTTCTGGTGACATCACTTCCCCTGTAACCTACTGATCTCTGTCATGTTCCTCGTTCCTGTACAATGTCTGCAGTGCAGCCCCCGGGGTATTGTCCGCTACCATTGGGGGGGGGGGGGGGGTCAGCCTGCCATGAAGGGGGGACTTGGTGTTTATTGCTTAGGAAGGTGCTCGGTGTCCCAGTAACCTCCACATGATGCCAGGACACAAGGTCTCCAGCAGAACATTGCCCATCACACTGCCCCCACCATATTGCATCCTGGTGCCATCTCCTGCCCAGGTAAGTGACACACACGGCTATCGATATGATGGAGAACGTGACCCATCACACCAGACACCTTCTTCCATTGCTCCAGGGTCCAGGCATGAGGCCTATGTGATCACTGTAGACCAGCTGGAGGGCCCAGGTTTGACACGTGTGCTGTAGACTTTCAGTGGTGGACAGGGGTCAGCATGGTGGACACTCTGACCAGGCTGCTGTGGTGTCCATCACAGCCATTGGGACCATTTTCAGCAGTTTACAGTAGTTCCTCTGTCGGATGGGGCCACACATCACATATGGTCCTCCTTCCTTGGACACTTTAGGTTGGTACTGACCATCACCTACCAGGGACCCCACAGGACTGACTGCTATGGAGAAGCTCTGACTCAGCTGTCTACAGGCCCAGACAGACACCATCATACATGACGCTCAGTTTGGGTCATCAGGCCAGGACTTGAGACCTCAATATGGCTGAGCAAACCCAACCTCGCCATGGCGCCCGTCAGCCCTATAGCCGACATATATGTAACAGACCGGAATGAGACAAAGGGAGAAGTGCTAAAGTAATAAATGTTTAATCAGTTTTTGTTGTTGCATTTTCTGAACAGCATTCATCTGGCCGAACATCTACATTGTTATATCCTAATGTATAGAAAATGGGAATGTATCAAGTATACGGCATGAAAGTGCAAATAACAAGTCAAGGTTACAGGAATCATTAGAAAAGAACAGAGATTTACAAAAGAAAAAAATCTGAGAAAACTTAAAGATTACTGGATCCAAAGATTATACAAGGGCCCTAAGCAGAGCGCCAGGAGATTACACCGGCGGTGGGTCATGGCCAAGATGGCCGCCACTTAAAGGGGCTCTCACCTTTGTTTGTAAAAGATGGCAGGTAATGTTATATACTACATGTAGCTAAGCAAATCTGCAGTTTAACCCCTTGTGGGAGCTCTACTGTGGCCATTCTGGAGGTTACAATACTGTCTCAGAACTTTTACTAAAAGGAAAGGGGTTGTCCAGGACTAAAAAACTGTAGCTGCTTTCTTCCAGGAACAGGTTGTGTGCAATCCCATTCACTTCAATAGAATTGGAGCTGCAATAGCACACACAACCTGAGGACAAGAGTGGCGCTGTTTATGCAGGGAAGCAGCTGCTTCCCATCTGATCATTCAAGGATCAAGGATTAGAACACGATCAGGCAAGGGAATAGACAGCACGTTTATGTGGACACAGGCGTATTGTGAGGTCGGCTATTGGGAGCCCAGGAGAAGGGCTGATAGCAGCTTAGTATGAATGATTGATGACTACACACCATGCCGCCCCCCTCACCCCACCCAAAGCCATTTGTAAGCATTAAAAAAAAAACAACCCTTAGATATCAAGCAGACTGGTCTTGGAACAAATGTCTTCTTATTCTACATCAGAGAATCACTTTAAAGGAAGGACAACCCTGAATCAGTGACGGGATCGGGTACAGATAGACAAGGCTTTACTGGGACTCAACTGATTTCAAGGTTTTATCATGGAACTTTTTGGACTTTTTGAAACTTTCCTTTCCATAGGAGAACAATGAAGTCAGTAATGCCTGATCCACTGATATTCTACAAGAAGTCCAGAAACGTGAAACTATGGACCACGGCCACAGTCAGAAAGCAGGAGGCCACCACAACCCTGTGGTCCTGCCGCCGTTGGCAATGCGGCTAGGTGCGTGTTTTCAGGCCATGCCGTATCACTTGCACCACAGAAGTAACGAGGGCGAGTATGTGCCCGCCGCACCCCCCCCCCCCCCAATCCTGAGTGAGTGTCGGCCACCATGTCCTTCACCATGTGCCGCTCCTGATCTCCTTTACATGGCAGCAAACACAAATCCAGAATGTTACATAAAGATCAAACAGCAATAACGATGGATTCTAGTGGTTTAGTCATTTTTTTTTTATCAGAAAATAAAATACTTCAAATGAGCAATAATGTCAACAAAGGCAAAGCGGACGACGAGCTGAGCGGCAGCAGCTAAAGGGGGTCTCCATACTAATACTGAGGAGGAGGAGACTGATGGCAGCCTTCAAGTGTCACTGTCGCTACAAAAACCGTTTGATAAGTCCATGTCAAAAGTTTTGATTGGTCCGGACTTGTATCTATCATGAGAACCAGTAGGGTGAAGACTGCGCTGCAGCACATCCTCTCCCTACTGTAAGGAAAACGAAAAAAAAGTTAGGCTGGGTTCACACTACGTTTTTGCAAAAAACGGATTGAAAAATATAGATGCATGTGTGTGCATCCATTTTGATCCGTCTTCTATTGAATTCAATTATTAAAAAAAAAAAAACAGATCAGTTTTTTTTTAGCATACACACAAACGTAGTCTCTCTCCTTTTTGGGTCCGTTAAAAAAAACCAAAAACAAAAACGGATCCGTTCTTATTTATTAATGGAATGCAAAAAAAGCATCAATTTTTTCCAGCAGTTTTTTTTTTTTTTTTGTTGCAAAAACGTAGTGTGAACCCAGCCTTAGACTTATAATGGAGCTCTATAGAACCAGACATTTTTTTTTTTTTTTGTTACTCGGAGCAGAGAGGACGGACAGCACAGTCTTCTTGCATTTTCCCAATCACTCTGGGTTTGAACACTCAGATCCAGAACCATCAAAACTTTTGACCAAGTTTTTTTTTCCTTTTATAATGGCAGGACTGGCTATAGCAGCAGAATTTTTTCTGTGAACAGTCAGGTCTTAAAGGGATTTTCATCACCCAAAAATAGGCAAATAAAAGATTGTGTTTAAAGAGGATGCCTTTAAGTTGCGGATGGGGAACCTTCGGCCCTCCAGCTGTTGCAAAACCACAATTCCCGTCATGCCCGGGGAGCCAAAGCTTTAGCTGTCCAGGCATGATGGTAAATGTAGTTTTGCAACAGCTGGAGGGCCGAAGTTTCCCTATCCCTGCTTTAAGTCAAGTCTGAGCAGGTGTGAAATAGAGGACACAGTCCCCCCCTTAATGCTGTATCAATCATATATTATATATAATTATACCATGTGACTCGGGATGCAGAGTCCCTGTACACACTGTGAGACAGTAGTAGAGGCGGAATAGTTCGTTTTCCCCCTTTCACAAAAATGATCATAAAAACACAAACGGAGTCAAAACGGTGACAAGGGATTAGAAGAAGTGCGGTCACATGACTATTAGCTCCGCCCTCTGCATGAGCAGCCGCCTAACTAACGCACATTGTAGGTTTCTGCTAAATCTCTTAATTTTCACTACAACAGGAATCAGCACATCAAGTACATAGAGTGCAATACGACACACAGCAGCCGCCATGTCTATACAGAGCACTGGGCCCTGCACAGATTTCAGAAGTCAAATCTTTTGCAAACTTCCACGTAGCAGAGCTGAATAAGTCATTTCCCTATGGGACAGACTTGGCACTGCTGTCTCCATAAATCAGTAGTTAAATTATAAGATAAATTTGGCCTTTTTCTTCCAGAAAACAGCGCCACACCTGGTCACTGGCCATGTCTGGTACTGTGGCTTAAAGGGGTAGTTCACAAAAAGAAATTCTTTCAAATCAACTGTTCCCAGCAAGTGTCAGAGATTTGTAATTTACTTCTATTAAAGAATCTTCAGTCTTCGAGTATTTATCAGCTGCTGTATGTCCTGCAGGAAGTGATGTATTCTCTCCAGTTTGACACAGTGCTTTCTGCTGCCACTGGAGACAATACACCACTTCCTGCAGGACATACAGCAGCTGTTAAGCACTGGAAGACTGGAGATTTTTTTAATAGGAGTAAATGACAAATCTCTGGCATTAGTTGATTTGAAAGAAAACATTTTCTAGTGAACAATCCCTTTAACTCCATTGATGGCACACTCCTGTGAATAGTTGTTATGCTGTTTTTGGAAGGCAGCGGCCATGTTATTCTAAGTAATTTTTAACCCTATGAATTTTGGTGATGGGTTCACTTTAATCAAAGGCCATGAATAGTTCAGTTTACAATAGAGATTTAGTACGAGGAGGAGGAGGAGGAGGAGAAAGAAAGGCACAGCAATGTATCTCAATGTCATCCTTACTATCAGCTCATAAGAAATTCTACATCACACACACAGCCTGTATCTCCGTGTCAGTACGGAAGGCGCAGCCCAGTCATTTATATAGAAGTCTAGAAAAATTTACGCTGATTTGTTACTTAGAAAGAAAATATTGGAGATAGAAGTCATCTTGAGGTGTGGGGTTATTCTTTTTTCTAATACTATAGGACTAGAAATAACACAAAGACTTTTTTACAAAAACAGCGCCACCCCTGTCCTCAGGTTATGTGTGTTATTACAATCCAGCTCTAATTCACTTCAATGGACTTGAGCTGCAATACCGCACACAAATTGAGGACAAAGGTGGTGCTGTTTCTGAAAGAAAGCGGCCATGTTTTTCTAAGCCTGGATAACTCCCTTTAAGCCGTATCAATTTCTAAGGTCTGAAATAAAACCCTAAAAAGGGACGATAATAATAAAGGAACACTGCACTACATTCTGCAATCACATATGATTGTCCCTTACAGATTATGTTAAAGGGGAAATCCACCTAAAAGGTATATGTATGTGTCACTGTTTAGCTCAGGCGAAAATCTTTTTCTTTCAAATCAACTGGTTTTAGAAAGTTATACAGATTTGTAATTTACTTTTATTAAAAAAAAATCTCCATTCTTCCAGTACTTATCAGCTGCTGTATGTCCTGCAGGAAGTGATGTATTCTATGCTTTACGTTGTAGTGATCAGACTTACACAAAGGGCCATTCACAATAGCAAAGCTTTACTAAGAACTCCTGAGCCAAGGCGCCTGATCGCTCACTGACTACTATTTCAGCCACGGACTGTAACACGTCCTGCGCTGGTTGCACTTTGAACATACATAGAATTTTTAGGACAAAGCAGATGGGGGATTTATGATCATCAGAGAGTGATATACATTCTATATACCCTGTATAAACCATTCATGGTGGGGTTGTGCAAGATTGGAAAAATGAGATCTGCTTTTTATCCTAGAATTGGCGCCACTGCAAAAGCAGAGTCTGGTATTACAGCTTAGCACCATTCAAATGAATACTTGCACAGTACCAGACACGGCCTATGGGCTGGAGGGGCGCTGTTTTGGGATTATATAAAATAAAATCTATCTATCCCCCCATAAGGACTATGTGTTCCTATAGAAAAACTTCTGCACAAAGACGGACAACTCGAGTTTTTATCTTGGGATGGTTGCGAGGGTGGCGGCCATTTTGAAGCCTGCCATATTGTTCCATGGGTGGAAATCTACGTGCCAAAATCTAGACGCCACAATGGCAGGGACCTACGGAAGTTGGCAGCCAGGGAGTGGACAGTTACCGTTCATTACAACTATTATTATAGTTCAATATGGCAGAGCTTTCTATATTGGGAGGGGGGGGGGGGGGGGGGGGGGGGGGAGGATTTATAAAGTTGTTGCCCATAGCAACCATATATTTATTTTCATGGAAAAAACGAAAGCAGCAATAATTCGTTGCTACCGGCAACGACTGAACATTTCCCTTGCATTAGTTTATGTAGCTCTGGTTGCCCTTGGCAACCAATCACGGTTACGGTTCTGAGGAGGACAGGAAAGTGAAAGCAGCGACGTGATTGGCTCGCTGTGAGTTTATACCGTTATAAACGCAGACAACGTGGACATGTTATCTGTCAGGAGCTTAAAGGGGCTGTCCATAATTTTGCACAGACATCCAGAGTAAGCGACACTCTGATCATTGTCCTCCTTTGCCCACATGGCACTTGCTTTATACAAATTACCGAGTGATGTACTAAAACGGAGTAAAGTTTATAGATGAAGTATTCGTTCACAATTACTCGTCAATATGGAAGCAAATATAAAAACAATGTAAAGCAAATCAGCTGCATATATGAAGAAGCTGACTGAAAATGGTGGATCAGGAAAAAGTCAAGATGGCCGACTAAAATCTGTGAGGTAACTGAAAGAATGGCTATGTTACTGTTAGCAACCAATCACAGGGTAGCTTACATTTTACCACAGCTGAAATGAGAGCTCTGATTGGTTGCTATAGGTTACAGGCTCAGCTTTAAACAAGGCCCTGTATGTTTTAAGTAAAGTTAGTTGAAATAGTCAAATAATTTGAATAAACTTTATAAAAACCGATGGAACACGGGGTTCAATGGTAATTTAGGGGTGCATTCACACAGGCGGATTTAATGTGGGTTATATATGTGAGAACATACACCTAAGCTTGGTTTAGGAGAACCTCAGGGGGACCATGTAACGTGATATAGATGGATCCCTTAAAGCGGCCATATTATAACCACCAGCCAGTAAGAGGCAAACCCCATTACCTTCCTCCCTTCTATTCGGCAGAAATTTTACCCCAGACTAGTACATCAAACCTAGAAGCCTTCTTCAGCCTTTCCTGTGACTTCACTTACTTAACCCTTACATCACTTATATAACCAGTCTATTATTTTTTACCAATTTTAATTCTTTCTATAGATTTTTTTTTTCCTTTTTAAAAATAAAAATGTCAGCAAAATTTAGAAAATCTAACAATAGAACCGAGAAACTCAACTTCCATAATGTTATAACAGAACTGTACCTCTATGAGAGGAGGAACCTGCCGCAGTGTTACCGGGGGGTCAAGCACCATTATCATCCCATTGGTTCCTGATGACATCACTAGTGGGCAAAAATATTTTATATATAAAAAGTAGAACGGTTATTCAGTAAAAACCTTCAGAGGTGAATGATACAGATATTCAGTGGTTACCTTTATGCAATAGAACATATAGAATTCTGGATCACATGGTGTTTACCGCACCGGCCTCATTCACACATCCGTAATGCACTGACCTCTACATAGAAAGATAGTGATCCCTGCCGCAGTCTATACTAGGACCAGCCTGTTTTTGGTTTTTTTTGCGGGACAGATCAAGGCCTCATATTGCATGCCAATGTGTGAACGGGGCCATTGAAATGTATGGGTCCGTAGTGCAGTCCGCCATTGTGGGCATGTGAATGAGGCCTAAGACTATATGATCATAGTGTCATACAGAATACATAAGTCATTGTCTGTGGAGGAGCAAATTTATGACCCCTATTGGAAGTAAACTTTTCGTTAAAGGGGCCGAGCCTATACCATCACTTCAAGGGTAAGTTCTCAAAAGGCAAAAATTTCTGTGACTGTTCCAGCCATCAAAATGGGGATATTTGGGATAAATAGAAAACTTTTTTCTAATCCAATCAACTGTGTGTGAATTTACCTGAAGTGTGGCTTCATAAGCTGAATTTTTTAAATGCTGTTTTTGAGCCTGAAACGGGGGAAAAAGAAAAAAAAAAAAAAAAAATATATATATATATATATATATATATATATATATATATATATATATATATATATATATATATATATAATTTTTTTTTTTTCTTTTTCCCCCGTTTCAGGCTTTCAGGCTCAAAAACAGCAATTTCCCACTATATATTATAATTATATATATATATATATATATATATATATATATATATATATATATATATATATATATATATATATCGTGGGAAATTCCAGTGAACACTAGTTTTTAATATATAATTTTTTTTTATTTTTTTTAATAAAACTCGCCCATTGTTTTAAGGAAATCTTCAGAGAGGAAAGATTTTTATAGATTTTTGATCATATTAATTGGGAAGAAAATGATTCCTTGGAATTAAAATCGCACTATATAGAGAGAAAAGTAATGTAAAAATAATAAAAAAAATACCTAACCAAGGTTACACGTCTGGTTGTGATCACGCACGGCTGGACAGATCCACTTCATATGGATAGGATAACTGTTCATATTTGACGCCATGGTAGCACGCGGTTTCACCGTGTCTCAGACACACAAAACAGGAGGAGTGACATCACCGACGACATTGTGTAGGCTCCAACCACAAACGCAACCTGCACTACATCGAGTCTTCTCATACAACGTCACGTGAGGAGTGAGCGGTACGGATTTCGGCATCACCGGGGGAGGAGGTCTGAGGTACCACCACAATTTTTTTTTTTTTTTTCTAAAAACATAAATTACTTAAAAAAAAAAAAAAAATGTGTTACCAAACTAAGGCTACATCATGACTGTATTTTATTAGAAGATTTCACCCTACGTATTTCTTGAAAAAAAAAAAAAAAAAAGGCAATCAAACTCCATTAAATGCAGAAAAGTTCAAGTCTTGGAAATCCAAAAACGGTGATTATTTCCCCAGCGGTCGGTAACGTCGTCTTCATCTGTTCATGATATCCGGGGGGGTTAACTACTAGACAGTTTGGTTGTGTTCATACCAAATGGACCTGTTCAACCCATTCAGTGGAAGGTTCAGGAGTTCTACTGGAGATATCTTCAGAACTGGTCATACTGCTCGTGATCTCGTTTGTGTGGAGTTCGTCGCTCTGCGACGCTCTTGCGGCCTGAGGTGCCGTCTCCTCAGCAGTCTTTTCGTCTGTTCGCGTTTCGGGGTCTTCGTGAATTAGTGCATCCTGAAAAAGTGCATGCTCCTCGGCCACAGGCTGCTCGCCAGCGATCCCCGGTGGTAGATCGACGTCAGTTTCAGAGTTCATAGAAGGAATAAGGGCAATGCTTTGAGGGTTCATGTCGTGAAACCAAGCCATAATGTTACCCAGAAGGTTTTCACTCATGTTGGGGTCTTGACTTGAAGAATCCAGGTCACTGCTGGATGTTGGGGCATCGGTGAATGAGTGTGAATGCATTCGCTCTGATGTATATGGATCGTTACTGGCGCCCAGTCTGACCATACTCTCACCAAGTTCTAGTAATTCAGAACTACTGAGGGCTGACCTGGGGTTATCAATGCTTAGTGGAGAAGGATCCAGCCTGGTGGGCAAGGATGACCCTATGGCTCCTAAGGACGACTCGTTATTCAGGAACTGTCTTGTTTCTTCGTCCATGTTGAGACCGGATTCTTGCAAAGACAACTGAATGGCCAGAAGGATGTTGGGATCGTCATCGTCTAGTGAGCTCAGTGCCTGGAAAGTAAAGACCCGGTAAGTTTGTAGACCACTAGATGGATGGAGTCAAAGTACGCAAGCGGCAAAGTAAAGAACTGAACTTTATCTTAAGATTGACTGGACTCACCGTAGATGTGCCGTGTCTTCTGCTGCCACGAACTTCCAGAGTATCTGATGAGAAGATGAAGAATACAAAACTTTAAAGACATATACTGTCAGCTTATATGCGACTGATGCAAACGTATATGGAGGTAACTACTCTGTTTGACTCTTCTGGATCAGTATGGCCCCCATAGAGTAGATAGGATTTTGGCGAGGCTGAAACGTACAAGATTGTCATAAGTTCCGCAACAAATGATGGTTCGGGCATGTTAGATTTCTACTGCCTGATCCTTATGTTCTCAGGGAGATAAGTGGCCACCAGAGGATTCTGGCAGTGGTTATCCGACTACAATCGAAATGCATGAACATTTAGGGTCCTATTACACGGAGTGATTTTTACCGATTAACGACTAACGATAAACAATCGCAAACCTGAAATTGTTCACCATATTACACAGTACGATAATCGTTAGATACGATCGTTATAGCAATCGTTACTATGATCATTTATTCCATCTGATCCCAGCAAAACAATGAACAATGTGCAATTACACTGAACTATTAGTGAAAGAATTACAGTATACGATTAGCGAACGATTACCAATAATTTCAGGTTCAGATCTAAATAAACTATCAACGACGTACGAATGACTTTTCGATCGTTGCCTGCAATTACACAGAATGATTATAATTTAAATTCAAACTATATAACGATATTTCACACGATAAACTTCCCGTGTAATAGGGCCCTTAGTTGAGCCATGTGTATGGGATCGGGAGAGATCTTGAAGTGTGTGGCAACCTCTGGCCAAGGGGTCAGATATTTAGATGAAGGACTGTACATTAGAAAAACATGGCCTCTTTCCTCTAAAAACAGTGCCAATTGTGATCAGGTGTGGCGCTATTCCTGAAGAAAGCAGCTACATTTTTCTGATCCTGTAGAACATGCAAAACTACAACTCCCTAACTAATGCCTGGACAGACAAAGCCTTAGTATAGAAACAAGAGGTTGTATGAAAGTTATGGTAACCTGTGATTTTACCGCCATTATTTGCCGGGTGTAGGAGAGAACCTACAGCCTCATTATTAAACATTACCTAGTGTGCTCTCCGCGTGGTCGTCCGGATCAGGAGTGTTGCTCCTCATACTGTGCAAGTCGCGGCGGCGCTGCCTGTGCCTTCTCCGATACTGGAACTCTGCATATTCCTGCACAGAGACGCGTCATTATGTCAGCACGGGCACAATAGGCATCACCTGCATTATTGTTATCATACAACAGCAACATTTGTAACGTTCCATCTTCCAGGATGGAGAGGCTCCAGAGACATGGCTGAAGATGTGTCAGACCAAAAGGATGTTGCTGGGTCATTACAGTTTCATAGATCTTTCTCAAGTCAGAGGGTGTCTCTGTGCCTCAACCCCATTAACATTAAGGGGTGCCAGCAAAAAAATTTTTTTTAAATCAAATGGTGTCAGAAAGTTATACAGATTTGTAAACTACCTCTATTTAAAAATCTCCAGTCTTCCAGTACTTATCAGCTGCTGTATATCCTGCAGGAATTAGGGTATTCTCTCCAATCTGACACAGTGCTCTCTGCTGCCACCTCTGTCCATGTCAGGAACTGTCCAGAGCAGGAGAGGTTTTCTATAGGGGTTTGCTGCTCCTGACATGAACAGAGGGGGCAACAGAGAACACCCTGTCAGGCTAGAGAGAATACACCACTTCCTGCAGGACATACAGCAGCTGATAAGTACTGGAAGACTGGAGAATTTTTTAACAGAAGTAATTTAAAAATCTGTATAACTTTCTGACACCAGTTAATTTAAAAGAAAAAAAAATCTTTTTTTTAACTGTAGTACTCCTTTAATCTATCATTTTGGAGGGATTATTCATTCTGGACAATTCCTATAGATAGTAATAGGCAAAAAGTTAATCACAGGGTGTTCTGCTGCTGAGATCAGAATGGAAATCTGTCAGCAGGTGCTCAATTTCTCTACACTGCCTCCGCAGGAAAAGCGAAGCATTACATGATTACATGAGGATTAGTATTCCACTTCTGATCCCGTCTTACATAATCAAATGTAAAAACATCATGACAAAAAAAAAAAATTCATTTAGAGCAATTAGCAAAAGTGATCACAACAACCATTCCGAAACCACAAAGTGTCTCCACACCTAATAGTTATTATTGGCGCATGAGGAAGTTATTACAGCAACCTGACAACATGACCTCTTACCTCTGGGGATGCAAATCCCAAATACTCCCAGTCCCACGTTCCTCCAGCGAAACTAAGAGACAAAGGCAGCGATAAGCAGAAAGACAATGCACAGATCTTCTGTAACATATAGAGATCTATAGACTCACACTCATCTAGATGAATGGGAGCCACATGGCAGACACTGATTGTGTACGCAGCACTGGAGTTATTACTCATTACCATCATTATATCGGTATTATTATCACTACATCAAGTTCTATGTCATTATGTCTGGACACCATTATGATCTCCCCGGGGGGCCATGTCTCTTGGATGCAGAGCGAGTTATATTTGGAAGGCAGTCACCGCTGGGATGGACTCCTGACTGGCGGCTCTATATATAGAAGCCCCGAGGTGTAATTATTGTGTGCAGCGAGGAGCTTAGCGCTCATGCAGAACCAGACAATGACTAACCCATTAGAATCAGTTACCCAGAGCCTGGAGAAGATCCTGCAGCAGAATAGTGAGTGCAGCTCTGGAGTATAATACAGGATGTAACTCAGGATCAGTAATGTCATGTATGTACACAGTGACCCCACAAGCTGAATAGTGAGTGCAGCTCTGGAGTATAATTCTTTGAGTAGGGTGAATGTGGCTCAGAAACACTTGTTTAGTCTATACAGCAGATATATGAAGAGGAATATGTATTTTCCTTCCCACAAAGTGCATTTTAAAACCTTATGTGTTGCCTTGGGCTTAAGTTCTGTATCCTGGCTGAAGTATACAGCACCCGCTGTCAGTATTGTCAGTAACTAATGCCGTTACCTTCGTCTTGTTGTTTCAGGAGAGTCGGCAGGAGCCACCCCACGGGCCACAGAGGCCAAGAATTCCTGCCGTTTCTGCTGTACGAGACACGCTGCCCGGATGATCTTGTGGCGGGGGGTGCGCAGATAAGGCCGGTTCACCTTCTGGGCCAGATCTTCAGTCACCATTTCAAGGTCCGTCTGCAAAGGACAAATACAATGGAGTTATTAGTTTCAGGCCCTTTTACATGGGACGATCATTAGCAATGACAGTTCCCGGAAACCCTAATTTGTCCAATAATCAGCCTGTGTAAAAGCAACAGCTGGCGTATGGGAAGATGCCCGCTCAGCAGCCAATGTGCGGGAAGATGGCCGCTCAGCAGCTGATTGCATTTGTGCGGCGCTAAAAATGATCACTATTGCCGCTGGTCTCTGTGTAAACATCTCCCTGTGTTCACTGGACCTATTACACAGCCCAATAATAGAGCAGTAAGAGAAGCATGGACATCGCCCTTGCCAAAACACCTGATACCTTACCTCTTCCCACTCCTGGTCTTCTCTCCTTTGCTCCACAGCTTCCCACGGTCTGTGATTGGCTGAGCGGCCTGTCAGCTGACAGGCCGCTCAGACACTGCAGCCACTGGGAAGCTGCGGAGCACAGGGCAGAAGACCGGGAGAGGTAAGGTATCAGGTGTTTGGGCAATCGTTAGCCGTCGGCCGTGCATCGCTATTACACGTAGGGCCAAACCTAATCCAACGATCAGCCGATGATCATTGTCTCTATTAGAATGATTATCGCTCGGTGTAATAGGGTCCTTAGATAACTGAACGTTTTAAAAGACAATGAAGAGAACAGCAGGGGGCACCATAACGACTATAGAACAGCAATATCTGCACACAGAAGAAATTTCTTTAATTATTCCCTTTGAAATCATGTTCTGTTTTGTCTGATCCAAGAGAAACCTGAAAATCCAACTCTAGGGAAACCCTCAAACTTTGTTTTTAATGCAACGCTCCATTGAGGGGAGTCCTGTGACTCCAGCACTAAAGGCAGCGGTGTATAGAAATAAAGAAAACAGACTATATATATATATATATATATATATATATATATATATATATATATATATATAGTCTGTTTTCTTTATTTCTATACACCGCTGCCTTTATATATATATATTATATATATATTACAAAATGTTAAAGTAATCTAAATTTATTGCAATGTATTCACCTGCATTAGCTCAAAAATTTCCTTTTTTGTGCTTTTGGGCTCCAGGAAGAAACCGTAGGGATAAGAACACTTGAGGATGCGCCGGGTCTTGAGCAGCTCATGTACAGCATCTTCAATGAAGGTGGTATCTGGGCAGCCTCCCTCCGCTATAAGGGAAGCAGGACAGATCATTGTACCAGATGAATCTGAGCATTGTCTGATAAAAAATACTGGTATATACTAGTATATAAAGTTTTTTTACTCCCTTTCTTGGATATTTCACGCTCTTCTTCTGTTATAAATGCATACAGTCTGTCTTCAATAGCCCAATCTCCTGCCTGGAATACAGACTTCCTGTTCCTGTTATACATTATAGCTGGGAATTTAGCCAACTATTTACACCCTGACTATAACTCCTCCCAAGATATGGCTGAATTCCTAGCTAGAGTGTACACAGGGACATAGAAACACTATGGTATAAGACAGTGTTCTTCAACCCTATACATCTGACCATATTATGAGACTAAGTTAGGCTACAACATATGGGCACTGCACAGGACAACACTGCAGCCAGCAGGTTCCTGGTACAGCAATCTGCCTCCCAGCCACATACCCAGAGGTCAGGGGTCAGGAGTGGGGATAAAGATACAGACTCTCTATAGATCATGGGTCTCAAACTCAATTTACCCGGGGGCCGCTGGAGGTAGAGTCTGGGTGAGGCTGGGCCGCATCAGGTTTTCCACAAGAAGGGGACTGGGGGGTGACACAGGGGACTGGGGTAGAGAGGGTGACACAGGGGACTGGGGGGAGCTGGGGGGTGACACAGGGGACTGGGGGGAGCAGGGGGGTGACACAGGGGACTGGGGGCGGAGAGGGGTGACACAGGGGACTGGGGGGAGCAGGTGGGTGACAGGGGACTGGGGGGAGGAGAGGGTGACACGGGACTGGGGGGAGGAGAGGGGTGACACAGGGGACTGGGGGGAGCAGGGGGGTGACACAGGGGACTGGGGGTGACACAGGGGACTGAGGGTCTCTGAGAGGGGACTGGGGGGAGCAGGGGTGACACAGGGGACTGGGGGGAGCAGGGGGTGACACAGGGGACTGGGGGTGACAGAGGGGACTGGGGGTCTCTGAGAGGGAACTGGGGGTCTCTGAGAGGGGATTGGGGGTAGCAGGGGGTGACACAGGGGACTGGGGGGAGCAGGGGGTGACACAGGGGACTGGGGGTGACAGAGGGGACTGGGGGTCTCTGAGAGGGGACTGGGGGTCTCTGAGAGGGGACTGGGGGTCTCTGAGAGGGGACTGGGGAGAGCAGGGGGTGACACAGGGGACTGGGGGTGACACAGGGGACTGGGAGTCTCTGAGAGGGGACTGGGGGTGACACAGGGGACTGGGGGGAGCTGGTGGTCACTGAGAGGGGACTGGGGGGAGCTGGGCACACACCCCTCCTCCTCCTCTCACCCCCGGCACCGGCGCTCTCCTCTCAGCCGCACATGCAGCTCCTCGATCTCTGGAGGAGGAGGCCGCGGGGACTGCAGGGTGAGGTGATCGCATCGCTGCAAGTCCTGGGGCTGTAAAGCAGGATTGGGGGTCTGCACTGCTTCCCCTGATCCTGCTGAACAGCCCCAGGACTTGCAGCAATGCGATCACCTTGCAGTCCCCGCGGCCTCCTCCTCCAGAGACCGGGGAGCTGCATGTGCGGCAGGGACGCTAGGGGGGCTAGGCGGCTCTGCTAGGCAGCTGTAGGCCCCTGCACCGCTCAAGCTCACCTGCCCCACACCGCTGCCGCACACCTCCCCTCCCACCACCACCGCCGCTGCCCACCTCTCCCTCGTCTTCGGGAGGCCGGCCGAACAGCTGCAGCCGTCCCTGATGCCGGCCCTCCTCTGCCGCGTCATCAGCTGCTCAGCCGCGATTGGCTGAGCATAAAGTTAAGCTCAGCCAATCGCGGCTGAGCAGCTGATGAGGGCCGCACTTACAGGAAAGCTACCATTGAGGTGGGGGCCGCAAACTAGTGTCCCGAGGGCCGCAGTTGGCCCGTGGGCCGCAAGTTTGAGACCCCTGCTATAGATTATCCCCAGCAGTTCTGTACTTTAAAACATCCTACTGTAATATAATCTAAGTTGAAGCAGAATCAGCGCCTAAAGATACAAATCACAACATAATAAAACAAAAAGTAATTATAGGAAACATCAGATGAGATGGAGCGGTCTGCTGCCAAGTCAGGCTGGTGCCATCTCACTGCCGCAGGCTGCTTGGCGGCTGCCATGTAACTCACAGAAGCATTTCCTAACCACACTAGCTACTCATAGAGAATGCGGATCGCCCGCCAACAACTAATTGTGCCACAGGGCGAAAATGATCACAGGACGCAGGAGAAAGCGGCTTCTACTGGATGAGGGTCTATCCTGGAGACACATGGGCCTGCGTATGAGCTGTGTACACAAAACGATAGGATAACAAGTAGGTTCTATACTATAAAGCTAGTGGCACACAGCAGAGTATAATGTAATGTGTATGTGCCAGTCATCCTATATCTCAGCCACGGCCCCTTACATAACACTGGCACTTACCTTCACTAAGCGCTCGGCTCAGCTGCTCCATCTTTTCTTTGGCCGTTTTTAGAAGACGTTGTTCTAGCTGGAAAAAGAGGAGTTAAAATGGTAATGGTGGCTTGGAGCTATAGGGAGGACAATCATAGGATAGGCTAAATCATAGGAAAATTATATACTGTATGAGCATAGTGCTGGGTATATACTGTATGTTAGATATAGGAGCATTGAGCCGTGCCCTACGCTCCTCTAATGACTTACGACTAACATCCACCTTGATCCGCACCTCTCACTCCCATCTCCAGGACTTCACCCGAGCTGCACCAGTTCTATGGAATACATTACCCAAGACTGTCAGACTCACCACCAATACCCAAAGCTTCAAACGTGCCCTCAAAACACATCTGTTCAAACAGGCTTACCAGGTTCCTTAATTTTTACTCAACCCTCAATCCCCCCCCCCCACACAGACACACAGACACACACACCTCCACCACGCACACACACACACACACACACACACACACACACACACACACACACACACAGCATTTAAGCACTTAGACCTGCGCATGCAGGCATTGGCTGGTGACAGGTTCACCCCCCCTTACCTGCACTGCCTTATTTATAGAGATGGCCGGACCATAAGAACAACGATGCACTTTGCCCCTCTGCTATTTTGTCTTGCACCCTCTCCTGATAGTATGTAAGCTCATGCATGCGAGCAGGGATCTCACTCCTCATGTATGGATAATTATATGTATCTCTGTAATGTCTATTTTTTGTCTATGTATGTACCCCAGAATTGTAAAGTGATGCGGAATCTGTTGGCGCTATATAAATAAAAATAATAATAATAATTATTATTATTATTATTGTGCTGGGTATATACTGTATGTTAGATATATGAGCACAGTGCTGGGTATATACTGTATGTTAGATATATGAGCACAGTGCTGGGTATATACTGTATGTTAGATATAGGAGCACAGTGCTGGGTATATACTGTATGTTAGATATGAGCATAGTGCTGGGTATATACTGTATGTTAGATATGAGCATAGTGCTGGGTATATACTGTATGTTAGATATGAGCATAGTGCTGGGTATATACTGTATGTTAGATATATGAGCATAGTGCTGGGTATATACTGTATGTTAGATATATGAGCATAGTGCTGGGTATATACTGTATATAGGAGCACAGTGCTGGGTATATACTGTATGTTAGATATATGAGCACAGTGCTGGGTATATACTGTATGTTAGATATGAGCACAGTGCTGGGTATATACTGTATGTTAGATATGAGCACAGTGCTGGGTATATACTGTATGTTAGATATGAGCATAGTGCTGGGTATATACTGTATGTTAGATATGAGCACAGTGCTGGGTATAAACTGTATGTTAGATATATGAGCATAGTGCTGGGTATATACTGTATGTTAGATATGAGCACAGTGCTGGGTATATACTGTATGTTAGATATATGAGCACAGTGCTGGGTATATACTGTATGTTACATATGAGCACAGTGCTGGGTATATACTGTATGTTACATATGAGCACAGTGCTGGGTATATACTGTATGTTAGATATATGAGCACAGTGCTGGGTATATACTGTATGTTAGATATATGAGCACAGTGCTGGGTATATACTGTATGTTAGATATATGAGCACAGTGCTGGGTATATACTGTATGTTAGATATGAGCATAGTGCTGGGTATATACTGTATGTTAGATATATGAGCATAGTGCTGGGTATATACTGTATGTTAGATATATGAGCACAGTGCTGGGTATATACATATGTTAGATATATGAGCACAGTGCTGGGTATATACTGTATGTTAGATATATGAGCACAGTGCTGGGTATATACTGTATGTTAGATATATGAGCATAGTGCTGGGTATATACTGTATGTTATATATAGGAGCACTGTGCTGGGTATATACTGTATGTTAGATATGAGCATAGTGCTGGGTATATACTGTATGTTAGATATATGAGCATAGTGCTGGGTATATACTGTATGTTAGATATATGAGCATAGTGCTGGGTATATACTGTATGTTATATATAGGAGCACAGTGCTGGGTATATACATATGTTAGATATATGAGCACAGTGCTGGGTATATACTGTATGTTAGATATATGAGCACAGTGATGGGTATATACTGTATGTTAGATATATGAGCATAGTGCTGGGTATATACTGTATGTTATATATAGGAGCACTGTGCTGGGTATATACTGTATGTTAGATATGAGCATAGTGCTGGGTATATACTGTATGTTAGATATATGAGCATAGTGCTGGGTATATACTGTATGTTAGATATATGAGCATAGTGCTGGGTATATACTGTATGTTAGATATATGAGCATAGTGCTGGGTATATACTGTATGTTAGATATATGAGCATAGTGCTGGGTATATACTGTATATAGGAGCATTGTGCTGGGTATATACTGTATGTTAGATATAGGAGCACTGTGCTGGGTATATACTGTATGTTAGATAGGAGCATAGTGCTGGGTATATACTGTATATAGGAGCATTGTGCTGGGTATATACTGTATGTTAGATATATGAGCACAGTGCTGGGTATATACTGTATGTTATATATAGGAGCACTGTGCTGGGTATATACTGTATGTTAGATATGAGCATAGTGCTGGGTATATACTGTATGTTAGATATATGAGCATAGTGCTGGGTATATACTGTATATAGGAGCATTGTGCTGGGCATATACTGTATGTTAGATATGAGCACAGTGCTGGGTATATACTGTATGTTAGATATATGAGCACAGTGCTGGGTATATACTGTATGTTAGATATGAGCACAGTGCTGGGTATATACTGTATGTTAGATATATGAGCATAGTGCTGGGTATATACTGTATGTTAGATATATGAGCATAGTGCTGGGTATATACTGTATGTTAGATATGAGCACAGTGCTGGGTATATACTGTATGTTAGATATGAGCACAGTGCTGGGTATATACTGTATGTTAGATATGAGCACAGTGCTGGGTATATACTGTATGTTAGATATGAGCACAGTGCTGGGTATATACTGTATGTTAGATATATGAGCATAGTGCTGGGTATATACTGTATGTTAGATATGAGCATAGTGCTGGGTATATACTGTATGTTAGATATATAAGCACAGTGCTGGGTATATACTGTATGTTAGATATATGAGCACAGTGCTGGGTATATACTGTATGTTAGATATATGAGCATAGTGCTGGGTATATACTGTATGTTAGATATATGAGCATAGTGCTGGGTATATACTGTATGTTAGATATGAGCACAGTGCTGGGTATATACTGTATGTTAGATATGAGCACAGTGCTGGGTATATACTGTATGTTAGATATGAGCACAGTGCTGGGTATATACTGTATGTTAGATATGAGCACAGTGCTGGGTATATACTGTATGTTATATATAGGAGCACTGTGCTGGGTATATACTGTATGTTAGATATGAGCATAGTGCTGGGTATATACTGTATGTTAGATATATGAGCATAGTGCTGGGTATATACTGTATGTTAGATATATGAGCATAGTGCTGGGTATATACTGTATGTTAGATATATGAGCATAGTGCTGGGTATATACTGTATGTTAGATATATGAGCATAGTGCTGGGTATATACTGTATATAGGAGCATTGTGCTGGGTATATACTGTATGTTAGATATATGAGCACAGTGCTGGGTATATACTGTATGTTAGATATATGAGCACAGTGCTGGGTATATACTGTATGTTACATATGAGCACAGTGCTGGGTATATACTGTATGTTATATATAGGAGCACTGTGCTGGGTATATACTGTATGTTAGATATATGAGCACAGTGCTGGGTATATACTGTATGTTAGATATATGAGCACAGTGCTGGGTATATACTGTATGTTAGATATATGAGCACAGTGCTGGGTATATACTGTATGTTAGATATATGAGCATAGTGCTGGGTATATACTGTATGTTAGATATGAGCACAGTGCTGGGTATATACTGTATGTTAGATATGAGCACAGTGCTGGGTATATACTGTATGTTAGATATGAGCACAGTGCTGGGTATATACTGTATGTTAGATATATGAGCATAGTGCTGGGTATATACTGTATGTTATATATAGGAGCACTGTGCTGGGTATATACTGTATGTTAGATATGAGCATAGTGCTGGGTATATACTGTATGTTAGATATATGAGCATAGTGCTGGGTATATACTGTATGTTAGATATATGAGCATAGTGCTGGGTATATACTGTATGTTAGATATATGAGCATAGTGCTGGGTATATACTGTATGTTAGATATATGAGCATAGTGCTGGGTATATACTGTATATAGGAGCATTGTGCTGGGTATATACTGTATGTTAGATATATGAGCACAGTGCTGGGTATATACTGTATGTTAGATATATGAGCACAGTGCTGGGTATATACTGTATGTTACATATATAAGCACAGTGCTGGGTATATACATATGTTAGATATATGAGCACAGTGCTGGGTATATACTGTATGTTAGATATATGAGCACAGTGCTGGGTATATACTGTATGTTAGATATATGAGCACAGTGCTGGGTATATACTGTATGTTAGATATATGAGCATAGTGCTGGGTATATACTGTATGTTAGATATATGAGCATAGTGCTGGGTATATACTGTATGTTAGATATGAGCACAGTGCTGGGTATATACTGTATGTTAGATATGAGCACAGTGCTGGGTATATACTGTATGTTAGATATGAGCACAGTGCTGGGTATATACTGTATGTTAGATATGAGCACAGTGCTGGGTATATACTGTATGTTAGATATATGAGCATAGTGCTGGGTATATACTGTATGTTAGATATGAGCATAGTGCTGGGTATATACTGTATGTTAGATATATAAGCACAGTGCTGGGTATATACTGTATGTTAGATATATGAGCACAGTGCTGGGTATATACTGTATGTTAGATATATGAGCATAGTGCTGGGTATATACTGTATGTTAGATATGAGCACAGTGCTGGGTATATACTGTATGTTAGATATGAGCACAGTGCTGGGTATATACTGTATGTTAGATATGAGCACAGTGCTGGGTATATACTGTATGTTAGATATGAGCACAGTGCTGGGTATATACTGTATGTTATATATAGGAGCACTGTGCTGGGTATATACTGTATGTTAGATATGAGCATAGTGCTGGGTATATACTGTATGTTAGATATATGAGCATAGTGCTGGGTATATACTGTATGTTAGATATATGAGCATAGTGCTGGGTATATACTGTATGTTAGATATATGAGCATAGTGCTGGGTATATACTGTATGTTAGATATATGAGCATAGTGCTGGGTATATACTGTATGTTAGATATATGAGCATAGTGCTGGGTATATACTGTATGTTAGATATATGAGCATAGTGCTGGGTATATACTGTATATAGGAGCATTGTGCTGGGTATATACTGTATGTTAGATATATGAGCACAGTGCTGGGTATATACTGTATGTTATATATAGGAGCACTGTGCTGGGTATATACTGTATGTTAGATATATGAGCACAGTGCTGGGTATATACTGTATGTTAGATATATGAGCACAGTGCTGGGTATATACTGTATGTTAGATATATGAGCACAGTGCTGGGTATATACTGTATGTTAGATATATGAGCATAGTGCTGGGTATATACTGTATGTTAGATATGAGCACAGTGCTGGGTATATACTGTATGTTAGATATGAGCACAGTGCTGGGTATATACTGTATGTTAGATATGAGCACAGTGCTGGGTATATACTGTATGTTAGATATATGAGCATAGTGCTGGGTATATACTGTATGTTATATATAGGAGCACTGTGCTGGGTATATACTGTATGTTAGATATGAGCATAGTGCTGGGTATATACTGTATGTTAGATATATGAGCATAGTGCTGGGTATATACTGTATGTTAGATATATGAGCATAGTGCTGGGTATATACTGTATGTTAGATATATGAGCATAGTGCTGGGTATATACTGTATGTTAGATATATGAGCATAGTGCTGGGTATATACTGTATATAGGAGCATTGTGCTGGGTATATACTGTATGTTAGATATATGAGCACAGTGCTGGGTATATACTGTATGTTAGATATATGAGCACAGTGCTGGGTATATACTGTATGTTACATATATAAGCACAGTGCTGGGTATATACATATGTTAGATATATGAGCACAGTGCTGGGTATATACTGTATGTTAGATATATGAGCACAGTGCTGGGTATATACTGTATGTTAGATATATGAGCACAGTGCTGGGTATATACTGTATGTTAGATATATGAGCACAGTGCTGGGTATATACTGTATGTTAGATATATGAGCACAATGCTGGATATATAATGTAAGTTAGATATATAATGAGCATAGTGCTGGGTATATACTGTACGTTACATATTTGAGCATAGTGCTGGATACAGTCTCCATTTCTCACTGGGATTTTTGTTTCTACCCATATAATGCACAGTTACCATCACTATTCCTGAAGGGTCATCTGTTTTATCCCAGCTCTGCTGCATCCACACATTTTATTACTTTATCTGGCTCATGTGACCTTAGCCCAGGGCTGTGGAGTCGGAGTCTGAACTAGTTTTGGCTGGAGTCGGAAAAAATGTACCGACTCAGACTACAGCTCTTAGAACAATTTAAAACTGAGTTTTGACATGAATTTTATAAGTTTCTCTCATCAATATATATTATGAGCAACATTCTAATAGGACACTGGCCCTATTACATAAGGGTGGTCGGGGAATATATCAGTAATAGTACACTGGCCCTATTACATAAGGGTGGTCGGGGAATATATCAGTAATAAGACACTGGCCCTATTAGATAAGGGGGGTCGGGGAATATATCAGTGATAGGACACTGGCCCTATTACATAAGGGTGGTCGAGGAAAAGTTGTCTGTAACAATTTTGTAGTTTTTGTAATTTTGTGTTTCTGAGCTGGAAGAGTCCATTGTGTGTGGGGGGAGATCTGTGCTGGTCTCTTCCTGGATGCTGGATGACTGTATATGAGCAGCAGTGTAATATGGAGATATCCTGTGTAATATAGAGGAGGAGGAGGAGACATAAGTAGTGTAGCAGTAACCTCTGTCCTCAATGTGGTGTTTTTCTTCAATGTTCTATGGCTGCAGCTGTGTGTGTGTGTGCTATGGCTGCAGAAGGCTGTGTGTGTGTGTGTGTGTGGTGTGCGCTATGGCTGCAGCAGCAGGTGTGTATGCTATGGCGTCCCCCCACACCCACAGTGACTTCTCTATATTACTATGTGTGACCCCTCTCTATATTACTATGTGTGACCCCCTCTATATCACTATGTGTGACCCCTCTATATCACTATGTGTGACCCCTCTCTATATCACTATGTGTGACCCCTCCCTATATCACTATGTGTGACCCCTCCCTATATCACTATGTGTGACCCCTCTCTATATCACTATGTGTGACCCCTCTCTATATCACTATGTGTGACCCCTCTCTATATCACTATGTGTGACCCCTCCCTATATCACTATGTGTGACCCCTCCCTATATCACTATGTGTGACCCCTCCCTATATCACTATGTGTGACCCCTCTCTATATCACTATGTGTGACCCCTCTCTATATCACTATGACTGACCTCTGTATTACAGGTATCTGGCATTGTTAGCAGTGTTTCTGTGTGTATGGGCTTGAGCTTGAGATAGGCCCTCCCAGATTAGAGGGCAGAAACGCATTGCTACAAATAAATAACTTTTTGCACTTTATGGTATACCACAGACAGCATTCATTCACTTAGCACCGCGTTCACATTAGATGCAGTATGGCTATAGATTGCCGGTACTGATCACCTGCGGCCTATTGTGAGAGGACAATCTGTCTTCTGCCGGGTCCTGGCAGTGAATTACCTTCTGGTAATTTCTACTCAACAGTTGTTGCGGTCCCTCCAGCGTGCTGCGGTAATTCTCCCTATGCGATAACTAGCGTTGTGCCTACTTGCGTGTACAGTCTACCCTCCTTGGGTGTCTCTACTGCTCACTTAATCTTGTTATCTTGACTATATTGCAACAGGAAGCGCCCTTCTGTTTGTGCTTTGATCTAGTCTAGTTGTGAGTAGTTCAGGACATGGAGGCTGGAGACTGGCTGCATCCACTGCACACACAGGAGAAGCTGCTTCATATCTTTCCTAATTTCCTCAGAAGTCGCTCCAGGATCATGTAGGACATTAGGGAGAAGCTGCTGAGCCAGTGTAATAAATAGCTCCCCTGGTATATGACCGGCCATTTATGAAAGAGTCGGAGTCGGCCCTGATAAAATTCAGGAGTCGGAGCTGCAGCTTACCGACTCCACTGCCCCGCCTCATCCGTCGTCTTTCAATTACATGCGCTCTCTCTTTTTCTAATTTTGAATATATCCCATAATGCATAAGCAGAGTCTCATGTGGTCAGCTAGGGCCGCTGCCATCTCTGCCTCCTGGGAGGACTGTTTAATAATCCTATAAAAGATCTAAATAAGCTTATAAGAAAATAGGTTTGTGCCAAGTAGGTGGGGTTTCTCTGAAAGTGGGCGGGTCTAAGATGCCATCTGGATTTAACAACACAATATGCCGGCACACAGATGTACATTTTAGATTTAGAGCTGAAATCTACAAAATTCACAGACATGGGACCTAAATGTGACCGGGTAAGCTGTGCCTGCAGGCTCCAGAGATGGAAATCCAGTCCAGTACCTGGTAGCTGTGTTCATGGTTCTTAAATCTTGTATAATAGTGCATAAATCTGTCCAGTTCCTGGAATCTTTTGTGTTTTTTTTCCGCCTAAAATAAAAAAAAAATAAAAAATAAAAAAAAGCATAAGATAATGTTTCATAACATCATAACATAACAGATGCTGTGGAGACATCCAGCCATACATATGTATCCTCATCCCAGCTGAGTGTGCATGTGTTCTCCATGGGAACAAGGCCATAAGCCACTGCCAGACTCCACTAGTGGCAGCGTGGTGCAGATACATGATATTATTTAGGTACACTGTCCCTTTAATACTAGCTGATCTTTGGATGACGGCGCTGCTTGTGTTGTGTACGGCATGAGCTCTGCAAAATATCCCTTCCTGGCATCATTGTTTTTCCTCATTCTTTCATGAAGCGGCTCCATCTCCATGGCGTCCCTGCACGCTCAGCTCCTCTACAGCTCTCATTATACGTTTGGCAATAGCAGAAATATATAAAGAGCTTGTGTGTCTGGCGGAGCGCTGCGGATAATAAACCTGCGAGCGTAATACCAGATTACTAGTCCTGACTCTGCGACGGAACGTGAACACGCGGAGAGGGCAAAGCAGCCGTGCGTGTAATGACTACTGTGCCGCCATCGCTATTGGCCCCAAACCTTAAAAGGAATATGTAAATCAGAAAATTACTTATTTTATAAATAATGTTTTTATGATAAACAGATTTTTAAAGAATTTTTGGTGACATTTTTTCTAATTTCCTATTTCTCTCTCTATATTATAAAATAATCCTGAGATCTTGCAGTTCTCATTCTCACCACTGGGGCTAAGCTGAGACTTCCTGTTGTGTCTGTGGTGATAAGAGGAGGCTGCAGTAAAGTGATCTGTACAGCATTGCAGCGTCATGTGACACCAGTAGATAGAGGAGACAATAGCAGCTCCCTGTGGAATGACCTCTTCACAGGTCACAGAGCGCGCTCAGTAATGTCTCACATTCAGAGTCTGTCTATTGTTGTCTATGTCCATGAGGCTTGCTGTAAAGCATGTCACTACTTGAACTACTTGAACCCCATAACAATGTACAAAAAGTGAAATAAAAAATAAAAAAAAAGGGGTAAGAAAATAGAAACAGCTTAGAATAAAGGAACAAGTTTTAGTATCTGACTCTAATCAGTAAAATAATAATAATAACAAAAATAATAATAATATTTATTTGTATAGCGCCAACAGATTCCGCAGTGCTTAAAAGTTAGGCGACACATTCCCTTTAAGTGAAGCAGCTTCTGATATTGAAGCTAAACGAGCAGAAAAAAAAATTACAAATTGTCTGGATAACGGCTGAAAACCTGGGAAATGCTGTACAATAAAAATTAGGAGGGGTTCTGTATCAAGACAACAACTCCCATCATGCCCAGACAGCCACAGCACAGTAGTTTAACAGCTGGAGGGCCACAGGTTTCCCATTCCTGGCCTAGATGCTGTGGTCACTACTATGTCTGATCCTGCTGAGCATTGGCTGTAATATTCATCCGGCACCAACCCAATATACAGTAAATTCAGCTACACCACAGGGGGTGAAGGTGTCCTGTGACAGAACAGCGCCCCCCAGAGGTGATACAAACTGTGCAGGACCATTCCTCTCACATACAAGGTGCAGGACTCACCTCCACCGTCATCTCTTTAGACTGCTCCTCCACCTGGTTTATGACCTCGTATCGCGTGCAGCGGTAATATCCCCCTGTGGACGAGCTGTGTTTCTTCCACTCCTCCAGACAGATCCAGCAGAAGTCGTATTTACACTGGAGGAAAAAAAAAAAAAGGACTTCAATCTTCCTGGCTGTGTTTTATACCTTTTATGCTTTTTGTCTAACACCATGAGAAGCTGCTAAAACCACAGTACAGCTGGCTGCACATCGATGGAATATCGGAGGGGGCACCTGAGGACAGTCACACTTACTCAGGGGAGCCCGAGACACACTTATTCAGGGGAGCCTGAGAGCAGGGCACCACGATGCGGGGGCACCTGAGACCGGGCCCCCTAATATGGGAAGGCATGCACACTTATATAGGGGCACACTAATATGGGAAAGCATGCACACTTATATAGGGGCACACTAATATGGGAAGGTCTGACTCTGGGGCACCATAGGCCGCAGAACACTTATGCAGAGGCACCTTAGGGTCAGGATTAGGGCACACTTATACAGGGGCAACTGAGGACGGGCACATTTATTCAGGGGAGCCCGAAATTGGGGCACCTGAGACTGGGCCACCCATCTGTGGGAGCACATTATAATGGGAAAGCATGCACCCTTATGCGGGGGCAACTAATATGGGAAGGCATGCACATTTATATAGAGGCACCCTAATATAGGAAGGCCTGGCTCTGGGGCATCTTAGGCCTCAGCGGGCACCTTAGGTCAGGTGGCACATTTGTTACCTTGGCACACTGCATATGGTTACAGCCCTCGTTCTTCTGGATGGGAGACTTGCAGTTGGCGCAAGGTTTAGAGTTTGTTAACAACCACAGACAGTTTGCAGCGTCTTCGAAAGCTTCACTCACTCCGACCACTAGACAGGAATGGAGAATAACAGGTGGTTTACAGCAGAAATTACAATACACCAGCTTACCCAGACAAGACTGTGGCATGGATTAGTTATATACCTTAAGATTCCCAATACAGCATGATGCAAAGTTTTCATGGCCCCTCATACTGACCCATCTGCCCCTGTATAGGACAAGAGCAGGTGACCCAGAAGCCCCCAGCAGCCATCTTATTGGCCCACTCTCCTGCATCAATAGATCCCATTCTAGCTGCATTATTATCTGGTGACCTAAATCCAGTGATCAGCTGGCAGTGTGCACCCAGATGGACAATCCCTCCATGATCTCACACTTACACTCTTCAGGCTTCATTTCAGTCACCTTGTGGAGCCAGTTCTTCCAGGTTTGGCAATCACACGGCTCATGGGCCTCTCCTAAACATTCCCTGTAACACAGAAAGCCATAGACATCAATTCCAGGGTTCCTTACCAGAAAAATAGAGATCAGCGCAACTCGAGCATGCTGAGATCTGTCTGAGCCTGACTCTTTGGCATTTTATTACTGGCAGCTGACACAGCGCTCTCTGCTGCCACCTCTGTCCATGTCAGGAACTGTCCAGAGCAGGAGAGGTTTTCTATGGGGATTTGCTGCTGCTTTGGACAGTTCCTGACATGTACAGAGGTGGCAGCAGAGAGCACTGTGTCAGACTGGAGAGAATATACCACTTCCTGCAGGACATACAGAAGCTGAGAAGTACTGGAAGACTGGAGATTTTTTAATAGAAGTAAATTACAAATCTATATAACTTTTTTAAACCAGTTGATTTAAAATACCCCCCCCCCCCCCCAGAGTACCCCTTTAAGTGTCTACAGTTCCCGTCCAGGCTGGACAGTATAGGAAGCAGCGGAGCACGGGATGACAGAGTGGCTGCTTTATTATTCCTGTTAGTTTCATTCTCCATTGTCCAGGTGATGAATTATTCATAGAGGATTGTTACACAGCCCTGCCAAGTCCTCAGATGTCTCCCCCTAAGAGGAGTCACGATTTCACATCTTAAACATCTCGGAGCCCCGGGATCCTTGTGGTCACGCACCGACCCCGAGGACAATTTACAAGGTAACAACCTCTTATTGGGCCCGGAGAGGCCTCGTGCTTTTTTATACGAGTTTCCACCACCTGCCGCTCGTGGCGAGGATATGAATGCCGATCCCTGCGGCGTCTGTTGTGTCACGTCTCAGATTTCGTCTGCTTTATAAATGATGTAGGAGCCGGCAGAGGATTGAAAGAAAGGAGCTCGCCTCCCGCCAGTAACCAGACACTGACCGTAAAAGCTAGGTCTTACCTCACACTGGGTTATATAATGCGGAATACACCGCTGCCGAGACCGGAGACTGACAAAGCTTTAAGAGGAGGAGGCGGCGATCGTGAGACAATGAAAAAGCTTATATAACTGTGCCCCAAGGGGTTAAATCTGAGAAGCTAACCAGCAGCACAATAAGAAGGGTTTAAGGACCCAATTCCATGGGACGATTATCGTTCAGATTATCGCTAAGTCGTTCGAATCTAAGCGATAATCGTTCGGTTGATTAGCCGTTAACGATTGAACGAGAAATCGTTGATCGTTTAATAAGACCTGGACATATTATTATCATTGCTCGTTCGCATTGAATAAGACGTCGTTCGGTCGTTCACAGTAGTGACGAACGCAATATCGACGACAAGACGACCGCAAGAACGATCATAAGTAACGATTATCTTTCCATGTAAATGGGTGAACGATTTCAGGTCTTTCGCAATAGCGGTTGTTTGGATCATTTATCGTTAATGATTATGCGAACGATAATCGCCCTGTGGAATAGGGCCCTAACCCTGTGCAACCCAATAGCTACCATTTCCACTGTTTGTTTGTTTTTCTCAAGAAATAGAAAAGAAAAAAAAGAAGACAGGTCTCTGAGGAGGAGCCCCGAAGTTGCTGCGTTGCCTCCCAGTCACCTCTATGGGAGTTATGTGAACTTCATAAAACTTTTGCCTATTTTTGGCCTCCTGACCACCTGAATGGCTGTAACCAAGCCTAAGATGCCCAGGAGAACCTGATCTCAAGATGGAACCTGTCACCAGACAAGTCAGAAGTTACTGATCGCACCGGGTTTCACTACCAAGACCCTCTGCAATCCCAAGATACAGCTAGCAAAGTTGCATCATTGTTGGTTGCAAAAGTGTGCACGTCCTTTACACAACCATGGGGGACGCTGCTGTGCCAGGATACACGGTGAGCAGAGAACATACAGCACCCACCAGCAGAACAGATGCCCTTTTCCACAGTCCACAGCTGGAGCCCTTAGCAGAGGAAAGTTCAGGGAGTCTGAGCCGGACGTATTGCTTCCCTGCTTCTTCAGCCTCACCGCTCGCTCACAGGCTGGCGTCGGGCACCATCGGATTGCAGTGTTGTTTTCGACAAATGCCTGAAACGGGCAGAAGACGCATAGAGATGAATAAACACGTGCGTAATAGATATAATATATATACACATATAATTACAATGGACACCATGTGTATACTACATAGATATAATATATATACACTTATAATTACAATGGGCACCATGTGTATACTACATAGATATAATATATATACAGTATATACACATAATTACAATGGGCACCATGTGTATACTACATAGATATAATATACAGTGGTAACTTGGTTTAAGAGTAACTTGGTTTAAGAGCGTTTTGGTTTAAGAGCTCACTGTTTTTCAAAATTGTAACTTGGTTTAAGAGCATTGCTTTGGTTTAAGAGCTCTCTGTACTGGGTGGTAGGAAGAGTGGGGGAGGGGCATGGCCTGTATAGTGGGGTCTACAGCTCTGTACTCTGACCCAGGAAGTCTCCCTCACCTTCCAAATCATAGCAGATCTACTTCAGGCTGGGGCTTGCATCAGGGGACAGGACTGTGGGGGGGGTAATCTCTTTATAGCTGTAACCCCTCTCTCCCCGGACAGAGTGCTACATTTATGTGCCCACATCTGCCCTGCTCATTCCTTCATGCTCCCTGCAGTCTCTGTCAGTCCTGATTGGTCCGAGCTGAACACACACCCTTCCCCATTGCTGTCATGTGACCACACAGACCTCTGGCAGCAGCCCTGCTTCTCTTTTCTAGCCTGTTGTACTACGCTACTGCATTATGGGGATCTGCAGTTCCATCCTGTATCTACAAACTGCTGCTGTTTTTCAGGTTTATGCAGTTACTATACATTATACTCCACATGCTGATTGCTATACTGTACAGTAATTTATAATAACACAGATTCAGCTGTTTATAAATGTTTGTTTCATTTGTTTTATATGTTATTCAGAATATAAAATCATTATTTTGGGGGTGTAGAACAAATTGTTTGCATTTCAATGATTTCTTATGGGACAATTTGCTTTGGTATAAGAGTGGATTTGGATTACAAGCACGGTCCCGGAACCAATTATGCTCCTAATCCAAGGCACCACTGTATATTATATTTATATATATATATATATATATATATATATATATATATATATATATATATATATATATATACACACACACACACACATATATGTACAATGGGCACCATGTGTATACTACATAGATATTAATTATATATATATATATATATATATATATATATATATATATATATATATATATACACACACACACACACACACACACATACACACACACACAGTATATACACATATAACAATGAGCGACATATAAATATTACATTTATTTTAATCTACATTGATTTAAGCACCAAGTGTATACTGCATGGGTCTCAATGGATGACACAGATTTATATCAGTACAGTATATAGATATCTATATATACACCTCACCTTTATGTCAAACTGCAGGTAGCGCTTATCCATCTCCTTAGACACCACGCTTTCTATGACCTCCACAGGAACCAGCTGAAAGCAGTCATAGGCCGGACAGAAGATGTTGTGCGCCTCCCCCTCCTGGATTTTTAGGTTCAAAAATCTAAAAAAAAAAACAAACAAAAAAAACGCAATGGCCTGAGAACCAAAGAAATAACGGTGGACATGACATAATCTTAGGAGTAATCATTGTATATAGAACTATACAGCTCCTATATTAGCTGTATACAGTCCAATACTAGCTGTATAACCCTATACACAGCAGCTCCGCCATAGCCGCTAGTAACCAAAAAGCTGAACTGCAGTAACAGACACAACCCACAGGCAGGTGTGGCGCTTTTTCAGCCACGTTCCTGTAAATTTAGTGCTACCCCTTTAAGTAAGATAACCCTGTGGCATTGCTTCTATACTGGGAACGGTCACATATGTTATTTTTACTAAGCCTCGTGCGCTTCATACGTCACTCCAGTGACTTCCCTGCTGACGTACGTGACAGATGTCATTTCTCAAAGAAGCAAAATGGAAAAACATATAAAGTCTCCACGTACGAGAACAGATTTAGCGCATCACCTTTTCCATCCACTATAATGTAGATTGTTAGATACAGGGAAAGGCTGCGGAGAGTCTCCTCCGTGGTGCACAGGTATCTCTCATCCTCTACAATACAGGGGGCAGAGTCACAACTGGCCTGTTTGCCAGTGCGCCACACACACACGACTTCCTAGTCTAATGCCTGTGAGAGATGAGCCTTGATTTACCTTTCAGGGACAATGTGGATCCTATGGAGGAGGCAGAAAATGCAGGTACACAGCCCCACCCCCATTCTGGTGAAAATAAATTGTTTTGGAATCAATTGGTGTCAGAAGTAAATTAAATTACAAATCCTGTATAACCTTCTGTTTGATAATCTCCAGTCTTCCAGTACTTATCAGCTGTTGTATGCCCTGCAGGAAGTAGTGTATTCTCTCCAGTTTGACACAGTGCTCTCTGCTGCCACCTCTGTCCATGTCAGGAACTGTCCAGACCAGCAGAGGTTTTCTATGGGGATTTGCTGCTGCTCTGGACAGTTCCTGACATGGACAGAGCACTGTGTCAGACTGGAGAGAATACACCACTTCCTGTAGGACATCCAGCAGATGATTTTTACATAGAAGTAATTTACAAATCTGTATAACTGACACCAGTTGATTTGAAAGTTTTTTTTTTGTTTTTTTTACAGGAGTTCCACTTAAAAAATTTTGTTAGCTCTGCACAGCATGAGCAGATTTCCCTGGAGTTCTGGATTTTAGGATTTTTCTCTCTCTGAATAACCGTAGCCGGGCAGCCAGATACGAGACTTTTTATTGTGAACTAAAAAAAAATGTAATTTTCAATAACGTTACAATAAAGAGTTTATTAGCTTTGGTGCCGCCAGACTGTGGAAAACCCAATACTGTCTGCGAGGAGAAAGCCTGATATCCTCTGTCTGGGATAAGATTACGTATTTGGTGGATGAAAGACAGAAACACGGAGAAAGGATAGGAAATTATAACAGCTACTAACTATGATCATAGAATAAATATGGAAATGATTACACAGGGGCCACTACAAGATCAGGTAATTTATATAAAAAAAACACAACTACTTCCTGTTTAAGCAGTTACTTAGAACTACAGTTTTCTGAATGCATTGCTCTCCATCAACTCCTCATCAAACCCTTCCACAGGACAACTACCAGTTTCCCAACTACTGCAGAACATTGCAGCTGCTGCATTCACGCCCTGTCTGCTCCTCTGCCTGTGGCATTGTTCAGCACAAGGCAGCATGATGTACACACCTCATTATCAGTCACACTTTAAATGTTCCAATGTTCGCTCATTGCTTATAGATAATCCCTTTTAAAAGGTACAGTACAGGTAAATATCCAAGGACAGTTTTTCTCCGCCCAACACAAAATGACTCCATGCCTCCTACTTCCATCAGACGAATCCGGCCGCGCTCAGGGGAGAAGCCGATCACCGCTGGGCCATATTGCCAGTAGTTACAAAAACAGATGAAAAATCCATAAATACAAAATGATACTCACGACTCCCAGCATGTCCTGCAAAATTCATGTCCGCACGGGATCTCCACTGGGTCTTCAAACACAGAGATGCTGCACATACAGATACCGCACTGCGAGAAAAAACAGGATGGGGAATAAGGAAGGGGGGGGGGGGGAGATATTGTGCATGAAATGACTTTACTGACCGCTACTCCAGTTGAATTCCCCATATACATGCATGCTCAGTTTAGCCAAATGTACATGTGTTTTCAATAGGCGGAACAGTCTGGGGGCTCCATATAAATAATATAATAGGCTGGGCCCTACTGTGGGTTCAAGTGACTTCCGGTGGCTTCTGGTAGCCCCCCTACTGTGCATGGGGGCTGAGGAGGAAGATATGTTTGTTACCTTCATCCTCAGTGCCATTCCTGTGCTGATAGTTGTGCCCAGTAAGCAGTTAGGAGCACTGGGGGTGTGACTACCGCCCCTTAGTCCAGTGCTTCTCAATTCCAGTCCTCAGGCCTCACCAACAGGTCATGTTTTGAGGATTTCCTTAGTATTTCACAGGTGATATAATTATACTTGGTGCATCAGGTATTATCACAGGTGTTTTTTTGTATGGGTAATCTTAAAAACATGACCTGTTGGTGAGGCATGAGGTCTGGAATTGAGAAGCACTGCCTTAGACCACTGATCCAACCGCCCTTGGGGCGGCCCCCTCCAAATGATAATCATTAGTGGGGCACATCGCCGTATGGCCAGCCCCCTCCAATGATTTTCAATGTAGGGGGCCAGCACAGTTGTAGGGCCGGATCAGTGCAGAGTGGTAGATTACCGGGCACAACTAACAGCAAAGGAACGCCGCTGCTGATGAAAGTTAGAGACATACCATCATCCTTGGCGCCCTGTGCCCACTAGGAGCTAGATCCACCTAATCTGCTCAGAGTTCACCTTTAAGATAGACCATCAATCCCAGACGGGTGAGGTGCAGAGACCTGGCACCCCACAGATCAGGTATTTTGACATCACATGATATTTGCGCACAAGATGGATGCAGTGATCAAGGTCTAGGTGATCGCCAGGGCTTCTACGTAAACTGACCATAGCCATGTCAATGTCCCCAGGAGACAGGCTGATCTCATCCGGGGATGTGACTGACGACCGAGTGGTACGCGGCGTCCGCGGAGACGGAAGGGTGTCCCAGGCGTTGTATCCGCTGGGTGGAGGGGTTGGCATCTGGACGCCCGATCGTTGGCAGCAATTTTCCGGACTGCACATCCAGTCTTCCAGTAACTTCTCCCTGTCCCAATCTATAAGTTAAAGGAAAGATGTAAGAAGGAAGCCTTCACAGTGGGTGTGTTTTTTTAAGCTGTTATAGTGCTAACATATACCATTGAAGTGTAAGCATTATATACACGGAGTGAGCGTTAGCCGGGTTGTTCTCTTCTAGCTGTGAGCTATACACATGTGTCAATTCCCATTATATGTATGACAAAATGTGGACAGTTCCTTTAAGGTTTTTGTATAGACTGTGACAGAGTTAGCAGAGTCATCTCTTAAAGGGGTAGTGCGGCGTTTAATATATATTCACTAAATAACACACAAGTTATACAACTTTGTATTGTGTGTTATTTAAGTGAATGGCACCGTTCCCCATGTTCCCCCCACCACAGAAGTGTGGTGCAGTATACTTACTCAATTGCTGTCAACCCCGGCCGCCATCTTGGGTCGACAACGTCATCTTCGGGAGGCCGGCAGTTGTATAACTTTGTAATGTGTGTTATTTTGTGAATAAATGTAAAATGCTGCACTACCCTTTAAGTACTATACACATAGACAAGGCTCAGTACGCAGCTACCCCCTAACCATGCAGCCACTCCTGCTTTCCCAAGCTCACCTGTCAGCTTTGTTGTATAGACAGTGACAGAGTTAGCAGAGGAAACTCAATATTTAAAAAGGGAAAGTCCAGTGTTGGAAATTTTATTCAAAGCAGCAGCCAGGGGACCAAGAACTAGAGCGGGGGGACAGCAGACTCCAACGCTGGAGCTGGGCAGGTAGAAGCATGTGGTTATGTTCAGCCACCTCCTCCCCAGCTCTTTTGAAAAAAAAAAAAATGGCCGACCCCAGACTTCTCCTTTAATGTGGAGTCTTGAATATGATAACTATACACACACAGATAATGCTGTCTATGCCGCTGCCCTGTCTGTCCAGTTTTCTCAGAGTTGTCAGCTTCACTGTATAGACTATGACAGTCAGCAGAGTCATCTCATTAATCAATAAGTCCTGAGGACATGATAATGGAACTATACACAGAGATAATGCTGTGCGTGCAGCTACCCCATCACTCACTGGCCATTCCAGCTCTCTTAAGTTTATGTGTTAGCTTTGTTGTACAGACAGTGACATCAACAGAGCCATTTCCCTTAACAAGGAATCCTGAAAAAGACATGAAACTATACATATAAATAAAGCTGTGTATACGCAGCTCTTTTGTTGCGCTCTGGTTTCATCACTTACATCAGGGTTTTTTTTTTTGTCGTCAGATCAGGCGTGGAGAGATGCAACTCCATTCACCTTAAAACAGAATAAACGACGACATTTCTAGTTCTCCTGACAGTTCTCTAAAGTTTGATCAGACTTTACCAGGAGCAGAATATTATAACCTCTCGGTATGTAAAACGAACGGTCTCATCAGCCGAGAGATGACAATACAATAATAAAGTGTGAACCAGACTTGACTCCACTTGGCAGGAGACGTCACGTTGTGCCATCTGCTAACACTTTCCAGTCTCTGCAGACAGATGGGTGAGCGGCTGCCAGGAGCCATCAGCAATACTTATTAATAACATTCATCAACACTGACGACTAATGGTTGCAGAAATCCTCAATGACGGTGTAAATAGACGCCCTAATAACCACAATTATTATAATGTCTCTCTATGGAGCCGCACTGAGGCGATCAGAGGCGCAGGCAACGTCTAAACCACCATTATCTTATTTCTTAAGACTTCTACCCTATCATCATATAAGGGGCAGGGGGACTCCTTTATCATCACTATTGTGTACCTTGTACTCGGCTCCGCTACATCATAGTGGATTTCTGGATTCCTTGACTACTCTTAAATTACGCCTTGCTATATCACTGTTCCCAAAGTAGTTACTTATAGGGGTTTTTAACTTTTGATATGTTGCTGCCCATGGTGAGACTAACAATTCCTTCCATACTTGTTATAATCTATTCAGTCTCCTTCCCACAGTTCTCAGCTGCTGCTTTCTGCTGAAGACACAAATCTGTGTGATTTTGATCTCTCTGTCTCCTCCCTCCTCCCCCCTCCCCTTCTGAGGCAGATGATGTAAACAAGTCCCTGACTGGCAGTATCTGCAACATTGTACCTTCTTTGTAATGTTGGGAGGAATAATCACAGTGAGTTCATTAGTAACTTAACCTCAGAATAACCCTTCCGGCTTTACAAAGAAGCTACAATGTTGCAGATACAGCTGACCAGGGACTTTACATCAGCCGTCTCAGAAGGGAGGGGGAGGAGGGAGAGACAGAGAGAAAAGCTCACACACAGATTTTTGTGTTTTTAGCAGAAAGCAGCAGCTGAGAACTGGGGGATGGATACTGTATAGATAACAAAAAGTATGGAAAGAATTGTTAGTCTCACAATGGGCAGCAACATATCAAAAGTTATGTTTGAGTGGAATACGCTTTTAAAGAAGGTATCATTGGGTATCTATGGGAGTGGATGAAACTGTGCAAACTGTTTTACCCCTGGGAATAGTGGGAACAAGATCATAAAGATATTGACATGGAAAAGTTGCCATCTCCCCAACATCCCCTAATACCTACAGTCCTGCTTATCAGGTGGGGGGCAGGGATAATGTTCTTAAAACAACTCTGTCTGGAAAAAAAACATCCTTCTGGTGTAAAACAGTACATAGTAAATGGGGTGTAAGGGACAGGAGGGAGACGAAGCTGCAGCTTTCTCATTGTGAGGGGAGGGAGCATAGCAGGGGGAGACAACTGACTGGCTGAGAAGACAAAACACTGCTGACATCACAGTTGTCCCAGAATATTGCCTCCATCAGCAGATCCATGCAGCTCCGGTCCCATAGATGGTTGGGATATTGGCAGGGGGGTTTGTAGTTGAGAGTTCGTGTACCCTGTGGTGGCCCTATAGTCTGAAGCATGGGGTAACCCTGTATGATGTCCTTATCACCTGGTAGGGCAATTCTCTTTAATGAAACCTTCATTATTTTTATGCTTCCCAAACCAGGAGTCATCAGGGCGGCTTCTCCCCACCCCCACCATCGGCCATCGTCCGTCCATCTCCTATATTATAATGTAAGTGACTCTGCTCCTGTTCACTATAATAAACCATCCCTTGGTTGCATTATATAGAAAATGACATTTTATGCCCAGTAACAGGTGCGCACTTGTTCCGTATGCCGCAGACAGGCGTGCGTTCGCTGCCCGTTGTGTACGCGGTGTTGCCGCTTATGTAATCGCTTCTATTTCGGGCAGCAATTTGCTTTATTTGGAGCAGAATTATATTTACAGACAGGTAATAAATTATCACAACCAGCAGAGAGTGATTCTTCTGTAAAAGACCCTGCGGGGCCCCGCATATAAACCGTACCCGGAATAACCTCCCGGTCGCACAACGCAACAAAGATCTATCTACAAAGCTGTGTGTAACTATACCCGGGAGACAGGAGGCGCTTCAGGCGGAAACCTCCATTCAAGGTTATTTAGGGAATAAGATGCCGTAATGGAGGAATAGGCTACATAGGACGGAACATTCTAGTCTCCTATAAAAGCTCCGGCCCATTGGGCTTACAGTGGTCATTGGCCAGTATATCTGGATCAGCCGCACTTGCTCACTGTTCTCAAACCATTATATCAAGAGTGCACCACACCAAGACTGGACGAACCATGGACAGCCCTAGAAGAGATGATCTCACGGCCCCCGGCCACCTCTGGTTGACCTAAGCGTTGGGCGGCACATAGGGTATCGGATCAGTGACCCAACATCGGGCAACTTAGACTAATGTCCACAATAACCAAGCAATGTACTATTTGTCTACTGAAAACTGACAAGATGTCCCTGACCACCCTGCATTTTCGTGAACATCGTTCTATATGGGCCAAGGAAAGACACCAGACACATGGAGGGAGGTGGTCTGCAGTGACAAGTCCCCTTTCTGGCTGATCTATATGGATGGCCGGGTCCACATCTGAGGCTGTATCCTGTCTGTGCCTGGTTGGGGCTCTAAAAAAATAATGGTGGATGTGTCAGTCTGGAAAGCTTTCCTGGCATGCTCTAGGGTCACTGGTCATCATTTTTCTTGAATGATAAAGGACTTGCACCCGTCTTCCCTATCCAAAAATTATTTCAAACCAACTGGTGCCATAAAGTTACATAGATTTGTAATTTAATTCTATTTAAAAAAAAATCTTCAGTCTTCTAATACTTATCAGCTGCTGTATGTCCTGCAGGAAGTGGTGTATTCTTTTCAGTCTGACACAGTGCTCTCTGCTGCAGCAAATCCCCATACACAACCTCTCCTGCTCTGGACAGTTCCTGACATGGACAGAGGTGGCAGCAGAGAGCACTGTGTCAGACTGGAGAGAATACACCACTTCATGCAGGACATACAGCAGCTGATAAGTACTGGAAAACTGGAGATAAATAGAAGTAAATTACAAATCTGTATAGCTTTGACACCGGTTGATTTGAAAGAAAAATATTTTCGCAGGAGTACCGCTTTATTCTTCCACCAGGCCATGGCCTCTGAAATTAAAGAGGCTGTCCACAACAAAAAGAGAGTAGACCTCACTCTGGAGGTCCTGTCCTGGATTAAACACACAACACATTGAAATAATATAGTCACCGTGTAATACCTAATTTTGCCTGTGGTGGCGCTACAGGGAGAATTAACACTTCCTGCCAGGTGTCTCCTGAAATTATGGCTGACCAATGAGGGTCCTTTGTGATCAGCCCTAACAATTAGTAATGGGTGGAGTTCCCCTTTAAGGCAGGGCACAGGTTTGCCAAATAACCTCTAATGACTCTTAGAACCCAGTAAAGACGGGAGACGCGCGGCCAATTGTGTTACTGGGTTACAGCAACATCACTACGGCAACGTCTGAAAAGCCGTCCGTCTCCCCGCGCCGGGCTGACTCATCTCCGCTGATACTCGCTCCAGGCTGAGAATACAGGAATGTACAGACGGCTTTTTATATCTACATTGTGACCACATCTCAGGTCGAAGCTTAATCCTCCAGAGCCTCGCTCTTATTATTACACCATCTAGGCTGACTGCTAAAAGGAGAACAGTTGATGTTAACGGGACGCAAGCCACGGCAGCCCACCGTGTGTGTATATTTATTTATTACACAGCTCCCAGGGGAGGACACTGGATTTTATATGGTTTGCGCCTGTTCGTTATAAAGCAAATAAAATATTGTCTGTGTTTTCATGTAACAAGAACAATAAATATCAGCTGGGCGCACCTGTCAGCTGCTGTAAGTGAATACTGCTGCAAAACGTGTCCAGGGCACGGGCTGATAGGCCCTATTACACAGATATTTATCTGACAAATCACTAAAGCCAAAGCCAGGAACAGAGAACAGGTCCTCTTTACAAATCTATACCTGGCTTTGGCTTCAATAATCTGTCTGTGTAATAGGGCCTTAAGCTTGTGGAAGATACAGACTAATCTGTGTTTATGGTGCCCAGATAACTAGCGTCAGAAAACACAGCGCCCAGATAACTAATGGTAGAGAACACAGCGCCCAGATAACTAGTGGCAGAGAACACAGCGCCCAGATAACTAGTGGCAGAGAACACAGCGCCCAGATAATTAGTGGCAGAGAACACAGCGCCCAGATAACTAGCGGCAGAGAATACAGCGCCCAGATAATTAGTGGCAGAGAACACAGCGCCCAGATAACTAGTGGCAGAGAACACAGCGCCCAGATAACTAGCGGCAGAGAACACAGCACCCAGATAACTAGCGTCAGAAAACACAGCGCCCAGATAACTAGCGGCAGAGAACACAGCGCCCAGATAACTAGCGGCAGAGAACACAGCACCCAGATAATTAGTGGCAGAGAACACAGTGCCCAGATAACTAGCGGCAGAGAACACAGCACCCAGATAACTAGCGTCAGAAAACACAGCGCCCAGATAACTAGCGGCAGAGAACACAGCGCCCAGATAACTAGCGGCAGAGAACACAGCGCCCAGATAACTAGCGGCAGAGAACACAGCGCCCAGATAATTAGTGGCAGAGAACACAGTGCCCAGATAACTAGCGGCAGAGAACACAGCACCCAGATAACTAGCGGCAGAGAACACAGCACCCAGATAATTAGTGGCAGAGAACACAGCGCCCAGATAACTAGCGGCAGAGAATACAGCGCCCAGATAACTAGCGGCAGAGAATACAGCGCCCAGGCTACTGTGAGGAGCTGTGGCAGGGGCTCCCCCGCCGATCTTTAAGTCTTCCGGGGAGCCCATAGGAGATAGTGAAGTTATCGTTGTAGTTTTTTTTAACATGTTGATAGAAAAGGATCAGCCAACACTGTGTATGTCGGCTGATCGTCGCCTTTTAACACTAGCTATTACACCAAGCAATTACCGTCTGCAATGGACAAAAATCAGCCAAATACGGCCAATAATTGCTTGGTGTAATAGGGCTTTTAGACTGGCCTGTCTGCTACTTGCACCCAACATCCATCTAAAGTCACAGGGAGATCAGCATAGAGGAAGGTCAGCAGATCACCAGTCAGACACAACCCGCTCTAGGACTGAAGCGTCAGCCATTACACTGCAGTAGCTCCATGTAATTACCATGTGCTCGGAGTAATGCCTCCGCCGTGAACAGAGGGGCCTGCAGCATGTCCGCTGTCTCCACTATCAGCATGTCCTTAAGTCGCCGTAAATCCTGAGGCCGGAGCCCTTCATACGGCTGGAAAGAGACCGGGAAATAAGATCAGTGACAGATACACTGTAAAAAAACAGCTACATGAAGAATTTATAAAACGTAATCAAATATAGAAATTATACATATATAAACTTCAAGTAACCTAGCAATTACATTATATTACTGATCCTGAGTTACATCCTGTATTATACTCCAGAGCTGCAGTCACTATTCTGCTGGTGGGGTCACTGTGTACATACATTACTGATCCTGAGTTACATCCTGTATTATACTCCAGAGCTGCAGTCACTATTCTGCTGGTGGGGTCACTGTGTACATAAATTACTGATCCTGAGTTACATCCTGTATTATACTCCAGAGCTGCAGTCACTATTCTGCTGGTGGGGTCACTGTGTACATAAATTACTGATCCTGAGTTACATCCTGTATTATACTCCAGAGCTGCAGTCACTATTCTGCTGGTGGGGTCACTGTGTACATACATTACATTACTGATCCCGAGTTACATCCTGTATAATACTCCAGAGCTGCACTCACTATTCTGCTGGTGGGGTCACTGTATATATACTGTACATTACATTACTGATCCTGAGTTACATCCTGTATTATACCCCAGAGCTATAATCACTATTCTGCTGGTGGGGTCACTCTGTACATACATTACTGACCCTGAGTTACATCCTGTATTACACTCCAGAGCTGCACTCACTATTCTGCCGTGTACATTAGTAACAATGTGAAGAAACATAAGAGCCCAATCTCGGAGGTGACGACTAATGGAAGCACTGGGTACCTCTCTCTTGTCTAATGCGGCATACTCTGCTTCTATATCATCTGCTTCGGGGTCTCGGGAGAACACCATCTGAGACTCCAGTTTGAGAGCCAGATCCTTGTGCTGCTGCTTCTCCGCACAGTCGCACGGGGTGTCCTTATTGTCATTTTCAGAAAAAAGATTACTTCCACTTCTCACTAGTAGCTGCGGGGAAGAAAATCAGATGATGTTTTACATTTGTCAATAAAGATTTAAAAAAAAAAAATAAATTTAAAGGGACACAAACCTAACCTTTTGTCTAGAGCCGGTATTGCAGGCTCTCCAGCTGTTGCAAAACTACAATTCCCATCATGCCTGGACAGCCACATTGGCCTATTGCTGCGCAATTTAGCTGGAGTTCCCCTTTAAAGGGGTAGTTCAAAAAATACTTTCTTTCAAATCAACTGGTCCAAGCAAATGACAGAGATTGGTAATTTACTATTAAAGAGTCACTTTCGTTTTTTAGCAGAAATCAATAGTCCAGGCGATTTTAAGAAACTTGGGTAATTGGGTTTATTAGGCAAACAGGCTATTATCTGCATTCAAAAAGACACTAAGTTATATAGATTTGTAAATTACTTCTATTCAAAAATATCCAGATTTCCAGTACTTATCAGCTGCTGTATGTCCTGCCACCTCTGTCCATGTCAGGAACTGTCCAGAGCAGGGGAGGTTTTCTATGGGGATTTGCTGCTGCTCTGGACAGTTCCTGACATGGACAGAGGTGGCAGCAGAGAGCAATGCGTCAGACTGAAGAGAATACACCACTTCCTGCAGGGCATACAGCAGCTGATAATTACTGGAAGACTGGAGGTTTTTAAATAGAAGTAATTTACACACCTTTGGCACTTGCTGGGACCAGTTGATTTGAGAGAGAATTTTTTTTTGGGTGAACTATCCCTTTAAGGACCAATAATTTTTATATCTTCGGACATATTGTTATAAAACTTCTCCCGATGACGTCTGGCCATGTTTCGGCACGCTCCATTAATCCTTCCCGCAGTTTCCAGCGCCTCCTGTCACTTGCGCGGTGGCACTATCCATAATCTGACACGAGCGCGGCTCCGACGCCGGCTCTAATCTATCTCCGATGGAGCCGAGATCTAATTTAAGTCAATGCCGATCGCCGAAATGCAATAAGTCTGGATTACGGCGTCTCCCAGAAATGACAGATACGTTTTCTAATCATCTGGTGGAGCTTTACATCATGTCTAATGTCCTGACAGTGGAGGCCTTCTATTAGACTATGTATGGAGGGGGCAGCAGCCACAAGGGGGACCCCCGTTATAAATGTTCCCCTCCAGGGGGGCTCCTACAATCCCTCGTCCCATCCCTTGTCTATAGGAATACCAGACTTGGGACCACCTCTTAAGATCCAGAAAATTTTCTTTCAAATCAACTGGTGGCAGGTGGTTACAGATTTGTAAATGACTTCTATTAAAAAATCTCCTGTACTTATCAGCTGCTGTATGTCTTGCAGGAAGTGATTTATTTTCTCCAGTCTGACAGTGCTCTCTGCTGCCACCTCTGTCCATGTCAGGAACTGTCCAGAGCAGCAGCAAATCCCCATAGAGAACCTCTCCTGCTCTGGACAGTTCCTGACATGGACAGAGGTGGCGGCAGAGAGCACTGTGTCAGACTGGAGAGAATACACCACTTCCTGTAGGACATACAGCAGCTGATAAACACTGGAAGACTGGAGATTTTTTTAATAGAAGTAAATTACACATCTTTGGCCCCGGTTGATTTAAAAGAAAACATTTTTTGGTGACCTACCCCTTTTACTAAATTTAGGGAATAAGTTGCTATTGTGGCAAAACTCCTTAAAAAGTTGTTCTTCTTGCAATATAATCTCTTCTAACGAGTGATGATTTTACATGATGTGATCACGCTCAGCAGAGATCATAGTCAGTAAGTGTATCATTTACCTGCAGCGCCACCACAGGGTAAAAAAAAGCATTACATAGTGTCTAGTTAAATCAGGGATGCGGAACCTTCTTTATTCCAGGTGTTGCAAAACTACAACTCCCATCATGCCTGGACATGTGAGAGAAGCTTTAGCTCTCCAGGCATGATGGGAAATGTAGTTCTGCCACACCTGGAATGAAGAAAGTTCTACATCCCTGATTTAAAGGGTTGTCTGTGTAATACCGGACAGGGCAAGTCCTCCAAAAGGAGAGCCGTTCTTTGTAACTGCTCTCCATCCTGATAAAGAACGGCCGGGCCACTAATTCCTGTTACCCAGACTGTCTACCAGACAGAACATGATCCAAACCAGTCTGCTCAGAGGCTCCTTACGTCCTTACATCTTACCTCTACACAAGTTTTCATCCCTGAGGCAGCGGCATAGTGCAAGGGTGTATTCTTCTTGTTGTCAGTGGCGTCCAGAGCGGCCCGCTCATATTCCCCGTGGTCGAGCTTTGCCCCTTTCCACTCCAGGATCATCCTCAGACTTTCGGCTCTCCTGCGATCATCATCCGAGAGCCGGGGTAAGCGGTGATCCAGGGCACCTTCTGAGATCATGAGGTGGGATCCCATACAGAGCAAGTGCATAGAAGTCTCATTGTGAAAGTTCCGCTTGTTTGGGTTTCCATCTTTACCAAAGAGAAAAGCCCTGAAAGAAAAAACGTCAGAGGGGACATGAGCTTTATATAGAGAAAATATTTTTATATAATATATACATTGTAGCTTCTCTGTAATGCTGGGAGGATTAATCACAGGGAGGTCATCAGCAACTTGACCTCAGATTATCCCTCCCAGCATTACAAAGAAACTGCAATGTTTATATGATAATGATTTTTTAATTATTTTTGGTGACTTTTTTTTTATAATTTCACGTTTTTCTATCTACATTATAAAAAAGATCTTGCAGTTCTCATTCTCACCACTGGGGCTAAAACTAAGCTGAGACTTCCTGTTGTGTCTGTGGTGATAAGAGGAGGCTGCAGTAAAGTGATCTGTACAGCATTATAGCGTCATGGGACACCAGTAGATAGAGGAGACAATAGCAGCTCCCTGTAGAATGACCTCTTCACAGGTCACAGAGCGCGCTCAGTAATGTCTCACATTCATTCCAAGGGGACAGAGTCTGTCTATTGTCGTCTATGTCCATGAGTCTTGCTGTAAAGCATATCACTAAATGCTGGTAAGAACAGCTTAGGCAAGATGGCCGCCCCCATAACAATGTACAAAAAGTGAAATAAAAAAAAAATTACAGTCAGAAAATAGAAAACAGATGAGAATAAAAGAACAAGTTTTAGTATCTGACTCTGATCAGTAACAGTAAATTTAGGCGACACTTTCCCTTTAAGCAGCAGATGTAATTTCCTCTCTACCCTCCCACAGCTATAATCCTATAGACAAACAGCGGCCACCTCCTCCATCATCACTCCTGCGCTGACATTTGTTCGGCCGCTGTGACGGTTACACAGGAGAGGAGTATTAGCATTTCAATGCAGCCGCAACGTCCAAAACAAAAGGAGGAATGAAGTTTGGCCTCTGGGATTATTCTATCGGCCGTCTCTCCTTCATGGCGGCTTTTGTGCTATTGCCTGGAAACTAAAGAAGTTTAAGGGAGTCCGAGAAAAGCGACAGCGATGGCGCCGATCATAAGGAATAGACTGCGCAATGTCTTCTATAGGCTTCTGTTTCTTGGAGAGAAGAATATCAATCTACCAGGTCCCTGTAATAGGGATCAGAGTCTCCAGTGTAGACAATGCTCTGTGAGCTCTACAGACTGATACATTGTACATAGCTAGTCCTGCTCTCAGCTGTATCCAGTGTAGACAATGCTCTGTGAGCTCCAGACTGATACATTGTACATAGCTAGTCCTGCTCTCAGCTGTATCCAAGGTAGAAAAGCTTAAATACACCAGCACTTTGCTCATATCCTACAATGTAGCAGTCTGTAGTCCAGGATTTTTAGCTCACAGAGCATTGTCTATACTGGATACAATTGTATCACTTCTCAGCTGAGAGCAGGACTAGCTGTGTACAATGTATCAATCTGTAGCCCAGGCTGTAGAGCTCACAGAGCATTGTTACACTGGATACAGCTGGGAGCAGGACTCGCTATGTACAATGTATCAGTCTGGAGCTCACAGAGCATTGTCTACACTGGATACAGCTGAGAGCAGGACTAGCTATGTACTATGTATCAGTCTGGAGCTCACAGAGCATTGTCTACACTGGATACAGCTGAGAGCAGGACTAGCTATGTACAATGTATCAGTCTGGAGCGCTCACAGAGCATTGTCTACACTGGAAACAGCTGAGAGCAGGACTAGCTATGTACAGTGTATCAGTCTGGAGCTCACAGAGCATTGTCTACACTGGATACAGCTGAAAGGACTAGCTATGTACAATGTATCAGTCTGTAGTCCAGGCTGTAGAGCTCACAGAGCATTGTCTACACTGGATACAGCTGAGAGCAGGACTAGCTATGTACAATGTATCAGTCTGTAGTCCAGGCTGTAGAGCTCACAAAGCACGGTCTACACTGGATACAGCTGAGAGCAGGACTAGCTATGTACAATGTATCAGTCTGGAGCTCACAGAGCATTGCCTACACTGGATACAGCTGAGAGGACTAGCTATATACAATGTATCAGTCTGTAGTCTAGGCTGTAGAGCTCACAGAGCATGGTCTACAGTGGATACAGCTGAGAGCAGGACTAGCTATGTACAATGTATCAGTCTGGAGCTCACAGAGCATTGCCTACACTGGATACAGCTGAGAGCAGGACTAGCTATATACAATATATCAGTCTGGAGTCCAGGCTGTAGAGCTCACAGAGCATTGTCTACACTGGATACCTTTCTGAAAGCTGTAAGCTGATTGGCTGCTATGTTGCTCCTCTGCACCTGCCCCAATACATTTCCTCTGACATATACCTAGTTTCATATTTATTCATATAAAACGTATACCCTCTCCCGCTCCCCTTAGCTGCATCTGCCGTATATTCAGAGGGAAGGGTCCATAGAGCACGTGCTGTAGGTGTAAGCTGCCTATTACAGCTAACAGTCGGCTGTGGTGGCCGAGATCTGAGAAAACACTGACCCCAGGTATTTAACCAATAGATGCAGCGGCCACAGCATCAAGGAGGTTGGATACAGGAAGAAGGGCCCATAATTAAACCCAATGGACACTTCTGCAACAATACAATTAGGGGACGCTGCTGGGTTATCACGGCACCAAGGGGGCTAATGAACCTCCCCTGCACCGCCATCTTAGTCCTATTAGGCTCTTCTAGAAGCAGAGCGTATACTAGGTGCCGAGACACACAAGACACTGCAGAGTATTAAAAGAGAGAGGATAATATGCAGAGGATCAGAAAATAGATGCTTAATGATATAAAAAAAAAAAAGGTTAAAAAAAAATAAATACACTTATTAGTATTATTAATAATTAAAAACGCTTTTGTTATTTTTTTAAATAATTTTTGATATTTTTCTTGTTTTTTCTACACCTCATGCGACCAAATAGCTAGTGCCAAAAACCAAACCCCCCCAATGCTGCTGTGATTTAAGCCGACAATAAACAGAGGCTGCGGCACCAAAGGGGTTAAATGCAGTCAGGCACTTCACAAGTCCTCCGCTTTTTTCGCCGTCCCCGTTTAGCTGATTTTGCTATGAATTGGATTTCCCATCAGGCTGCCGAATCGCAGTCGGAAACGCTTCTTTGGTAACCTTGGGTAACATTGCCGCTCTTAATTAATCTTTGCTCTGTCTCTTCAAATCCCAAAAGCGATGGCGTGCCAACGCTGGGAAACTATTCCAGCCGCTTAGTACGGCTGCCGCTCCGGTGTGGGGGGGTCCTCAGTAATGTGATATAAACAATAAACTAGCGGCCTATATCCACCTCTGGATTCCAGTAACAGAATATTGTATTCAAATAGAACTATATACCATATAACTTCAAGTGTTATCACTTATAGTACTGGCCTCAGCGAGTCTCTGAAGCCACACCCCCTGTATGATGTCATCACCTCTGACTGCCCCCCCCCCAGCCCCCTAAAGCCAATGCATATATATCATTATTAGGAGATTTGGGAAAGAAGGAGGAGAGTATATAGTGTGCTGCCTTGTGCTGAGCAATGCCACAGGAGGAGGAGCAGACAGGGAATGGCTACAGCAGGTGCTGTAAACATGCTGCTGTGTGAAGAGATAGTCTGCCAAAAGTCATGCAATGTTCAGCAGCAATTCTGGGCGGAGAACTGGAGGGAGTGCTGTGGGAGGAGAGTAGACAGGGTGGGAGGGCTAAGGGAAAACAATGCATTCTGGGACTGGTAGTACTGAGCAACTGCTCAACCAAGTACTGTGATAATATTTTGGTGGTTTCTGTACTGGGGCAGATGGAAAGGTTACACGCTTCTGACGTACGTTTGCTTTTTCACCTGACATTGGAGTAGCCCTTTAAATGTGTAGTTCACAACCAAAAAATTCTTTAAATCAACTGGTGCCAAAAAGTGCTGTAGATTTGTAATTTACTTCTATAAAAAAAAAAAAAAATCTCCAGTCTTCCAGTACTTATCAGCTGCTGTATGTCCTGCAGGAAGTGGCGTATTTTTTCCAGTATGGAGAGCAGAAGAGGTTTTCTATGGGGACTTGCTGCTGCTCTGGACAGTTCTTGACATGGACAGAGGTGGCAGCAGAGAGCACTGTGTCAGACTGGAAAGAATACACCACTTCCTGTAGGACATACAGCAGATGATAAGTACTGGAAGACTGGAGATTTTTTAATAGAAGTAAATGAGAAATCTCTGACACTTTCTGGCACCATTTGATTTCAAAGAAAAAAAAAATAATTGGTGAACAATCCCTTTAAATGAACAATGGAGCAACTGGGTCCAAAGTCTTGATTAAAAGACTTCCCATTGTTTTATGCCCAATTGTCCGTAGTGCGGCCATATATTTTTGTGGATCCGCAATATAGCTCCTATAATAGTGTCGTCGTTTAAAGTTTTGCTGTAATTTTCAGTCAGTAATATAACAAGAATCCACCTGTGCAGTCCGGAGGACGTCACCACAGCCAAAGGGGAACTAAATCACCAGTCAAGTAAAGCTGGTAAACAAAGTGCAGGTACGAGCAGGTGTCCAGGCCGGTGACACAGATGAGGATTTACAAACAGAACGCCACCTCAGTGACCTCAGCCGATGCAACACCACAACTCCCAGCATGCCGGACAGCCAATGAGAACAGCTGGAACACATGTATGCTCCCCTGAACAGAGCGTGCACAAGTATTGATGGGGGGGGACATGAGATAGTGGTCAGCCAGAGCTCCAGCCCTATCTACGGCCCATAACCCGGTGTCACTGTAAGTGAGAAGCTTCCGGTACATAGAGATTACGGTAAAAACAAATGATATAGTAGTGAGGAATGCGGATATAACCGCGCATGTGACCTGGAGATTATAAGGTAATCATTTACTAAAAGGGCTCAGAGAACAGGGGATGATTTTCTGGGCACATCAGATGTCATCTCTGCCTCTTCATGGTTCTCTGGCTTGTTCTAAATAGTCTAAATAGTAATAGTCGCTGCAGCTGCTTCAAGCACCTTCCTTCCCTCCGTGGGATCCCTCACATTTTTGTAAATCGATTAATTTACCAAACAGAAAACAAAAAAAAAAGAAAAAGAAAAAAGGTCCTGGCCACTAGGAGTCTCTGCTGGCCACTGCCTGTTGTCAGGTAAAATCTGTCTCTAGTAACAGCCTGAGCAAGACAGTAAATGTGGGTGGGGTATAGAGGATGAAAATTGCTAGCTCCTTTTCCTTTGGAGGGGATACTGGATTACTGAGCTACTTTGAAGTGATGGTAGTGGAGAGAGCTTTTTTTCATCCTGGAGGAGAGCTACTGTGCATACATGTTTATCTCGGAGAGCACTGCACGGCTAAGGAGATGATCTTCATAAGGAGAAGCACTAACCCAAAGATTTTTATTTTATACATAAATTATAACTTTGGTGCTGGTTACAGAGATTTGGAGCAAGGGGGAAGCCAACAAATTGCTATTGACGAGAGAGCGGTCAGCAGTGTTGAGCGACGGGAAATCAGTCAGAGATCCTGAGCGACGGGAAATCAGTCAGAGATCCTGAGCGACGGGAAATCAGTCAGAGATCCTGAGCGACGGGAAATCAGTCAGAGATCCTGAGCGACGGGAAATCAGTCAGAGATCCTGAGCGACGGGAAATCAGTCAGAGATCCTGAGCGACGGGAAATCAGTCAGAGATCCTGAGCGACGGGAAATCAGTCAGAGATCCTGAGCGACGGGAAATCAGTCAGAGATCCTGAGCGACGGGAAATCAGTCAGAGATCCTGAGCGACGGGAAATCAGTCAGAGATCCTGAGCGACGGGAAATCAGTCAGAGATCCTGAGCGACGGGAAATCAGTCAGAGATCCTGAGCGACGGGAAATCAGTCAGAGATCCTGAGCGACGGGAAATCAGTCAGAGATCCTGAGCGACGGGAAATCAGTCAGAGATCCTGAGCGACGGGAAATCAGTCAGAGATCCTGAGCGACGGGAAATCAGTCAGAGATCCTGAGCGACGGGAAATCAGTCAGAGATCCTGAGCGACGGGAAATCAGTCAGAGATCCTGAGCGACGGGGAAGCCAACAAATTCTGACTGACAGGAATCAGACAGATTGTAAGTGTGGATAAAGCTTCAGTGATTCTAAACAATCTGTCTGATTCCCGTTGCTCAGAATCTCTGACTGCTCCCCGTCGCTCAGGATCTCTGACTGCTCCCCGTCGCTCAGGATCTCTGACTGCTCCCCGTCGCTCAGGATCTCTGAAGGTTTTCTCCTCCCTCAGAATCTCCAACTCCATCCCCGTCTCTGATGGTTAACCCTTTGTTTAGAATGAATGACTGAAGCTTTATCCACACTTACAAAGGGGGAATGGGGAGGGAGTCAGAGATCCAGAGCGACGGGGAGGGAGTCAGACATCCAGAGCGACGGGGAATATTTAGGCAATATTTAGGTGACAAATAAACACCAATCTTGCCAAGATCTGGGTTCTGGATAATGTAGAGAAGACTTTGTTTTGGGAAGAGATGTGGTCCCAGCTGCCATAACATTATGGACAGTCCCCACATCTCCCTGTATAACAAACTACACCTTATTCCAGTACATGGACCTTTCTGGATCCTCTCGGTACACTCTCCGACCATCGTACCTGCACCACAAGTTCAAGCACTTTTAATCATTTCACGAGATGAGAAACAGAAGCCGTATAATTAAATGAGCAAAGGATACAATTATGTGAGCAGGAAACAAATCCCTCCAATGTAATAAGGAACTAATGGGCCCCCGGGAACGCCAGGCCTGGATGCTATTACATAGGAGCAGGCCGGGCGGGTGAGGGCACAAGTTCACCACAAGACCCGATCAGCAAGACATTCATCATTCCCTAATGATTTGTCGTACATGGTTGAGAATTATGACAACACAATTAGAATTCTATCTGTAGCGGGGGCCTATAATTATGGGGGAAAGACGTCACCCAGCCTGCCGCCCTCTAACATTCACCGTGGACCTGTCACCTATGATCGGCCATGGGGAGTACACCGGTTAATGTCCTGCAGGAAGTGGTGTATTCTCTCCAGTCTTCCATTACTTATCAGCTGCTGTATGTCCAGCAGGAAGTGGTGTATTCTCTCCAGTCAGACACAGGGCTCTCTGCTGCCACCTCTGTCCATGTCAGGAACTGTCCAGAGCAGCAGCAAATCCCCATAGAAAACCTCTCCCTCACAGTTCCTGACATGAACAGAGGTGGCAGCAGAGAGCACTGTGTCACATTGGAGAGAATACACCACTTTCTGCAGGACATACAGCACATGATAAGTACTGTAAGACTTGAGATTTTTTTTTTTTTTTTTAATAGAAGTAAATTACAAATCTCTGGCACTAGTTGATTTAATTATTATTTATTTGTTGCTGAACTGCCCCTTTAGGTCAATACACTGGATAATGATGCACTTCCTGTTTAAAGGGGTATTCCTATCTTCTAAAAAGATTATCTAATTGCCAGGATATAATCTATATACCACTTAGTACCTCTCTATTACAGTCTCACTATTGATTACAATAAATACGGCGTTAATTTATCAGTCTTAAAGCCCCAGTGATGAAACCTGCCCATGTGAAGGAATACATTATGATTACAGCTCTGAAGCACACTGTTCTTAGAGGGCCTATTTAAAGGGGAATTCAACCATACAGAAAAAGGCCACTAAAAGCATCACCACATACCTGACTGGGCTCATCTACACATCCCCATTATGTTTATTACACTTATAAATGCACGGAATATACAGGTTATAAATCAGTCTGGAAGGTTCCATGACATCAGACGCTATAAACAGGCACTTTTCTTCCCCTCATTACACTTTATAGCAGCCCATTATATATCCAGACTTGCATGTGTACTACTATAACATATTCACTGACTCCTGACAGGAGGTATTGGAGATTAGATTAAAGCGAGTGAGTTGGGAGAACTACAAATCCCATCATGCCTGAACAGTCTTTAGCTACAGATGAGTCGGATAAGAGGTGTCTAAAGGGCAAAAATATAAGTTCCCTAAATGTAAGTTTCTGACAGGTGTCCCCATCCAGCGCCCACATATCATCACACCGGCACCCCCTCTCTGCATGGACAGCCTCACAGCCAGCAGATGGGGAGTAGGTGGCGGCGGCCCCGGGTATCAGACCTGCTCCTTATGCTGCCGAATCATAAGCGGCGCACAACATTTTTTCTGTCTTTTTTTTGTCAATCGGCAACAGATATAAAAAGACTGTGCTCCATTTATAGAGATTTGGCCATCAAGAGTGTGAGTGTATGTGTGTGTGTGTATATATATATATATATATATATATATATATATATATATATATATATATATATACATACATATACACACACACACACATTGGTGCCTTGGATTAGGAGCATAATCCGTTCCGGGACGGCGCTTGTAATCCAAATCCACTCTTAAACCAAAGCAAATTTTCCCATAAGAAATCATAGAAATGCAGACAATTGGTTCCACACCCCAAATATAATGATTTATTATTCTGAATAACATGTGGAACAGATGAAACAATGAGAAGCAGCAGAATCTGTGATATTATAAGTTATTGTACAGTAATGGAGAGGATGGGAAACACAAGGGCGGACAGAGACTGCAGGGAGCAGGAAGGAATGAGCAGGGCAGATGTGGGCACATACATGCAGCACTCTCTGTCCGGGGAGAGAGGGGTTACAGCTATGGGGAGATTACCTCCACAGTCCTGTCTCCTGATGTAAGCCCCAGCCTGAAGTGATCTGCTATGATTTGGAAGGTGAGGGAGACTTCCTGGGTCAGAGTACAGTGCTGTAGACCCCGCTATGCAGACCATGCCCCTCCCCCCCTCCCCCTCCCACCCAGTACAGGGAGCTCTTACACCAAAGCAATGCTCTTACACCAAGTCACAATTTAGAAAAACTGTGAGTTTTTAGACCAAAACGCTCTTAAGCCAAGTTACTCTTAAACCAAGGTACCACTGTGTATATATATATATATATATATATATATATATATATATATATATATATATATATATATATATATATATTAGATAGAGAGACACACACAGAGACAGAGAGAATTAATATAGAAGATGGTGACGGAATCACAGACAGATCTTTACATAGTGTCTCCATCTGTACGTCAGGATATGGGCTGGGGGGGGGCAACGTATATAGGCTGAGAGAGAGAGAGAGAGGGAGGGAGACAGGTAGACAACCAGCCAGAACAAGAGAGCCATTCAGCCACCCAGGAAGAAAGCCAGACAGCTTCCAGTGAGAGCCAGGCAGCCAGCAAGCAAGAAAGCGAGCCAGGCAGGCAGCCAGCAAGCAAGCAAGCAAGCAAGCGAGGCAGGCAGCCAGCAAGCAAGCAAGCGAGCCAGGCAGCCAGCAAGCAAGCAAGCGAGCCAGGCAGCCAGGCAGCCAGCAAGCAAGCAAGCGAGCCAGGCAGCCAGCCAGCAAGCAAGCAAGCGAGCCAGGCAGCCAGCCAGCAAGCAAGCAAGCGAGCCAGCCAGCAAGCAAGCGAGCCAGCCAGCCAGCAAGCAAGCAAGCGAGCCAGGCAGCCAGCCAGCAAGCGAGCCAGCCAGCCAGCAAGCGAGCCAGGCAGCCAGCCAGCAAGCAAGCAAGCGAGCCAGGCAGCCAGACAGGCAGCCAGCCAGCCAGCAAGCAAGCGAGCCAGGCAGCCAGCAAGCAAGCCAGGCAGCCAGCAAGCAAGCAAGCGAGCCAGGCAGCCAGCAAGCAAGCAAGCAAGCAAGCGAGCCAGGCAGCCAGCCAGCAAGCAAGCAAGCGAGCCAGGCAGCCAGCCAGCAAGCGAGCCAGCCAGCAAGCAAGCGAGCCAGCCAGCCAGCCAGCAAGCGAGCCAGGCAGCCAGCCAGCAAGCGAGCCAGCCAGCCAGCCAGCAAGCAAGCGAGCCAGGCAGCCAGCCAGCAAGCAAGCAAGCGAGCCAGGCAGCCAGCCAGGCAGCCAGCCAGCCAGCAAGCAAGCGAGCCAGGCAGCCAGCAAGCAAGCCAGGCAGCCAGCAAGCAAGCAAGCAAGCAAGCAAGCGAGCCAGGCAGCCAGCAAGCAAGCAAGCGAGCCAGGCAGCCAGCAAGCAAGCAAGCGAGCCAGGCAGCCAGCAAGCAAGCAAGCGAGCCAGGCAGCCAGCAAGCAAGCAAGCAAGCGAGCCAGGCAGCCAGCAAGCAAGCAAGCGAGCCAGGCAGCCAGCAAGCAAGCGAGCGAGCCAGGCAGCCAGCAAGCAAGCAAGGCAGCCAGCAAGCAAGGCAGCCAGCCAGCAAGAGAACCAGGCAGCCAGCAAGCAAGCAAGAAAGCCAGGCAGGCAGCCAGCAAGCAAGCAAGCGAGCCAGGCAGCTAACCAGCGAGAGTCACACAGAAAAGAAGAGAACCAGACAGAACAGACAGACAGCAAAAGAGACAGCCAGCAAGAGAGAGAAAAGGAGAAAATTAAGATACAGAAAGAGAGACACACAAATAGACAGAGAACACCAGACGGAGGTAGAGACCAGCAGATATGGAGACAGCTATGAGACGCCTCACACCGCACAATGATTGATGATTATTTCCGGTCTCTATATTACGCCGCCACAGTCTCCTCACGTTCGCAGTTTGCGCCGCGTCTCTGTCTGGCACGTGTTTCTCGCTCGGCACGTCCACTACACGAGTCACTTAGATACAACATCCAGTGTAATGGGATCATTCATCAAAACTAGCACAGGCCGGGTCCTGTTGCCCTTGGCAACCAATTACACACAAAAGTGAAAGCTGAGCTGTGATTGGTTGCGGAGGGCAATATGGACAATTTATTGTCAGGTTTGTTAATATTGATTAATCTCCACCATGTCATCCAAGCGTAACTGTTTCACCATCATCCTCCTCATTTCTCTTCCGGCTGCCTTAGGGTACGTTCACACTGAGCTAAACAGGTGGAGATTCCGAACATAACCACGGCCGCAGACTCTGCTCGGAATCCTACCTCACTGTCTCCATGTAATGTGTTGGGCACCTCCACTCTCTGCTTAAAGAATTGACACGTCAATTCTTCAAGCGGAGATCGGAGGCGCACAGCATTGAGACAGTAAGCCAGACGGGATTCTGAGCGGAGTCCGCGGCTGGGGTTCCTCTCGGAATTTCCACCTGTTTAGCTCAATGTGAATGGGCCCTTAATCTGCACCAACATCAAAGCATACCCACCATCTTTTCATTAGCCCAGACAGCAGTATCACGGAGTTGGCCCTGAGGGAACTACAAGGTCCATCCCACCCGCCATCATGAAGATCAGGTGCAATTCAGCTTCTCCCTAAAACATCTACAGCGAACCACCATGAGAGTTTAAAGGGGGGAGAAAGAGAGAAAAAGAAAGAAAGAACGAACGAAAGAAAGAGAGAGAAAAAGGAGAGAGAAAAAGAGAGAAAAAAAAAAGAGAGAAAAAAAAGAGAGAAAAAAAAAGAGAGAAAAAAAAGAGAGAAAAAAAAAGAGAGAGAAAAAGAGAGAGAGAAAGAGAGAAAGAAGAGAGACAGATCCGGCCCACTGCAAGGGACTAAAATATCAGGAAGTCACAATTTGCACTAATTCCACCTTTCAGCCTCGGGTGCTCTGACCTTAAACATACATAAACCTTCAGATTTTGGCATGTGGTGCTTATGGTGCGTTCCGACCCTTTAGATCCAACAACAAATGGCTTACAAAGGAGTTGGCCACTAACCTCATGAGACGAGCCATCCCATAGCGTGCGGCATAATGCAGCGGTGTATTATGCTGGTAGGGTTCCCCATAAGAAGTATTTGGGTCCAGGGACTCTTTCAGCTGCGGGTTGCTCTCGTAGATCTGATAGGCCAAGTTCTCGTCGCCGTTGATCAACGCTTTGCGGAACTTGGTAGTGGCGTTTCCCATTGTGGGCTGGAGACTGGCGCTTCTCTACCCTACGTTCAGCCTCGTGCCTGGTCGATCCAATGCATAGCGCCCGATCTGGGGAGGGAAAAAAAAAATAAAAAATTACTAAAAAACACCATCAATAGGACTGAATATGAGCTGCGACACTGGAGTTCATGTAAAACTTTTGGATGAAAGGTTAACCAGCTTCTCATGTGTAAAATCTCTGCCGTGCCCAATGGTATTTCGTCAAACGGTAATTGGGCCGCGAAGTTCATGGAGGACGGATCAAAGCTTTAACGATATCGCCGGCTTTTACAGATTCTTAGAAACTCTATAAAGAAGGGAATTTTTGTGAAATATTGTCTGATTCCCATGCGAGCCGTCCCCGTGATGTAAAGGTCACGGCTGCAGACAGAACAGGTCATCGGCTTCCACCACTGTCTGAGAGGAATTTTTTTTCCCCTCCACGTCTGGAAATCTTTATTTTTATCAATTCCCACGTACTCGGCTCTTCCTTGTGTTGTGGGCGGCAAGCGCCAAGGTCCGGCTACCTTCACTCTGCCCGTGTCAGGTGCCTCGGCTCGTGGATGGATGATTTACGATGGTTAATGGGCCGAGAGATCGCAGGGAACTCGTAAGAACAACAAGAACAGCGGGGAGGCAGGCAGAAAATGCTAAATGGTCATAGAAATGGAAACCGACAGGGTTATCGGGCGGATTTACACAGAATTAAACGCAAATTGTAGACTACGTGGGCCCTGAAATAGCGCTCGCATTTCCTGGGGAGGGGGCAATTACTTTTTGTTACTTTTCAAGCAAGTAGAGGAATGGTTGAATTATTACGTCCGCTAGAGTGTGAGCAACGACCATTGTTCTGACGGCCGTACATTGCATGGAATTTTACAGTGATTTGGATTGCAGGCGTACAATCCAAATAGAAATAAAACGATGGTCCTGCGGCTGATATGGCAGTATCGCCTCAAACAGTGGCCGTTGTTTTTGCTAACTGTGAACATAGCCTTAGGGCCCTATATCCACCAGACGATTATCGTTCAGATTATTGTTAAATCGTTCGAATCTAAACGATAATCGTTCAGTTGTAATGCAGTTAACAATTAACGACCGAACGAGAAATCGTTGATCGCTTTATAAGACCTGGACCTATTTTTATCGTTGCTCGTTTGCAAAACGTTCGCATTGAATAAGACATCGTTCAGTCGTTCGTAGTAGATACGAACGCAATAGCGAAGAAAAAACGATTGCAAATACGATAATAAGTAACGATTATCGTTCCATGGAAATGAATGAACGTTTTAAGGTCTTTCGCAATAGCGGTCGTCTGAGATTGTTAATCGTTAAGGATTATGCGAACGATAATCGGACGGTGGAATAGGGCCCTTATAGTAGTTGGATCTCCCCATTTCTCAGCTATAAAGTTTTGCTGCTTTCAGCCACAGCTAGGGGGAGCTGTTGAGCTTAATATATACTATTGTATTCTTGTTACTGATGAACACTAGGCAGTAGACTTCCCCCGACCACCACCTATCCACAGAATAAGTGATCAATGTACAACTGTTGGAGGTCTGACCGACTAGACCCCCCGTTCAAGAGAAGAGCACTCGCTTGACCCCGTTTGGTGCATTATCAGCATGCCTCCGCTTACTGCTATGGGATGGAAGGAGATGTCGATTACAGCGCCAAAGTGAACATTCGGCCCCCAGGATGCGGTTTCTCCTCGGATATACTTCATTCTAACAGGACCTGAGAAGTGAGTCAGTGCTGCGACGGAATAAGCCGCATCCACCGTCTCCCCTTCCTGTGCCTATAAATTACACGTAATGATGGCGGTAACCCAGGCAGCTTAATGGAGGGGATAGCGACGTGACAGGCCGCTGTCACCCGCGCATCGCCTCGTCCCAGATCAATAACGCATTAAGCTGAACGGATCACAAATGTCTTGTCGCCCACGACAACCTGGAATAGTCCTCACTTTATATTCCAAAATAAAAAAAATAGCGACTACCTGCCAGGCCCCTCCGTCAATGATCAGCTGTACGGAAAACCAGGCGGTAAGTGTTTAGTTTCCCTGCAGCGCCACCACATGGGAAAGGATGCATTACAGTGTCCATTCACATCAATGGGTTGTTTGTGTAATGTAGGTCTGGACAAGAACTGGAGATTTTTAAAGGAGTTATCCAGTGCTACAAAAACATGGCCACTTTTCCCCCTACTGTTGTCTCCAGTTCAGGTGTGGTTTACAATTAAGCTCCATTTACTTCAATGGAACTAAGTTTCAAAACTCCACCCAAACTGGAGACAAGAGAGGGGGGAAAAGTGGCCATGTTTTTGTAGCGCTGGATAACCCCTTTAAATAGAAGTAAATGACAAATCTATATAATACGCCAGGGATAAACATATCTATCGTAAGATAATTATAATAGAAATACTAAAAGGGCCGACTAGATGGACCCAGTGGTCTTTTTCTGCAAACAACCTTCTATGTTTCTAACTTTCTGAAACCAGTTGATTTGAAAGAAAAAGATTTTTGCCGGAGTACCCCTTTAAGGGTGAATTCACACGTACAGGATCTGCAGCAGATTTGATGGCGCAGATTTGAAGTTGCAGATTCAATGCAAAGTAGGGGTCCTGTTCCACGGGCCAATGGGGGCCCTATCAACGATGTAAACGAGCGCCAATCTAGCACGGCCCGATAATCGTTAAGAGAGGGCTGCAGGGACATAGTTACCGATGCCCTTTCAGCCCTTGAACCATACATTACCTGTCCAGGCTGCAGGTCTTCTCCTTCTCCCGGGGTCCCGCGCGCAGCAGCTTCGGAGCGGGGCTGTCTGAACAGACAGACCGCTTAGCCAATCACTGGCTGGGACTGCCGCGGCCAGTGATTGGCTGAGCAGTCTGTCAGTTCAGACAGCCCTGCTCCGAAGCTGCTGCGCGCGGGACCCCAGGAGAAGGAGACCTGCAGCCTGGACAGGTAATGTATGATGCTGCTGAAATCGTCGGTCGCTGCCACGCACCGCTATTCTACTGTAGCGATGTGCTGGTGGCGAACGATGATTTTAGGTCTGAACCTAAATGACACGATCATCGGCTGATTGTTCTCTCTATTCCACTGAGCGATAATCGGCCGAATTGGGCCAATTATCGCTCCGTGGAATAGGCCCCTAACTCTGGGCCATCAAATCTGCTGCAGATTCAAATCTGCGCCATCAAATCTGCTGCAGATCTTGTACATGAGCACACCCTAATTGGTCAAAATTTAAAGGTGAGCGGATGAGCCAGTGGCTGGAGAAGTTGGATGCCCCCCTAGGGAGTCCTGAAAAACATGGATACGGCCATAGGCTATATCAATGTTTATCAGGCAGCCTGAACGTGCTCGAGGTTTGCTCGCCTAGTCGAGATCTGAATTTTTTTTATTATTGCCCATTGCAGCAGCTTTTGTGCCCCCCTATACATGTACGTCACAGGATACTAAGGGGTTAATGTGTAAGAAGGGAGGCGCTCCCCATCCTTATTTTCCTAGAGTTTTTAGTAACAGTAATGTCGTCAGGGACCGGGGTAGAAGGGGTAATGTCGGCCGGGACCGAGGGAAGGGGTAATGTCGTCAGGGACCGGGGTAGAAGGGGTAATGTCGGCCGGGACCGAGGGAAGGGGTAATGTCGTCAGGGATCGGGGTAGAAGGGGTAATGTCGGCCGGGACCGAGGGCAGGAAGGGTAATGTCGTCAGGGATCGGGGTAGAAGGGGTAATGTCGGCCGGGACCGAGGGCAGGAGGGGTAATGTCGTCAGGGACGGAGCTGATCTCCATTCCCAGGGTGAGGAGATAACTGGGACAATATCTCCTATAGCGTTATACGAAGCCTCTGCTATATCCCTGTCCCATCACAGAGGAGCCCAGTCAGTCACCACATGAACCACGTTCACTCACCAAGAAACTTCCAGACACTAAGCAGCGACCCCGTCTTCTCCATCTCCATCCGCCCCACGCAGGTGACGTCCACCATACACACAGAATGAGAATTATAGATGAGCCGCTTCCTCCGACACAAAGGTGGCGCTCTGCCAATATTAGTTTAAAAAAAAAAAAAACCTATATAAAATACTAAATGTAAAAAACAAGATAAAATCTTTAGAGAACTATAGTGACTGTTCCTGTGCCCCCTCTGTGAGGCCTCTGTGTATACTGACACACCGCACGCCGCCTCTGCAGGACGCTGGCACCCTTCCTTCATTAGGCGCACAGCATGGCACGGCTTCCATTTTTTTTTTAATTGGCGAGTTTCTCACCCTGAGAGTGGCGGGGTTGGCACAATGTGCCATGTGCAAGCAATATGGAGAGCGAAAGCTACAAGAGGAGACTGAGAGGAGAAGCTGGGCCCTGTATGGTGTGCCAGCTGATCGCAGCGTCGCCCGGGCGACAGAGCGGGCAGATGTGCCCCCTAAAACAGTATACACCACCTGATGGTGACAAGGTTATACAAACGCTCAGATTTTATAACAAAGTAACAGAAAACCTCTCCTGCTCTGGACAGTTCCTGACATGGACAGAGGTGGCAGCAGAGACCACTGTGTCAGACTGGAAAGAATACACCACTTCCTGCAGGATATACAGCAGCTGATAAGTACTGGAAAACTGGAGATTTTTAAATAGAAATAATTAACAAATCTATATAACTTTCTGACATCAGGTGACTTATGTTATTTCTCCATTTTTTTTCCCTGCGGAGTACCCCTTTAATTCAGTATTCACCCAAGCTGTGACCCTCCAGCTGTAGCAAAACTACAACTGAAGACTGTCAGGGCATGCTGGGAGTTGTGGTTCTGCTATATTTGGAGGGCACTGACTTTAGCATACCCACTTGGGCACATTACCCATTGTCTGCCCCCTCCTTCCCCTTGTACAAGTGCGGCAGCTGGTATAGAAGCAGCGGCGTCCTCTTACGTCTTATCCTATAAATGGCGCAGTTTTCACCAGTGTAATGTACATACACATAGCTATATCCATGGCAACCATTTTAAAGGGGCTTCATTATCTGTGCCCCCCAGTCTCTTCCCATCGCTGACTGATGATCTCATATTAGGAGACACAACTATCAAGTCAGTGAAGTATTACGCTGCAGCCAAGTGTTGTCAGGAGCACAAGGTTTCCGCGCATCGCCTCCACACAGGCAGATTGCTGAGCGTTTCATTTGTCGCCATAATTTACAGGTTCTGGGAAGCGTGCCCTCATACACGGCCGTCCTATAAAAATGGCTGGAGTCCTTGACAGGACGCTTTTAATCTGACTAAATGTTAACCCCCTGAGTGCGGGATATATGGCTCCCTGTACGGGCTCCGTCCTCGCTATTAAAGGTGCAGGACCCACATCCCTATCACTTCATAGGAGCTTCACCACACACGGATGTATGAATTCACAGGCCCAAAGCCTGAGGCTGCACTACTGAGAGAGTCCGATGACATCACGTCCCTACATCCGCAGCCACTTCTCCCCAAGGCCTCGCTATACTAGGAACAGTCTGGGCCTTAGAAGTTGAATCCCCCAACAGTTTTGGCCGACTTTGTTCTTCAGCCTTAAAGAGGCACTGTTGTGGGAAAAAACAAATCAGGGGTCGTGATGCGAAACAATTTTTCAATATACTTGTTTTTTTTTTTTTATGTTTATATTATTGTTAGACATGTGGCCACTAGTGTGACAGGAGAGCTGACTATACAATGCGAGCATCCCCAGGATTCTCTGCTACTCCATGTGGAAGCACAGCAGCTGTACACATGCGCAGTCCTGCTACGTGCTTGCTCAGAAATGGCTGTCAATCAATACTAAGGCCTGCCTGTGAGCACAAAGGACGGGGATGTCCTGTCTTTGGTCTCTATGTCAGAACACAGAAAAGACCAATGACAATGGAGCGACGTCCCACAATCTGGTCAGGAGAGTCGATCCAACCCCTAAACAATGTACATATACACTCTATAAATATTGGTGCCACAATGGGAAATTCCATCATTGGGTCAGTTAATAGTTAAAGGGATTCTGTTAGCTGCAATTCACATTTCAAAGCGCAGACACTGTTAGGGCAAGGAGACACATGGTACCATTCATATATCTGCCTACATATTTAACATAGAAAAAAGCTGTTTTATTGGTGTCCCAAATCCCCTGAAGCGCTGAGGGTTGTAATGCCTCCTCGCTCCCCCTACCATCACTACTTGACTGACAGCAGGAAGCCGAGACGTTTCTAAATCAGATTCAAGCATTGTGGAAACAAATTTGAAAGCAGGAATATGACTGTCAATCAAGCTGGGATAAGGATAGGAGGGGGAGCAAGGAGGCGTTAGAGCCCTCGGCGCTTCTGGAAGCTTGGGAACACCTCATTGACGCTGTCTGTTTTCCGCATTATGGAAGCACTGGCAGATATAAGGAAAGTGCCTGCAGCGTTCCTTCAGGACCTTGTGAGCATCACATGACCCCTGACTACCCATCTCTGCAGCCACGCCTCCCTGACCTTTTTATTACTCCTCCATTTTGCTTAGCGCTAATATTCAGTCTGGCTTCAGCAAAGATCCAATTGAGGTAATAAGGACGGGGAGCGGTCTGTTTCATCCAGTCGGGCTGAGCCTGGCCCTCCGCCATGCTGCCATGTACAATATCTGCCAATGATAGAGGAGCCCTTAAAGGGCAAATTCACCCAAATGTCTGTTTCTTCCAAATACACTGGTGCCAGACATTTTATAGAGATTTGTAATTTACTTCTATTTAAAAATATCCAGTCTTCCAGTACTTATCAGCTGCTGTATGTCCTACAGGAAGTGGTGTATTCTCTCCAGTCTGACACAGTGCTCTCTGCTGCCACCTCTGTCCATGTCAGGAACTGTTCAGAGCAGCAGCAAATCCCAATAGAAAGCCTCTCCTGCTCTGGACAGTTCCTGACATGGACAGAGGTGGCACCAGAGAGAATACACCACTTCCTGCAGGACATACAGCAGCTGATAAGTACTGGAAGACTGGACATTTTTAAATAGAAGTAAATTACAAATCTGTATAACTTTCTGACACCAGCTGATTTGAAAAAAATTAATTCTACGGAGTAGCCCTTTAACCCACTAATAATTACACAGATCTGATTGATGGCATCTGTAACGGTGGCCATACTGGTAGTCACCCAGCTTTCCCAGAAGCAGACAGAGCTCACAATTGACTCACTCTGCGTCCGTTCACATCTTCCTTTCGCCCGCTCTGCAGATCCTGATCCATCACTGTAACTTGTTCTTAGGGTTAAAAATACGGCATGGTTTCCTGGCTGTGGAGCTGTGAAGGAGCCAGACAGAAGGGAAGCGGAGGAATGCAGAGCAGGAGACAGAGCTGTGTACACAAAACGGAGCCCAACCTTATACAGGCCGGGCCTGGGAATCTAAGTGATGGCACGTCCTGTTCACCTCCACAGGCTCCGTCATCATAAGTGTGACCAATATTACCACCTGTACCCTGTCAGCGTATATCACTGCCAAATAGTTCTATGTTCTCCTGATACATCATAGACATACATATGACATCATCCCACTGGCGTACACTGACTATTGCCCCTGCAATGACAGATTAAACAACTCTGCCAATTGTCTTTATTAAAAAAAAAAAAAAAAAAAATCCTCCCATTTTGGGTCTACAGCTCCCCAAGAAGACCTACATGTCTCCATGGTAACAGACTACAAACAATCCCTGTGTAGTCTGATGCTATTTTCCCCCATGTCTCCCTTATAATGTGTGGGGATTACAATTCAGCTTCATTCACTGCAATAACGCACCAAACCTGCAGACAGAGGTGGCTCTGTTCTTGGATGAGAGCAGCCATGTTTTTTCTAAGCCTGGAAAACCCCTTTAATATCGAGGGTGGGCCACCTGAGAACCTAAAAGATGCCCCAATATCTGATCCACGGCCTGGCAACACATAGAGAAAGGATGGCTTCCAGTCATGTGGAAGAAGACATTAGATTCTCCCTTTCTTACAGACAGGACAGTGACCTCGCTTAGGCCGGACTGCTGAGCGATGACTAGAGAAGACTCCCAGGAACAAAGCGGCCATTAATAATGCAGGTATAATACCAGGTCACCTTACTTTGTCTCGGTTATGGCAGAACGAGCTGTGACCAAGGCCGAGCGCACCGGAAGACCGTCCATCACCAACGGAGAGATGTGACAGGATGAGGCACCTGCAGCCTCCGCACCGGGCCGCTACCTCCGCACAGCACCGGGCACACAGCCGGCCGCTACCTCCGCACAGCATCGGGCACACAGCCGGCAGCTACCTCCGCACAGCACCGGGCACACAGATGGCCGCTACCTCCGCACAGCACCGGGCACACAGCCGGCCGCTACCTCCGCACAGCATCGGTTCTACCTTTAACCCTTCCTGTGCTAGTTGCACCCACATAACCCAACCGAGAGCGAGAGAGAGCGAGACAAAGAATAATTATAAACAGAGAGACAGACACGCCGAGACCGCCAGATAACAAGTTTCTCAGTGACAGTCACAGTAGACAGCTCCACTAGGCCGCAGCCTGCGCTCACCATGTCTCATCTTCTCCAGTCAGAGAAAGCAACATGGCCGCTGCCCGGAGCAGCAGTAGTATACAGTATATACACTATGGGAGAGATTTATCAAACTGGTGTAAAGTGAAACTGGCTCAGTCACCCCCGGCAACCAATCAGAATCCCCCTTTCATTCCTCACAGACTCTTTGGAAAATGAAAGGTGGAATCTGATTGGTTGCCGGGGGCGACTGAGCCAGTTTCACTTTATACCATGTTTGATAGATCTCCTCCTATATCTCCCTAAGTGACTGGAGACTGCTATAACTATGGCGTACGCCGCCCCAGAACAGGATACACAGCAGGGTTTGTTTGTAGTCTGTTACCATGGAGTGGTACCTTAGTTTAAGAGTAACTTGGATTGAGAGCGCTTTGGTTTAAGAGCTCACAGTTTTTCAAAATTGTGACTTGGTGTAAGAGCCTTGCTTTGGTGTAAGAGCTCCCTGTACTGGGTGGGAGGGGGAGTGGGGGAGGGGCATGGTCTGCATAGCGGGGTCTACAGCCCTGTACTCTGACCCAGGAAGTCTCCCTCATCTTCCAAATCATAGCAGATCCACTTCAGGCTGGGGCTTACATCAGGGGACAGGACTGTGGGGGGTAATCTCTCCATAGCTGTAAACCCTCTCTCCCCGGACAGAGTGCTGCTATACTGTGCCCACATCTGCCCTGCTTATTCCTTCATGCTCCCTGCAGTCTGTCAGCCCTTGTGTTTCCCATCCTCTCCATTCCTGCTATTATGTGTCTGCACTTACACTCAGCTATACACACTGCTGCTATAATGTGCCTGCACTTACATTCAGCTACACACACTGCTGCTATAATGTGCCTGCACTTACATTCAGCTATACACACTGCTGCTATAATGTGCCTGTACTTACATTCAGCTATACACACTGCTGCTATAATGTGCCTGCACTTACATTCAGCTATACACACTGCTGCTATAATGGGCCTGCACTTACATTCAGCTATACACACTGCTGCTATAATGGGCCTGCACTTACACTCAGCCAGTCACACTGCTGTATAGAGAGGTTTCTCTCACTGTCCTCCTGCACAGCTCTGTGATTCTCACTTGCTGATTGGTCCATGCAGAACACACCCCCTTTCCCATTGCTGTCATGTGACCACACAGACCCCTGACAGCAGCCCTGCTTCTCTATTCTAGCCTTTGTACTACGCTACTGCATTGTGGGGATCTGCAGCTCCATCCTGTATGTACAAGCTGCTGTGTTATCAGGGTTATACAGTTACTATACATTATACACCACATGCTGATTACTATACTGTACAGTAACTTATATATCACATATCCAGCTGCAGTGTTATCAGGGTTATACAGTTACTATACATTATACACCACATGCTGATTGCTATACTGTACAGTAACTTATATATCACATATCCAGCTGCTGTGTTATCAGAGTTATACAGTTACTATACATTATACACCACATGCGGCTATACTGTACAGTAACATATATCACATATCCAGCTGCTGCAGTGTTATCAGGGTTATATAGTTACTATACATTATATACCACATGCTGCTATACTGTACAGTAACTTATATATCACATATCCAGCTGCTGCTGTGTTATCAGGGTTATACAGTTACTATACATTATATACCACATGCTGCTATACTGTACAGTAACTTATATATCACATATCCAGCTGCTGTGTTATCAGGGTTATACAGTTACTATATATTATACACCACATGCTGCTATACTGTACAGTAACTTATATATCACATATCCAGCTGCTGTGTTATCAGGGTTATACAGTTACTATACATTATATACCACATGCTGCTATACTGTACAGTAACTTATATATCACATATCCAGCTGCTGTGTTATCAGGGTTATACAGTTACTATACATTATATACCACATGCTGTTATACTGTACAGTAACTTATATATCACATATCCAGCTGCTGTGTTATCAGGGTTATACAGTTACTATACATTATACACCACATGCTGCTATACTGTACAGTAACTTATATATCACATATCCAGCTACTGTGTTATCAGGGTTATACAGTTATTATACATTATACACCACATGCTGCTATACTGTACAGTAACTTATATATCACATATCCAGCTGCAGTGTTATCAGGGTTATACAGTTATTATACATTATACACCACATGCTGCTATACTGTACAGTAACTTATATATCACATATCTTAATGTTTGTTTCATCTGTTCTACAGGTTATTCAGAATTTTAAAAAATCATTATATTTGGGGTGTGGAACCAATTGTTTGCAGATCAATGATTCCTTATTTGCTTTGGTTTAAGTGTAATTTGGATTACAAGCGCGGCCGCGGATCGGATTATGCTCCTAATCCAAGGCACCACTGTGTTATTTGTAAACTGGAGCAGTACAATCTGGTGCAATGTAGGACTGTAATACAAGTTATAATATCAGGGCACTTCCACACTAAGACCACTGCTTGCTGACACTGACTAGCCACCCTGCCATACACTAACCCAGGGATAGGGAACCTTGGCCCTTCAGCTAAAGCTCTGGCTGTCCAGCCATGATGGGAGTTGTAGTTCTGCTGAGGTTCCCCATCCCTGCACACTGAGCCTTTCTTTTTATTTTGCAATTGAAGTCACAGCCAATGACTCCTCTAAAAGGGGCCGTCCACTCCGGCCATCACTATCCAGCGGAGTGTGACAACCCCAACCAGGAAACAGTGGCAGCAGGTAAACATGTTTTCTGTATGAGCGTCCGATAAGACAACATGAGAAGCATCTGGTTCCTGTAACGAGCCCATCCACGTGCTCCGCCAGCTGGCAGCACCAGCGGCATCCGGGTCACCTGCCCAGCACTGGCCCATGACAAAGCCCTGCCCTCTGTATACACTAATCCTGCACACAATAGTGAGCAGCGACTAATGCAAACATTGTCAGAACAATAGAGGGGGGGGGGAGCGTGCACCAGCTGACCTATTACTGCAGGAGTGTATGGACGCTCCCCGTATATGAGCAAGAAGAGAGCACTGATCTGTCCGACAGCCTCGTGTAATACCGCATCCCTCCTGTAGTGGCCGCTGCAGAGACACCATAGCCCCCCCTCAGCAGTCACAGCAGAGCCAGCTTCCATACTTTAAGTGACTGTCCCACCAGGCCCAGGCTGAAGCACTGGAGGCGGCCGACCCACCCTTAGTGGGAAGAAACTCCAGCCCCTCCATGACATGACTCCATTAGAATCAATGGAACCCTATCATAGAGGGGCGGGGGTTTCCTCCCACTAGGGGTGGGTCGGTGGCCTCCAGTCACTTTAAAGGGGCTGTCCACATAAGACCGATCCTGTTGTCGCTTCCCCTCCATGATGTATTATGCAGAGTCGGGATCGGAGGATGTTACAGTATAAAAAGTTGACTTCTACTGCTTTATAAGGAGAAATGTAAGCGTCTACCATAAGATAGATTACAGAAAAGACGGGGTTAATGTGAGCAGTGAATGGAAATGCCCTTTAAACATCCCCTGCACAGGCAGCACGTAGTCTGAGAACAATGGCGGGGAAACTGCTGGGAAAGCACAGAAGAGTCAGCGGGCCGAGAGGTGAGGGAAGGAGACGGGGAGTGGGGGGGGGGGGGGGGGAGATTCCCATATACAGCAGTAGATGGGCATCAGAGTCATATACACAGGGCAGTAGATGGGCATCAGGCTGGTACATAGAGTAGTAGATGGGCATAAGACTGGACTGGTATACACAGCAGTAGATGGGCATCAGACTGGTAAATACCACAGTAGCTGTGCATCAGAGTGGTATATACAGAGCAGCAGACAGGCATCAGACTGGTATATACAGAGCAGTAGTTGGGCATCAGACTGGTATATACAGAGCAGCAGACAGGCATCAGACTGGTATATACAGAGCAGTAGACAGGCATCAGACTGGTATATACAGAGCAGTAGACGGGCATCAGACTGGTATATACAGAGCAGTAGCTGTGCATCAGAGTGGTATATACAGAGCAGTAGATGGGCATCAGACTGGTATATATAGAGAGCAGCAGACGGGCATCAGACTGGTATATATAGAGAGCAGCAGACGGGCATCAGACTGGTATATACAGAGCAGTAGATGGGCATCAGACTGGTATATATAGAGAGCATCAGACAGGCATCAGACTGGTATATATAGAGAGCATCAGACAGGCATCAGACTGGTATATACAGAGCAGTAGATGGGCATCAGACTGGTATATACAGAGCAGTAGACGGGCATCAGACTGGTATATATAGAGAGCAGCAGACAGGCATCAGACTGGTATATATAGAGAGCAGCAGACAGGCATCAGACTGGTATATATAGAGAGCAGCAGACAGGCATCAGACTGGTATATATAGAGAGCAGCAGACAGGCATCAGACTGGTATATATAGAGAGCAGCAGACAGGCATCAGACTGGTATATATAGAGAGCAGCAGACAGGCATCAGACTGGTATATGCAGAGCAGTAGATGGGCATCAGACTGGTATATACAGAGCAGTAAATGGGCATCAGACTGGTATATACAGAGCAGTAAATGGGCATCAGACTGGTATATACAGAGCAGTAAATGGGCATCAGACTGGTATATACAGAGCAGTAGATGGGCATCAGACTGGTATATACAGAGCATTAGATGGGCATCAGACTGGTATATACAGAGCAGTAGATGGGCATCAGACTGGTATATACAGAGCATTAGATGGGCATCAGACTGGTATATACAGAGCAGTAGATGGGCATCAGACTGGTATATACAGAGCAGTAGATGGGCATCAGACTGATATATAGAGAGCAGCAGACAGGCATCAGACTGGTATATACAGACCAGTAGATGGGCATCAGACTGGTATATACAGAGCAGTAGATGGGCAAACTGGTATATACAGAGCAGTAGTTGGGCATCAAGACTGGTATATACAGAGCAGTAGTTTGGCATCAGACTGGTATATACAGAGCAGTAGTTGGGCATCAGACTGGTATATACAGAGCAGTAAATGGGCATCAGACTGGTATATATAGAGCAGTAGTTGGGCATCAGACTGGTATATACAGAGCAGTAGTTGGGCATCAGACTGGTATATACAAATCTGTAGACTGGCATCAGCCTGGTATATACAGAGCAGTAGACGGCCATCAGGCTGGTATATACAGAGCAATAGTTGGGCATCAGACTGGTATATACAGATCTGTAAAAGAGCATCAGACTGGTATATACAGCAGTAGATGGGTATCAGCCTGGTTTACATAGCAGTAGACGGGCATCAGACTGGTATATACAGCAGTAGATGGGTATCAGCCTGGTTTACATAGCAGTAGACGGGCATCAGTAGACAATTATCAGTAGTTGGCATGTCAGTGCCAGGAGACACAATCCCGTGCGGTGCTGAATCACCCGCTGCAGATCCACCCAACAACAAATTGATATACGAGACTGATATAGCCGCTGGCATAAAACTCCCTCCTGAGGAGAAGCTGGCATAACCCTCTGCACTGACTGACTGGCATGGTACAAAGGACCCTCCTCCTGCACTTCTCTGTCTAGACCCTTCCTCAATAAGGCTGGCACAGTATATAGATCCTTCCCTGACTATGAGGCTGGTACAATGTGGGCACAAGCTGGTAACTAATGGAGAGCTCTCCTCTAATAAGTATAGTGTGCCAACCCTGGCACAGCATAATGACCCTTCATATGGCACACTGGCACAGGATTAGGACCCTATGGTAGGTTGGGACAGAGCATGGACCCTTCCTATGATACACTGGCACAAGGAGGGGACCCCACAGCAGGTTGGCACAGAGCACTAGCCCTTCCTATGGTACACAGCATGCCCTCCCCCATGGTACACTGTCATAGTGTATACACCCTATAGAAGGTTGGCACACAGCATGCCCCCACCCCCATGGTACACTGGAACACAGCATGCCCCCACCCCCATGGTACACTGGCACACAGCATGCCCCCCCCCCCCCCATGGTACACTGGCACACAGCATGCCCCCCCATGGTACACTGGCACACAGCATGCCCCCCCCCATGGTACACTGGCACACAGCATGCCCCCCCATGGTACACAGCATGCCCCCCATGGTACACTGGCACACAGCATGCCCCCCCCATGGTACACTGGCACACAGCATGCCCCCCCATGGTACACTGGCACACAGCATGCCCCCCCATGGTACACTGGCACACAGCATGCCCCCCCCCATGGTACACTGGCACACAGCATGCCCCCCCCCATGGTACACTGGCACACAGCATGCCCCCCCATGGTACACTGGCACACAGCATGCCCCCCCATGGTACACTGGCACACAGCATGCCCCCCCCCATGGTACACAGCATGCCCCCCATGGTACACTGGCACACAGCATGCCCCCCCCATGGTACACTGGCACACAGCATGCCCCCCCATGGTACACTGGCACACAGCATGCCCCCCCATGGTACACAGCATGCCCCCCCCCATGGTACACTGGCACACAGCATGCCTCCCCCCCATGGTACACAGCATGCCCCCCCCCCCATGGTACACTGGCACAGGGTGTAGACCCTATAGCAGGCTGGCACAGCTCCTTGCCATCTCTCCCCTGCACACAGCGGCCCGGTCGGTACAGTTACAGCGCCCCCTTCAGCCCCCTCCAGTGTTGCAGTATTACACATAGTTACATGATAACTTGTGGCTTGTGTCCAGCATGAGCAACACGATCCGGGACACAGAGGAGGGATGGGAGCCCAATAACAGCCCGAGCACCGACCCCGTGACCAGGACCCCCAGCAGCCCGGCACCGGAGCCCCCGTGACCCCCAGCAGCCCCGCACCGGAGCCCCCGTGACCCCCAGCAGCCCGGCACCGTAGCCCCCGTGACCCCCAGCAGCCCGGCACCGGAGCCCCCGTGACCCCCAGCAGCCCGGCACCGGAGCCCCCGTGACCCCCAGCAGCCCGGCACCGGAGCCCCCGTGACCCCCAGCAGCCCGGCACCGGAGCCCCCGTGACCCCCAGCAGCCCGGCACCGGAGCCCCCGTGACCCCCAGCAGCCCGGCACCGGAGCCCCCGTGACCCCCAGCAGCCCGGTACCGAGCAGAGGCCGGAGCACTCACTATGATCGCAGTCCATGCAGGAGGTCGGGGCCCCCGGGCAGCATCCTCCGTGTCACCGCAGTCCGGCTCTCATGCCTCCGCCAATCACCTCCTCCGGGGAGCGCAGCCCGGTACTCACAGGCCCCCGACACCCGGAACAACTACAGCGACCCGGAAACCTGCCCAGCGCCCTCCTCCTCCCGCCCAATCACACACAACACGGGGCGCACCACTCCGACACCGCCCCGACCGTGCCTGACACCGACCCCCACCCTCACTGACCGAGCGCCAGCCCCGGTATACCGACAGCCACCGAAACTCGCCCCGCCTACACCTCTAAACCCCGCCCACAGCCATAATAACAACTCCGAGACGTGCACCGCCCACTGGCTTCAAAACCCCGCCCACCTCACTGACTGGCCGGACGTAAACAGAGCTTGATCCCGCCCCCAGACAGTAATGGACACGCCTATCGGAACTGACTTGTTAGAGAAAAACCACGCCTTTTAAGTATAAGCCACGCCTCTTCCCAGTCCATGATCTACAGACGTGACCACGCCTCCGTTGTGGAATTCGCGGTTCTTATTGGCTTTCTACTAATCCCGCCCAAGGCACAGATCCAGAGGGTGTTGGGTAGAAACGCCCCTAACTTATCTCCACGCCCACTTTGGTGGCTCAGACCACGCCCCAGGAAGACATGCTGGCGAGTCTGGGAGAGGCTGGCGCAGGGTAACTTCTATTGGGGGATCGGAGGAGCAGGTGAGTGATGTGGGGCCCCTCAGCCGCCATGGGGCCCCCGCATAGTGTATATACACCGCTATAAGGGCGGGGATAGTACTTGGGGGAGACAGCAGCGGACACTTCCTTCTTATACTCTATGGGCCGAGGCATCTAATTCATCCATAGCTGCCGCAGAACTACAACTCCCAGCATGCCAGGGCGGACAGAGTTTGAGCCACTGGTTGTAGACCAGAGGGGTATAGACATACATATATTGCATTGCATGCTGGGAGTTGTAGTTTTACAATAACTGGAGAGCCACAGGTTGTAGACCACATACATATAGTGTATTGCATGCTGGGAGTTGTAGTTCTAGCCTCCGGTTGAGAGTTACTCATGTGAACTACCCAGAGCTGCATTCACAATTCTGCAATGAGTTTGGTGATTTGCATTGTGGGAGATGTTCTATCCACAGATCCAGTGATCAGCGTTGGTCTGACTGCTCAGAAGTAACATGTTACCGGTCAGCACCAAAGCTCCCATTGAAGTCAATAGTGAAAACTGGGAATAAATAACCCAAGTGCAGAGACCATGGCACCCTGAGAGCGGGCATGTCAACTGTTACCGATGGGACCAGAAGGATTGTAAATGACCCCCCAACTATAATACTCTACTTAAAGGGAAAAAAAACGGATCAAAAAGTTATATAGATTTGTAATTTACTTCTATATTAAAATTTCCATTCTTCCAGTACTTATCAGCTGCTGTATGTCCTGCAGGAAGTGGTTTATTCTCTCCAGTCTGACACCGTGCTCTCTGCTGCCACCTCTGTCCATGTCAGGAACTGTCCAGAGCAGCAGCAAATCCCCATAGAAAACCTCTGCTGCTCTGGACAGAGGTGGCAGCAGAGAGCGCTGTGTCAGACTGGAGAGAATACACCACTTCCTGCAGGACATACAGCAGCTAATAAGTACTGGAAGACTGGAGATTTTTATATAGAAGTAAATTACAAATCTGTATAACTTTCTGAAACTGGTTGATTTAAATGTATTTTTTTTTGCTGAGGTATTCTTGTACTAGGACAGGGATGGGAAACCTTCGGCCTCTCCAGCTGTTGCAAAACTACAATTCCTATCATGTCTGGACAGCCGAAGCTTTGCTGTCCTAGTACATATTCCCGACTCCAAATGTTATCTCCTGCCTATAGGATAGGGGATAATATATTGGTCAAACCCAACCACTGGGACCCCCATCTGCCCCTCCTCCAAGTGAGTGCGTGCATGTGCAGTGCTGCTATCCCCTCCAAGGAACCTTCAGCTCTCCCAGCTATTGTAAAACTACAGGCAGGCATGATGGGAATTGTAGCTTTGCAACAGCTGGAGCATCTCCAAAGGTTCCCCATCCCTGCCGCATCTTATGGTCAGGAGTCGGGAATGCCCCTTTAAGTAAATACCGCCATGGAGGCTTCATGTAATAATGGCGTAAGACACACACACAGGCAGGTAAACATTACAGGAAGTATATACAATGCAGGGAAATAAAATCCCGAGGCCGCACCGCTTCCTGACCCTTTATTCTCCGCGCTCAGGATTTGGATATAGGCGCTCTCTCTCTCTATCTAAATATACATACAGTATATATACCCACAATGCATCTCTTCTATATGGCTCCCACCTATATACAGGTCTACTGTGCAGCTCTCCAAGGCCGCCAGGTTATCTTTATTGCAGCGCGCAAGGCCAGGAAAGGGGTGGCAACTAGTCATCTGGGCGGAGAGCCGTCCGTCGCTAGTCACAGTTCTGCGGGAATGATTGACAGGCCAGGATTGAGAGGCCACTAACACCTGCAGGGGGGCACCAGAGAAATTAAAGGGGTACTCCAGCCAACTATTATTTTCTTTAAGTGACTGTACCACCAGGCCCAGGCTGAAGCACTGGAGGCGGCCGACCCACCCTTAGTGGGAGGAAACTCCAGCCCCTCCATGACGTGACTCCATTAGAATCAATGGAACCCTAAGGGTGGGTCGGCCGCCTCCAGTGCTTCAGCCTGGGCCTGGTGGTACAGTCACTTTAAAATCAACTGTTGTCAGAAAGTTATATAAATTTGCATATTGCTTCTATTAAAAAGTCTCCAGTCTTCTAGTACTTATCAGCTGCTGTATGTCCTGCAGGAAGTGGTGTGTTCTCTCCAGTCTGACACAGTGCTCTCTACTGCCACCTCTGTCCATGTCAGGAACTGTCCAAAGCAGCAGCAAATCCCCATAGAAAACCTACCCTGCTCTGGACAGTTCCTGACATGAACAGAGGTGGCAGCAGAGAGCACTGTGTCAGACTGAAGAGAATACGCCACTTCCTGCAGGACATACAGCAGCTGATAAGTACTGGAAGACTGGAGAGAAGCCCTCACTGAGCTGATAGTCCCATTAGGCATAAAGGCATCACTCATCAACATGGGTAGGACCCCTTTAAGGCAGTACCTCATCTCCTTGTTGGGGCTTTGGTTGCCTGTACAGCAGGAGAGAAGTCGGTGTCATGTGGTTTTCTATGTGTTGCGCCTGATTGGTTGTTTTGTTTTCTTTTATAATTAGATTCTTAAAAGCTTCAATTAGAAAGGAAATCACCTCCTTACACTATAAACAGGAAGCATCGTGCCTGAGAAAGATTCTTTGTATTTTTATTTCTTTGTATCCCAATTCTACTTTTTTTTTACCCCCACTTTAAAATGTAATTTCACCTTTAAACTTCACTTACATAAAAGTTAAACTTTATACTTACTGTTTCTGATCCGGAGTAACATCCTGTATAATACCCCGGAGCTGCACTCACTATTCTGCTGGTGGGGTCACTGTGTACATACATTACATTACTGATCCTGAGTTCAATCCTGTACTATACTCCAGAGCTGCACTCACTATTCTGCTGGTGGGGTCACTGTGTACATACATTACATTACTGATCCTGAGTTACATCCTGTATTATCCTCTAGAGCTGCACTCACTATTCTGCTGGTGGGGTCAATGTTAGAGATGAGCAAACCGGGTTCGGGTTCGAGTCTATCCGAACCCGAACGATCGACATTTGATTAGCTGGGGCTGCTGAACTTGGATAAAGCTCTAAGGTTGTCTGGAAAACGTGGATACAGCCAATGACTATATCCATGATTTCCACATAGCCTTAGGGCTTTATCCAAGTTCAGCAGCCACCGCTAATCAAATGTCGATCGTTCGGGTTCGGATCAACTCGAGCATGCTCCAGGTTCGCTCATCTCTAGTCACTGTGTACATACATTACATTACTGATCCTGAGTTACATCCTGTATTATACCCCAGAGCTGCACTCACTATTCTGTTGGTGGGGTCACTGTGTACATACATTACATTACTGATCCTGAGTTACATCCTGTATTATACCCCAGAGCTGCACTCACTATTCTGTTGGTGGGGTCACTGTGTACATACATTACATTACTGATCCTGAGTTACATCCTGTATTATACCCCAGAGCTGCACTCACTATTCTGCTGGTGGGATCACTGTGTACATACATTACATTACTGATCCTGAGTTACATCCTGTATTATACTCCAGAGCTGCGCTCACTATTCCGCTGGTGAGGTCACTATGTACATATATTACATTACTGATCCGATGTTACATCTTGTTTTATACATACATGTACATGGAAAAAGTCGGGTGATGCTGTGACTAGTGGGGGTGGTTGATGTGACTAGTAGGGTAATGCTGTGACTAGTAGGGGAGTGCTGTGACTAGTAGGGGAGTGCTGTGACTAGTAGGGGAGTGCTGTGACTAGTAGGGGAGTGCTGTGACTAGTAGGGGGGTACTGTGATTAGTAGGGGAGTGCTGTGACTAGTATGGGGGTGCTGTGACTAGTAGGGGAGTGCTGTGACTAGTAGGGGGGTGCTGTGACTAGTATGGCGGTACTGTGACTAGTAGGGGGGTGCTGTGACTAGTATGGCGGTGCTGTGACTAGTAGGGGAGTGCTGTGACTAGTAGGGGGTGCTGTGACTAGTAGGGGAGTGCTGTGACTAGTAGGGGAGTGCTGTGACTAGTATGGGGAGTACTGTGATTAGTAGGGGGGTGCTGTGACTAGTAGGGGAGTGCTGTGACTAGTAGGGGAGTGCTGTGACTAGTATGGGAGTACTGTGATTAGTAGGGGGGTGCTGTGACTAGTAGGGGAGTGCTGTGACTAGTATGGGAGTACTGTGATTAGTAGGGGGGTGCTGTGACTAGTAGGGGAGTGCTGTGACTAGTAGGGGAGTGCTGTGACTAGTATGGGGGTGCTGTGATTAGTAGGGGAGTGCTGTGACTAGTAGAGGAGGACTGTGACTAGTATGGGGGTGCTGTGATTAGTAGGGGAGTGCTGTGACTAGTATGGGGGTGCTGTGACTAGTAGGGGAGTGCTGTGACTAGTATGGGGGGGTGCTGTGACTAGTATGGTGGGTGCTGTGATTAGTAGGGGAGTGCTGTGACTAGTATGGGGAGTGCTGTGACTAGTATGGGGAGTGCTGTGACTAGTAGGGTAATGCTGTGACTAGTATGGGGGTGCTGTGATTAGTATGGGAGTGCTGTGACTAGTATGGGGGTACTGTGACTAGTATGGGGGGTACTGTGATTAGTAGGGTGTTTCGGGGTGGGTGTTTATTATTACATTTATTCTGACATTGAGAAGCTACAGTGAGTTGGGGTGGGGAGCGGGGACCCCGTCAGTGAGGTATGAGGATTGAGGACACCATGTTCACGTTTTCCATGACATTGGAAAGATTAAGGGACGTTTATAGGAAAGGTTCCAAGATGGAGGATCTCACGTCTGGGAACATTTATCTTAGGGATGGAAAAAACAAGATTTTCCAAGTATAGAAGTTCCCGTCCTGCGTCAGACCTGGCAGGGCGCCATGAGATTCTCCGGGGATGCCGTACGCGGCTGGTTTAGCTGATGCCGACAGAATTCTCCTCAGAAGGAGGTCAGAGGCACCGTCCTCCATCTACTTACACTGAGGAAGATGGCAGTCACCCATAGCAACCAGTCATGGTGGAATCTGGTTGCTATGGGCATCTCCTCACTATCCTTCATTGTGTAGCATACGGACATCTGATCATGGAATTGTTACCGTCATCATTACCTTTCTAAAATACTCTGCTCTGCTGTGAGACATCATCCTCCCTCCCCCTATAACATCTCACTTGTTACCAGTTCTCTGTATACCCGATGACATCCTATTCTCTGTATATAACACCTGTTCTCAAATACTCTGTACTGCTTGTGATTTTCTTATTATTATTTGTAATTTTCTACTATTTAAAAATCTCCAGTCTTCTAGTATTTATCAGCTGCTGTATGTCCTGCAGGAAGTGGTGTATTCTCTCCAGTCTGACACAGTGCTCTCTGCTGCCACCTCTGTCCATGTCAGGAACTGTCCAGAGCAGCAGAGGTTTTCTATGGGAATTTGCTGCTGCTCTGGACAGTTCCTGACATGGACAGAGGTGGCAGCAGAGAGCACTGTGTCAACTGGAGTTGTTGGTTTACCACAATGCAAAACCACAACTCCCATCTTGTCAGGACCTGCTGGGAGTTGCGGTTTTGCAAGAGCTGGAGGACCACAGGTTGGGAACCCGGCATATACACACACCCCATGCACTGTGTCATGTGTTGTCACTGTATGTAGCAGTGCTGATGCAGCGCACACACCACATCTGAGCCGTCTGGGGCTGGAGTGCTCCTCTCAGGGGCGTGGCGGAGTTGTTTTCCTGTGACAGGAAATATACATGCATTCATTGTAACCTTCTTGTTTCAGCCACATCTTGGCCCCGTCAGTCATCTCCGTCAAGAGTCTATAATACTGCAGGAGCAGCAGCATGTGACGGCCAGAGGGATTCTGGGTAAGAAGAGCTATAAAACACCATCAAGTGCATTCACCACTAGCTAGCGCTTCTCCACCCTCTTACAAAGTTTTGGACCAACTTTCCATTAAAGGGGGACTCCGGTGATTTTTTTTTTCAAATCAACTGATGTCAAAAAGTTAAAGAGATTGGTAAGTTAGTTCTATTTAAAAATGTCCAGTCTTCCAGTACTTATCAGCTGCTGTATGTCCTGCAGGAAGTGGTGTATTCTCTTCAGTGTGACACAGTGCTCTCTGCTGCCACCTCTGTTTATGTCAGGAACTGTCCAGAGCAGGAGAGGTTTTCTATGGGGATTTGCTGCTGCTCTGGACAGTTCCTGACATGGACAGAGGTGGCAGCAGAGAGCACTGTGTCAGACTGGAGAGATTACACCACTTCCTGCAGGACATACAGTAGTTGATAAGTACAGGAAGACTGGACATTTTTAAATAGAAGTAAATTACTAATCTGTTTAACTTTTGATTTAAAAGAATTTTTTTCCACTAAAGTTCCCCTTTAAAAGGACTGCTTGGAATTTCATGTACCCCATAGATTTCTATGGTGCATCCAGACTATCTTCACACTCCCATAGACAATAGTGGATAATTCACTCTGCCGCTCCAATCCAATGTGAGATTTAGGAGTAGAAATTGTGTAGGCTCCAATCATTGGCACTGTATATAGGGTATAAGTGTGCACTAGTGTCCAAAATGGTGGCAAGAAAAACTACAACTACAATAAAAACGTCATTGCTGCTTAGGCCCTGCCCCCTCAGCGACGTCATCTGAAGGGGCCAACCTAATGGAATAGGCCCCGCCCCCTCTCTGCTGCCCACATCAGAGGGGGTGGGGTCTAGTCCTCTACGTCGGCCCATTACGATGACGTAGCAGAGGGGGCGGGGCTTAGGCATTGATGATGCCATGGAGGAGCCTACAGCACAGATGTAGGCAGGGATATGGGGCACGATGACCGTGAAGCCCGCCCATATGGCACTGGCCTCCGACAATAACATGCATTTTTAAAGGGAGAGACCACAAAGAAATCCTTCATACAGGTAGATATGAAATGATATGACGACGCAAACTGCTGTCTGTGGATGGATACCTGGCTTTAGTCATTTCTTTGTAATATCCTTACACTTCTAACTGAGGTGGATATTGACTTAAAGGGCCACTTAAAGGAGTATTTCACTTAAACATAATATACTTATTATCTATTATGTCTCCTTCCCCCAGTTCTTCGATACTGCTTTCTGCTGAAGACACAAAAATCTGTGTGTGAGCTTTTCTCTCTGTCTCCCTCTCCTCCCTTTTGAGACAGCTGATGTAAACAAGGCCCTGGTTGGCTGTATCTGCAACATTGTAGCTTCTTTGTAATGCTGGGAGGAATGATCAGCAACCTGACCTCAGAATAACCCTCCGAGCATTACAAAGAAGCTTTAATGTTGCAGATAAAGCTAGCCAGTGACGACATCAGCCATCTCAGAAGGAAGGTGGAGAAAGAGAGAAAAGCAGCAGCTGAGAACTCGGGGTAGGAGACTGAATAGATAAAAACAAGTATGGAAGGAATTGTTAGTCTCACCATAGGCAGTAACATATCATTTGTTATGTTTGAGTGGAGTACCCCTTTAATCTGAGGTTTTGGGTGGTCTATTACGGGAGCCAACCCCTGGCTAGGTCCTTCCCTGGAGGGATATCTGGTTAGTCCCGTGTTGTGAGACTCCACGTACTCTTTTTGCACACTTTTTTCTTGAAAGCCGCTACCATTGATCCCCTGCCAGCTGACACTGTGAGGTAATGAGGGTTAGTTCTACATCATCGACCGCTCCGCACATCAGTGATGAGTCTCAAACAGTCATAAGGACGCCCATTGGTCAAATAATTTGTTGTGTACTACCCCTTTAAATTGTTATCTCCTATGGATGAGGAATCAAGAACTTTTCCTCTAAATACGGAAATATTGGGGGACATTTATCAAACAAGGTGTAAAGTGAAACTGGCTCAGTTGCCCCTGGCAACCAATCAGATTCCACCTTTCATTCCTCACAGACTCTTTGGAAAATGAAAGGTGGAATCTGATTGGTTGCTAGGGGCAACTGCACCAGTGTCACTTTCCACCATGTTTGATAAATCTCCCCCATTATTTTATTTTTACTGTCGATGTTCTGTTGCTGAATCTGCTTGTGCCCATTACCGTTCCCCATAGCTCAGTCGCCGCCGCCCCTCTCCCTCCACTCTCGCTGACATTTGCTCGGGTGTTCCTGTTTTATGTGTTCTCTTTCATTGATTTCCTTTTATATCTGCATTTATTTTCTGCGTTATTAATAGCACTTTAAGCGGCGGCATCGATCTCCGGCCCATCATTTATTTAGAGGCAGGAGATGCTGCTAATAATGTTCATCACTGGCCGTCAATAACATTGATTTCCCACAGGTAAAACACGTCCGGCTGTATAATACAGCTGTATTATTCTATGCCAGTCCTGCACTATGGGGACGACCCCCCTGGATATAGAAGGGACCCGTCTACATCACTATACATATATGCAGGAAAGTAGGGCGTACTATGAGTATAGTCAAGGCCGACCCAGAGACCTTCATGGGGTCTTTGCTGACAGATAGCAGCAAATGTCCAAGAAGGAATCAATTAAATGGTCTGTGGAAGCACTGGACCCCCTAGATGCTGCAGTCACTAGTGACCATGGCATCTAGGTGGTTACATGCAGTCACTATTGACTTCTCCATCTAGTCCTTTAAATGGCTGGGACTGAAGTTATCCCTAATCCTGACCCCTGAGGCTGGGTGTCATTTTCAGTTCAAGGGACTATCCAAACTTAGAAAAATATGTCCGCTTTCTTCCAGAAACAGCGCTTCTCTTGTCCTTAGGTTGCGTGGGATTTTGCAGCTCGGTTCTATTGAAATGAATGAAGCTGAATTGTAATACCACACACAACCTAAGGACAAGGGTGGCGCTGTTTTTTTTTTTGTTTTTTTTTATTATACATAAACATAGCTGTGTTTTGTCTAATCCCTGATAACCCCTTTAACAGCAGGCACCAGGTTAGTATGCAGCTTTTCAGAGGACTCTAGGCATCCTGACCCAACTTTTAACAAACATGTATGTCAAATGTTGGGAAGCAGTTAAAGGGATGTTCCACCTTAACAACCAGTTTATACTATTGTCCAAGTGCATCTAAAATTAAAGATGAAGTAAAGTAGATCTACTAATAAAATAAAAAATTTTCTTTTTGTTCAATGTGTCTCCTTGGTAACAGACTACAAACAACCCCTGTGTAGTCTGATGCTGCGCCTATACTCATTTATTTCGGTCCTCTACTTCTTAGTAACCTAAATGTGGTAGGCAGGTAAGCTGTAGGGCACAGGGAGCATATATAATGAAAGGGGCATATAAGGGGGTTGCTAATAAAGGGAAACCCTCTGCATTTTTCTTTTCTTTCAGATCAACTGGTGTCAGAAAGTTATATAGATGAGTAATTTACTGTAGTCTGTAGTCTTCCAGTACTTATCAGCTGCTGTATGTCCTGCAGGAAGTGGTGTATTTTCTATATTCTGACACAGTGCTCTCTGCTACCACCTCTGTCCATGTCAGGAACTGTCCAGAGCAGGAGAGATTTTCTATGAGGATTTGCTGCTGCTCTGGACAGTTCCTGACATGGACAGAGGTGTCAGCAGAGAGCACTGTGTCAGACTGGAGAGATTACACCACTTCCTGCAGCAGCTGATAAGTGGTGGAAGTATACAGATTTTTTAAAATAGAAGTCCATTACAAATATATATAAATTTCTTACACCAGTTGTTTTAAAAGAAAAAAAAATAGCCGGAGTTCCCCTTTAATGTACTTTCTTAGCCTGTCAGTTATAGTACCTACTTATGATCGGTCTTCTAGTCTCAGTCTTGATGATGAGACTAATGGAGACTATACTGGAGTATATATATATATATATATCCCTCCTGTATGCAGCGGGCACAGCCTCCTCCCCTCCATCGCTCTGCACATTAGTACAATGGCCGCGGGCCGTATCCCTGTAATTGCATTTGTTTTGCGCAGACACCTGGACTCCCTCCCGGTACTCCTTGTTCTCGCTTCTTATTCACCGCGCTGCAGATTATTGCTTCTAACCAGGATGAATTCACAGTCTGGCCCTTTACACTTAATGCTGCGTCTCCGGCCCCATTATCTGCGGCTGTACGACGGCCAGCGGGTCGGCCGCTCATTTCATGGAGCCGTTACTGGCGTAGGATGGAGCTCATATTCCCATCAGTGGTGCGGGCCGTCTGGGCTCGGCTTCTGTCCGCTGTCACGGTATTGCTGTGAGATGTATTCATGTAATATTGGGATGCAGAGGGGGCGGAATCACTAATCATGGAGGATATTGTGGATTGAGGCGCAGGGAAGCTTCAGCCGATAGCAGTCCTATATCCCAGGGATGGGGAACTTTTACCCTGTTACAAGGGTACTTGATTTTATTCAAATCAACTGGTGTCAGAAAGTTATACATATTTGTGAGGGTCCATTTACACAGAAAGATTATTGAAGCCCAAGCCAGGTACAGACTATAAACAGAGATCAGGTCATAAAGGAAAGCCTGAAATTTCTCCTTTTTTCAAATCCATTCCTGGCTTTCACTTCAAATCTTTGATAATCTTTCTGTGTAAATGGACCCTAATTTACCTCTATTTAAAAAAAATCTCCAATCTTCCAGTACTTATCAGCTGTTGTTTGTCCTGCAGGAAGTGGTGTATTCTTTCCAGTCTGACACAGTGCTCTCTGCTGCCAACTCTGTCCATGTCAGGAACTGTCCAGAGCAGCAGCAAATCCCCATAGAAAACCTCTCCTGCTCTGGACAGTTCCTGACATGGACAGAGGTGGCAGCAGAGAGAACTGTGTCAGACTGGAGAGAATACACCACTTCCTGCAGGGCATACAGCAGCTGATAAGTACTGGAAGACTGGAGATTTTTTTAAATAGAGGTAAATTTCAAATCTGTAAAACTATCTGACACCAGTTGATTTGAAACAAAAAAAAAGATTTTAGCTGGATAACCCCTTTAGGGAGTGGTCAAGCATTTATAAAATCATGCGAGGGCCATACACTACACGGCCGCCACATTCAGTGTTCTTCTGTGCGCGGTAGTGCTGTAGCGTGGGTTGGCAACACTTGGGGAAAGGCTAAGTATTGTACCTCTGATGCCCCTAGTATTGTAGTTAACCCCCCAGTGATGCCTCTGGTAGTCTGTACGAAAAAATAAACACCCCACTCACCTTTCCTTCCCTCCAGCGCTGGCCTCCTCCCCTGCCTCCTCCTGTAGTCTGTGCCGAGTCAGCCCTGGCCTCCTCCTCTGCCGCCTCCTGCCTCCTCCTCTCCTGCCTCCTTTACTGCCTCCTGTAGTCTGTGCCGAGTCAGCGCTGGCTTCCTCCTCTCCTGCCTCCTCCTCTGCCGCCTCCTCCTCTCTTGCCTCCATTTGCCTCCTCGTCTCCTGCCTCCTGTAGTCTGTGCCGAGTCAGCGCTGGCCTCCTCCTCTGCCGCCTCCTGCCTCCTCCTCTCCTACATCCCCTCTCCTCCTCTCCCGCCTCCTGTAGTCAAATGTAGATGTGTAACCAGCCGATTACAGGACCAGGAATCGAATCCACACCAGAGTATAGTGAGCGCAGAAGTATATAGGTTTGCACACAGCGGTGCAGCCAGGAATCATCCAAAAATAGATGGCGTAATAGGCATATGTTCTTTATTGTTATTGCAACGCGTTTCGGCCCTATTTCATCTAACATGGGCCTTTATCAAGCATGCTTGATAAAGGCCCATGTTAGATGAAATAGGGCCGAAACGCGTTGCAATAACAATAAAGAACATATGCCTATTACGCCATCTATTTTTGGATGATTCCTGGCTGCACCGCTGTGTGCAAACCTATATACTTCTGCGCTCACTATACTCTGGTGTGGATTCGATTCCTGGTCCTGTAATCGGCTGATTACACATCTACATTTGCTTCTCCCACTGTTGGTGGTGACGTCCCCCAGTACAGCTGCGGAGTATACTCTTTCATGCTACATATAGAGTTGTGCCTAAATTTTGCACAACCTATCCAGGTGAGTGGATCCTTGTAAGATCTTGTTTCCATCCACCTGGCTATCTTTTATTGCACGAGGAAGCGCCCCCTGTCTCCCTTCGCCTCCTGTAGTCGGTGCCGGGAGCGCCAGTCTCCTCTGTTTAGCAGGAGAAGGATAAGACTTGCCCCACTCTGGCTTCCAGGAGCCTGTACACACCCCACCCTCCTGTGTCTGAAGTGTTCTACTGCCATATGCCGGGCTTGTACATGTCGTCATATAGTTGTGTTTTTTTTGTTGTTGTGTCTGGGCTGTGTGGCATGTGTCTGGGCTGTGTGGCATGTGTCTGGGCTGTGTGGCATGTGTCTGAGCTGTGTGGCATGTGTCTGAGCTGTGTGGCATGTGTCTGGGCTGTGTGGCATGTGTCTGAGCTGTGTGGCATGTGTCTGAGCTGTGTGGCATGTGTCTGGGCTGTGTGGCATGTGTCTGAGCTGTGTGGCATGTGTCTGAGCTGTGTGGCATGTGTCTGGGCTGTGTGGCATGTGTCTGGGCTGTGTGGCATGTGTCTGAGCTGTGTGGCATGTGTCTGGGCTGTGTGGCGTGTGTCTGGGCTGTGTGGCATGTGTCTGGGCTGTGTGGCATGTGTCTGGGCTGTGTGGCATGTGTGTAAGCTGTGTGGCATGTGTCTGGGCTGTGTGGCATGTGTCTGAGCTGTGTGGCATGTGTCTGAGCTGTGTGGCATGTGTCTGGGCTGTGTGGCATGTGTCTGGGCTGTGTGGCATGTGTCTGAGCTGTGTGGCGTGTGTCTGGGCTGTGTGGCATGTGTCTGAGCTGTGTGGCATGTGTCTGGGCTGTGTGGCATGTGTCTGGGCTGTGTGGCATGTGTCTGGGCTGTGTGGCATGTGTCTGGGCTGTGTGGCATGTGTCTGGGCTGTGTGGCACGTGTCTGAGCGTAGCTTTTTTCTATTTTAATGCATATATTATAAAATAATCCAGAAATGTTGCAGTTCTCAGTCTGGCCACTAGGCCTAAAGCTCAGACTTCCTGTTGTGTCTGTGATGATAAGGAGGCGGCTGCTGGAAAGTGATCTGTTCAGCATTACAGTAAATAGATGAAGCTCACAGCTCAGCCTCCCCCTCTATGTAGAATAATCCCTGCACAGGTCACAGAGTATGCCCAGTAATGTTTCCCATTCATGTCAGTTGGACAGGCCCCGTCTGTTGTGTCTGTCACAATGCATATGCTGGATCCTGGGATGACTGGCTACTCCCACACTCTTTATACATCCTTATATACAATATCATCCAGTCAGGCTAAGGTCTATGGGTATGTAGGGTGCCCGGTAACCAGTGTGATAGCAGTGACAGCCGCTTATCCACATGGTGATACATCATCTCCCCCTTGTTTCTACAGGCCGGAGGCGCCCTTTATTTCTAATTGTACCCATTGAGCAGTGTCACCATGGGCAGCCCCACCGACACCGAGGAGGTGCACGTAGCCGTGATCCGCCCCAAGAACGCCGGAAGCCTCAATTCCCGGGAGTATCGGGCAAAACTCTACGAGGTAAGAGACAAGATGTGTGCTCTCTATTATCCAGCACCCTCCATGGCTCTCTATTATCCAGCACCCTCCATGGCTCTCTATTATCCAGCACCCTCCATAGCTCTCTATTATCCAGCACCCTCCATGGCTCTCTATTATCCAGCACCCTCCATGGCTCTCTATTATCCAGCACCCTCCATGGCTCTCTAGTATCCAGCACCCTCCATGGCTCTCTATTATCCAGCACCCTCCATGGCTCTCTATTGTCCAGCACCCTCCATGGCTCTCTATTATCCAGCACCCTCCATGGCTCTCTATTATCCAGCACCCTCCATGGCTCTCTAGAATCCAGGACCTTCCATGGCTCTCTATTATCCAGGACCCTCCATGGCTCTCTATTATCCAGCACCCTCCATGGCTCTCTATTATCCAGCACCCTCCATGGCTCTCTATTATCCAGCACCCTCCATGGCTCTCTATTATCCAGCACCCTCCATGGCTCTCTATTATCCAGGACCCTCCATGGCTCTCTATTATCCAGCACCCTCCATGGCTCTCTATTATAACACTTATAACACTCCCTTATGAGTACTCCACCTATTACACACCACACACTGTACAACACACACTATGTATTTCACACTACATATTACACACTACATAATACACACTGCACACTACATATTACACACTACATATTACACACTGCACACTACATATTACACACTGCACACTACATATTACACAACACACACTACTTAATACACACTGCACACTACATATTACACACTGTACAACACACACTACATATTACACACTGCACACTACATATTACACTCTGCACACTACATATTACACACTGTACAACACACACTATATATTACACTCTGCACACTACGTATTACACACTGCACACTACATATTACACACTGTACAACACACATGACATATTACACACTTTACACTACATATTACACACCACACACTACATATTACACAACACACACTACTTAATACACACTGCACACTACATATTACACACTGTACAACACACACTACATATTACACACTGCACACTACATATTACACTCTGCACACTACGTATTGCACACTACATATTACACACTGTACAACACACATGACATATTACACACTTTACACTACATATTACACACTACATAATACACACTGCACACTACATAATACACACTGCACACTACATAATACACACCGCACACTACATATTACACACTGTACAACACACACTACATATTACACACCACACACTACATATTACACACCACACACTACATATTACACACCACATACTACATATTACACACCACACACTACATATTACACACCACACACTACATATTACACACTGCACACTACATATTACACACCGCACACTACATATTACACACTGCACACTACATATTACACACTGCACACTACATATTACACGCCTGTTACATCAGTGTGCTGGATAAATGCACAGCAGGCTACAGTTATGTGGCTGCCATCTAAAGTTGTAGTGATGCCAAGAGACAGCCCCAGTGTGAACGTAGAGCTGCCCCATAACATAGCCGGCCATGGTGCCCCCCACAGATGGGAAATATAGATTTAATACAGTGATGGTGTCAGCCACATACCCTCCATAAGTGTCAGACACATATCTGTGTGGGCCGTGTCCTCTGTGCCAGCGTCAGCCATGCTCCTCATGCCAGCGTCAGCCATACTCTCCATATTAGTGTTGTCCCCACCCCCCATAACCATGTCAGCCCATCTCTCCTCTCCCCGTGGCAATGTTGGATACGGTTGCCCTGTGGGGGGGACACGGCCCAGGAGAGTCCGCAGCCATAGTTTGATGCATTAGAATTGTTGCTGGGCTCCAGGTATCTGCTAGCGCCTCCCACATTATCTCCTGGTGAGGGCGCATTGTGTGGTCTGGCACCTTCTCCATTCTCTTAGATGGTAACCTACATCTACTCCATCATTGGAGGCTGATCCCTTCTTTTTCCTCCTTACAGATCCTGATGATTGAGCTGCCCATAGAGGGGCAGAAGAAGAAACGGAGGAAAGTTTTGCTGGAAACCAGTCTACAGGGGGAGAAGGACAAGTCCCAGGAGATCCTGGACTATGTGCTGGAGGCCACCAGGCAAAGCTCACCCTCAAACCAAGGGGTCAAAGGTCAGGATGAAATCCATGGGAGGGGGTAGGAGGAGACATCATGTACTTCACATGGATGGATATAGCCGGACATATAAATGGGGACAGTGTCATGCTGCTTTCCCTCTGTGGAGGCGCTATAGCAAGAATGAAAACTTACTATCTGATTTCCCAACCATTGACTGCTAATTCTTAAAGGGAACCCGTCACCATGAAAATTCTACCTAAGCTGTGACCATCGTGTTATAGAGGAGGAAGAACAGAGCAGATTAATATATATCTTTATGGGAGAAAATTTAGTATAACTCTTTAATTATTAAATGAAATCTCTGATCTTCCCATGCTAAAGAGTCCAGTCCATTGATTGACCCCACCCACTGGACTCCTTACACAGAATGAGCTGGGATTTTGATGGCGGTAGATTACATAGCATTGTCTTGGTGACAGGTTTCCTTTATCTTTTTGTCAAGGAATCTTCTAGCATGGTCCAACGATAATCCCTTTACCTTGTAACAGTTCTGATGCTCCAGAGCTGAATTCATAATTCTGCTATTGTTAGCTACATTGTTAACAGTTTGCTTGAACTCTTATGAAGTAGGGAGCACTTAGCTAGTCCCACATTCTATTGTTGTACATAGTCCAGTGTAAACTTTAAACCAAATGCAAATTAATGCTTTACGAAGACTTATCAGAGGTGGAGATGCCCTTTAAATTGGAAGATAAAGTGACACCTACTGTACTGGGACCCTATGTGTGAGCTTCAGTCCTTTTTCCATGCATATTATCATACTATATCTTATATGTGTCTCTTCTCACAGGCAAAAGAGTTGTGTTAATGAACAAGTTTCCTCTAGACGGTGACAAGGCGGGTAAAGAAGCCACCCTCTTCCTGGTCCCGACCTCTGTGAAAGGTAAATGGCCGAGGGATAGTCTTACTACGGATCTTACTATTTTTCCCTCAGTAGATTACTATTAGAGGACAAATAGGAAAGTGAGACTGCAGGATCAGACTACAAAGGGTTTCTTTGTAGTCTGTTACCATGGAGACATGACAGTTGTGTACAATAAATGGAAGAAGATTTTTAAGATTACAAGGCGCAGCCAGCACATCTTTTTAATTAGATAATTAATAAAGTTTGTTCTCCTTGTTTTTACTATTATTTACAATTTACTCCTCTTGTTTCTTTACAGAAAATTCTAAGACCAACTACAACCCCGGGAGTCCTGTATTCTACTGCCTGCAGGATATCATGAGGGTGTGCAGCGAGACCAGCAATCACTTCTCTACCATCACTGCACGCATGCTTATCGCTCTGGACAAGTAAGGAGATAAATAGACCCCACCAGCAGAATAGTGAGTGCAGCTCTGGGGTGTAATACAGGATGTAACTCAGGATCAGTAATGTAATGTATGTACACAGTGACCTCACCAGCAGAATAGTGAGTGCAGCTCTGGAGTATAATAGAGGATGTAACTCAGGATCAGTAATGTATGTACACAGTGACCCCACCAGCAGAATAGTGAGTGCAGCTCTGGAGTATAATACAGGATGTAACTCAGGATCAGTAATGTATGTACACAGTGACCCCACCAGCAGAATAGTGAGTGCAGCTCCGAGGTATAATACAGGATGTAACTCAGGATCAGTACAGGATCAGTAATGTAATGTATGTACACATTGACCCCACAGAAGAATAGTGAGTGCAGCTCTGGAGTGTAATACAGGATGTAACTCAGGATCAGTAATGTAATGTATGTACACAGTGACCTCACCAGCAGAATAATGAGTGCAGCTCTGAGGTATAATACAGGATGTAACTCAGGATCAGTAATGTAATGTATGTACACAGTGACCCCACCAACAGAATAATGAGTGCAGCTCTGGAGTATAATACAGGATGTAACTCAGGATCAGTAATGTAATGTATGTACACAGTGACCCCACCAACAAAATAGTGAGTGCAGCTCTGGAGTGTAATACAGGATGTAACTTAGGATCAGTAATGTAATGTATGTACACAGTGACCCCACCAGAAGAATAGTGAGTGCAGCTCTGGAGTATAATACAGGATGTAACTCAGGATCAGTACAGGATCAGTAATATAATGTATGTACACAGTGACCCCACCAGCAGAATAGTGAGTGCAGCTCTGGAGTGAGTAATGTAATATGATATTATCTGACCTGTCTTATTACCTCCTTACCCAGGTGGCTGGATGAGCAGCACACCAAGTCTCACGCCATTTCCGCCCTGTTCCGTCCATCTCCATTAGACAGGATAAAGACCAATGTGACAAACCCGGCGTATTCTCCAGAGAGCGGACAGTCCGAGGAGTCGCTGCACATGGGATACACCGCCCTGGAAATCAAGAGCAAGATGATGGCTCTGGAGAAGGCGGACGTCTGCATCTACAACCCCCTGTTCGGGTCGGATCTGCAGTATACCAATAGGGTATGTATATGAGCATGCTGGGAGTTGTAGTCTTATTACAGCAGCTTGCAGTGTTTTTTGGGAGTATTATATTCAGTATCTACCTGTTCTCCATCTTGTCAGGTTGATAAAGTGGTGATTAACCCTTACTTTGGGCTCGGTGCCCCCGACTACTCCAAAATCCAGATTCCAAAGAGAGACAAGTGGCAGAGGAGCATGAGCAGCGTCATGGAGGACAAGTACGAGCCAGATCTCCCCTACATTTCTTATATTCATGTCTGAATATTTACATCATCTTTCCAGACCCCGACACCCTATCAATAGCTGTAATACCTTTGTCCGGGCTTATATAGATCATGTATTATGTGAGATCTCTGCTTGCTGTCAGTGAAGAGACTGAAAACCCCTCCTTATATGTCCTGTGATGAATCAGAATACATGGAAGTGGAGAATGCACTGATACATTGTAACAAATCCTCAGCTGTGAGTAAGACAAGCAATGTAGGGGATTTCAGCCCTTGGATATTACCAACAGCAAGCAGAGATCTTAAAGGGGTACTCTGGTGAAAAAAATATTTAAATCAACTGGTATTACAAATTTGTAAATTACTACTATTTAAAAATCTCCAGTCTTCCAGTACTTATCAGCTGCATTATGCCCTGCAGGAAGTGGTGTATTCTCTACAGCAGCAGCAAATCCCCATAGAAAACCTCTCCTGCTCTGGACAGTTCCTGACATGGACAGAGGTGGCAGCAGAGAGCACTGTGTCAGACTGGAGAGAATACACCACTTCCTGCAGGACATAAAGCAGCTGATAAGTACTGGAAGACACAAGATTTTTAAATTGCAAATCAATATAACTTTCTGGCAATTTCTTTTCACCGGAGTTCCCCTTTAAGAATTTATATGTTGTGTACTAATAACATTGGGCCTCCTAACCTTCGTTTTTTGGGTGTGTTTCATTATTGTTTTGCTCCGTAGAGAGCGTCAATGGGTAGATGACTTCCCCCTGCACCGCAGCGCCTGTGAGGGGGACACCGAGCTGCTCAGCAAACTACTCGATGAAGGATTTTCCGTCAACCAGCTGGACAACGACCAGTGGGCGCCCATACATTATGCATGCTGGTGAGTAACTTGCATGGATCTATACCTATATAAGATATGGGCAGTCTGACCACCAGGATCTCCACCATTCACTAAAACCGGGGTCCTTTGTTCAGCATAAGTTCTGCTGCTTCAGTCAGACTGACTGAGATAGACAAGTACTGGACTCGGCCATCTATGTAAGTATCAGTGGGACCCCCCTGTCCTGATCACCTGTCCTGTCTAGCAGTCTCTGACCCATTTAACAGCACCTGTGGATACACCATAAGTTATAATCTTGGGATATCCCCTTGCTGCAACTGGAAAACGTCTACTCCACATGTTGTCTGTGCTAAACACAGGAAATATATAGGATTTTATGTATTAATATAATGGCCGCTATATTAGCCAATCTGATGACACTGTCATTTTATTCCAAAATAAAAAAAACATCTCTGCTTGCTTCTAAAAACAGTGCCACGCCTGTCCGCAGGTTGTGTGTGGTACTGCAGCCTAGCTCCATTCGCTTCGCTTCGAGTCGAGTTACAATACCAGGCAAAACCCATAGACAGGTGCGGTGCTGTTTCTAAAGGAAAGCAGACATATTTATTTACCCATTTAAAGGGGCACTCCGTCGAAAATCTTTTTCTTCCAAATCAACTAGTGTCCGAAAGTTATAAAAGATTTGTCATTTACTTCTATGTAAAAATGTGAAGTCTTCCAGTACTTATTAGCTGCTGTATGTCCTGCAGAAAGTGGTGTATTATTCCCAGTCTGACACAGTGCTCTCTGCTGCCACCTCTGTCCATGTCAGGAACTGTCCAGAGGAGAGGTTTTCTATGGGGATTTGCTGCTGCTCTGGACAGTTCCTGACATGGACAGAGGTGGCAGCAGAGAGCACTGAAAAGAGTACACCACTTCCTGCAGGACATACAGCAGCTGATAAGTACAGGAAGACTGAAGTTTATAAAGATTTATAATTTACTTCTATTTAAAATGTTCTAAAACCAGTTGTTTTGAAAGAAAAAGATTTTCACTGGAGTACCCCTTTAACCCATATAGACCAACGTAGCTTTAGGTAAAGCAGTCGGGCGATGTGTTTTGTTACCAATAGTCAGTGACTACCTGTTCCATTTTGCTCTTGATAAGGTACGGGAAGGTGGAGGCCACCAGTATGTTACTGGACAAAGGAAAATGCAATCCGAACTTACTGAACGGCCAGCTGAGCTCCCCGCTGCACTTCGCTGCCGGAGGCGGCCATGCTGAGATAGTCCAAATTCTCCTCAATCATCCAGAGACGGATAGGGTAAGCGGGAGGATTCCTCAGTGGTCGCTGGCTGGCTGTCATCTGACGGTCTAGCATTGCTTTCATGGCTTCCGGTGTAATGGATGCGGAGACCGGAGCCTTATATTGAATAGATTTTGTTGTTTTTACAGCACATAACGGACCAGCAAGGACGGACGCCGCTGGATATATGTGAGGAGAACAAGCAGAGCAAATGGGAGGAGACGGTGGAGCTGCTGAAGAATTCCCTGAATAAACCTGTAGGTTTTGTGTAACCAGAATGATATAAAAATACAGAGGATCCTGGGGATAGGCCATCAGTATATCAGGAAGGCCCCTGTAATGCATTATACTTAAAGGGTTAGTTCACAAAAAAAAAAAAAAAATCTTTCAAATCAACTGGTCCCAGCACGTGCCAGAGATTTGTAATTTACTTTTATTAAAAAATCTCCAGTATTCCAGTACTTATCAGCTGCTGTATGTCCTGCAGGAAGTGGTGTATTCTCTCCAGTCTGACACAGTGCTCTCTGCTGCCACCTCTGTCCATGGCAGGAACTGTCCAGAGCAGCAGCAAATCCCCATAGAAAACCTCTCCTGCTCTGGACAGTTCCTGACATTGACAGAGGTGGCAGAAGAGAGCACTGTGTCAGACTGGAGATTTTTAAATAGAAGTAAATTAGAAATCTATATAACTTTCTGACAGCTTTTGAAAGCAAACAAAAATTGCCGGAGTTCCCCTTTAATAACTAACAGTTCATGTTGTATCTCTATTGCTGATAAAGTTTCACATGCTCAGGCTATGTTCACACTACGTAAAAGTATGGCCGTTGTTGCCATCGGCAAAAACGGCCGTACTTTGCACGTATGTGCACATTGCCTCTCCTGCTATGGGATCCCGGCCGGAGCGTATACACATCGTATATGCTCTGGCCGGGATCCCATGCGGCCACAGAAAGCCCATGTCAGTTCACATAATGAGGCGAGCAGCTCCGACCGCCTGCTTCATTGTGTGCTATGAGAGTTCTGATGCGGTCGCGCGCCAATGCGCCCGCATCAGAACAATGCGACCGGAAAGATCATCCAGCCGTTAGTTAAGTTCCGGCTGGGATGATCTTTGCAGGGAGCGGCCGTTCCGTGACTCGGCCAGGTCACGGAACAGCCGGTCTTTCACATAGTGTGAACATAGCCTCAGCCTGGATAAGCCTAGTATAGTATATGTTGTATACATTGATCCTTCTTTCTTTTCCTTACATCAGTATGAAAAGGTTCGCATCTACAGAATGGACAGCTCGTACCGCTCTGTGGAGCTGAAACATGGCAATAACACCACCGTGCAGCAGATCATGGAGGGGATGCGCCTGTCACAGGAGACTCAGCAGTTTTTTGCCATTTGGATCTGCTCGGAGAATATCAGTAAGGAGACTTACATGTCGCCATGACCCCAGTGCATGTTCTGTCTGTAGTTTGATACCTATACATAATTAATGGAATCCCCACTCTAAACAGGGTTTCCCACTCAAGAGCAGAAGCTGCTTTCTTGGAGGCATACACTGTTTGCCTCCTGCTCACTTTTCCTGCCAGGCAGGTGTTAAGCCTAACAACTGTCAAAATGATGGGTGTCCTGCTCCTCTTTGGAGAGGTGTCACATACTTCTCCTGGCGATGTATTTATGTGTACTGCAACCTCTAATGATGGTACCATCAGTAGAGCCTGCAGTAGGAATAAAGACACAGCCAGCATCCAGGAGTGGTAAGTGATATCTCCCCAAAGGAAAACAGAACACCTGTAATTTTGGTGTTCTACACTTCCTAGGGGGTTAAGTGGTGATGCTGTGCACAGCTTCACCACTTAACCCCCAATTGGCTCACAAACTGAGCAGGAGGCATACAGTTAAGACACAGCTTACTCAGGAGAGGAAGCTTTCTGCTCTTGAGTGAGAAACCCCATTTAGAGCAGGCATTCCCTTCATTACAAGGGGATTCCCTGCTCCTGTAAAGTAAGGACAATGCACTGCTACTTACAGTATGTCCAGAGGAGGTAAGGGATGATGCTATTACACTTAACTCTTTGGGCTCTGTGGGTGCTCTGCATGGAGCATAAAAATTAATTAAATAGATTTACACTATTCCCTATTGGAAAACTCAACTCGGTTCTCAAACAGCTCAGTTCTGGATCGAGGTGTGAGTGTAGTTTACTGGATGTATTTCATGGTATTAGTTTGCAGCTCTGTATAGCACTTGTACTTGTACTTCCCATAATTCCTCTACCCTTTTACACACATCGTCTCTAAGTACAGGTGCCTGCAAGCAACTTTTTTTTATGCTGCCCAGCTTGTGAAACACAATCCCTCCAGGAATAACCATCAGGAGCACATTCATGTAACTGTATGTGAGACTGGATTAGATAGGTATTAGTGAATGTAAACCATATAAGGAGACAATTTAAAGACAGAAGCCTCCTTTAAAGCATTAATAGTCATTTCCTTTTTCTTGCCACTTTTTACAATGGTCAAAGTAAAAGTAAAGTGTGGGTTTTAGTTTTCCTGGTTAAATGATGTGAAGCTCTGCAGTGTTTTATGCTTGTCTCTCTGCTGCTTTTCTAGGCCTGCAGCTTAAACCATTTCACAAGCCCCTGCAGCACATCCGAGACTGGCCCGAGATAGTGAATGAGCTGACTAACCTGGACCCCCAGAGAGAGACCCCACAGCTCTTTCTCCGCAGGGACGTGAAGCTGCCATTGGATGTAGAGAAAAAGGTGACATATCATATATCATATCAGCCAGATGCACTAAGAGAGGTAGTGGCTGCACAATGCAAGTTACATACTGACAGCAAGCAGAGGTCTTAGAAATGTTGGTCACTCATAGAGAAAGCCTGTGAGTCCTGCTTCCCCCACCACTCATAGAGAAAGCCTGTGAGTCCTGCTTCCCCCACCACTCATAGAGAAAGCCTGTGAGTCCTGCTTCTCCCACCACTCATAGAGAAAGCCTGTGAGTCCTGCTCTCCCCCCCACCACTCATAGAGAAAGCCTGTGAGTCCTGCTTCTCCCACCACTCATAGAGAAAGCCTGTGAGTCCTGCTTCCCTCACCACTCATAGAGAAAGCCTGTGAGTCCTGCTTCCCCCACCATTTATAGAGAAAGCCTGTGAGTCCTGCTTGCCCCACCACTCATAGAGAAAGCCTGTGAGTCCTGCTTCCCTCACCACTCATAGAGAAAGCCTGTGAGTCCTGCTTCCCCCACCATTTATAGAGAAAGCCTGTGAGTCCTGCTTGCCCCACCACTCATAGAGAAAGCCTGTGAGTCCTGCTTGCCCCACCACTCATAGAGAAAGCCTGTGAGTCCTGCTTCCCCCATCACCACTCATAGAGAAAGCCTGTGAGTCCTGCTTCCCTCACCACTCATAGAGAAAGCCTGTGAGTCCTGCTTCCCCCCACCACTCATAGAGAAAGCCTGTGAGTCCTGCTTCCCCCCACCACTCATAGAGAAAGCCTGTGAGTCCTGTTTCCCCGACTACTCATAGAGAAAGCCTGTGAGTCCTGTTTCCCCCACCACTCATAGAGAAAGCCTGTGAGTCCTGCTTCCCCCACCACTCATAGAGAAAGCCTGTGAGTCCTGCTTCCCCACCACTCATAGAGAAAGCCTGTGAGTCCTGCTTCCTTCACCACTCATAGAGAATGCCTGTGAGTCCTGCTTCCCCCACTACCACTCATAGAGAAAGCCTGTGAGTCCTGTTTCCCCCACCACTCATAGAGAAAGCCTGTGAGTCCTGCTTCCCCCACCACTCATAGAGAAAGCCTGTGAGTCCTGCTTCCCCACCACTCATAGAGAAAGCCTGTGAGTCCTGCTTCCTTCACCACTCATAGAGAATGCCTGTGAGTCCTGCTTCCCCCACTACCACTCATAGAGAAAGCCTGTGAGTCCTGCTTCTCCCACCCGCTCATCTTCAGTCTCTATGTGTATATTTTGTCTTTGCAGATTGAGGATCCCCTCTCTATACTGATCCTTTTTGATGAAGCTCGATACAACCTCCTGAAAGGTTTCTATCCGGCAGCAGACGTGAAGCTGATCACCCTGGCCAGCCTCCTCCTGCAGATCGTCTATGGGAACTACGAGAGCAAGAAGCACAAACAAGGATTCATGAAGTGAGTGGCTGACATGCGGGCTAGTAAGGGATCTCACCTGCCATTGCCTCAGTCATATGCTTGTCTGTACCGGTGGAAAGAGGGAGATATCTACAGCACAGCCAGGTGGGGGGTGTAGTGTGCAGTGCATTATGGGATATCTGGATATGTTGCTTTAAGAGCACAAAACTCTCGATCCATTATATTATATGGTTATTGTCACCTTTTTTCTATAGTGAAGAAAATTTAAAGTCGATTGTACCAATCACCAAGGTGAAGAGTAAAGCCCCTCACTGGACGAACCGCATCCTCCATGAGTATAAGGTGAGGGGTGCATTATGGGGGTACAGACCGGACCTCGCCATATGAACAGGAGCGAGAACCACTAACAAAAGAGCATATAGCGCTCTAACGAAGCCGGTCCGTCTATGTTTATTAGAATGGTCTCTTGTAATGCTACATTTTCCCTCTAGTCGGCGCTGCAGTAAACACACTGGGTTGGTTGCATTATACGGGTACTCCGGGAAAAGTATTTTTCTTCAAAATCAACTGGTTTTAGAAAGTTATATAGATTTGTAAATTATTTCTATTTAAAAATCCCAAGTCTTCCAGTACTTATCAGCTGCTTGTATGTCCTGCAGGAATTGATGTATTCTTTCCAGTCTGACACAGTGCTCTCTGCTGCCCCCTCTGTCCATGTCAGGAACTGTCCAGAGCAGGAGAGGTTTTCTATGGGGATTTGCTGCTGCCCTGTAATTTGGCAGTCCCCCATGCCCGCATTATTTGCTCTCTATTTGTCCATGCAGAATCTGAGTACAAGTGAAGGGGTGAGCAAGGAAATGCACCATCTACAGCGGATGTTTCTCCAGAATTGCTGGGATATCCCCACCTACGGGGCAGCGTTCTTCACAGGACAGATATTCACCAAGGCCACGTCCAGCAGTCACAAGGTCATTCGGGTGTATGTGGGCGTCAATACTAAAGGGCTGCACCTCCTCAACCTGGAGACCAAGGTAAATTGCGATCTATCACTGCACCTACAACTATCCCGGTGGATGGGATCAGAACATTCCTTGAAGGGATACTTCAGAGAAAAACAATTCTTTTCAAATTAACTGATATTTATAAAGATTTGTAAAGTACCTCTCTTATCAGCTGCTGTATGTCCTGTAGGAAGTTGCGTATTCTCTCCAGTCTGACACAGTGCTCTCTGCTACCACCTCTGTCCATGTCAGGAACTGTCCAGAGCAGGAGAGGTTTTCTATGGGGATTTGCTGCTCCTGACATGGACAGAGGTGGCAGCAGAGAGCACGATGTCAGACTGGAGAGAATACATCACTTCCTGCAGGACATACAGCAGCTGATAAGTACAGGAAGACTAGAGATTTTTTATATAGAAGTCATTTACAAATCTATATAACTTTTTGATGCCAGTTGATTTAAGAACCTTTTTTTTTTCTCTGGTGTACCCCTTTAAATAAAGTTTTAATAGAATCTGAGAGGTGCTGGACATTGCACACTACAAGCAGATGATATAAAGGCCATGTATATGTAGCTATATTCCATCACGTCTGTTTTCCTTCCTGATCCATCTCTTCATGTTTTCACCTTCAGGCTCTTTTAATAAGTTTAAAGTTCGGCTGCTTTAAGTGGCAGCTGGGAGACGGAGACACCTGCTTCCAGATCCACAGCATGGAAAACAAAATGAGCTTTGTGGTCCATACAAAGCAGGTGAGTGAGGCAGAGATAGTCAACCATCCCATATCACACCACACCATTCATGTCTCAGGCTGCCGCTATGGGGTCTGTATATCTGCCATACACCAGGAGGAGGACCGAAGCGTCCTTACACTATGACCCCATCTCCTGCCGCACAACCTAAGCTTCTCTTTAGATTCATCACCGCCCCAGAATCTGTATAATACATCATATCCAAGGTCTAGAAATGAAATCATTTTAACTTTCATATAATAACTCGATTATAGATCAAAGCAGTTCTATAGATGGTGTATTTTCTCTAGTCTTCCACTACTTTTTAAAAATCTAAATTCTTTCCTTAATTATCAGCTGCTGTATGTCCTGCAGGAAGTGGTGTATTCTCTCCAGTCTGACACAGTGCTCTCTGCTGCCACCTCTGTCCATGTCAGGTACTGTCCAGAGCAGCAGCAAATTCCCATAGAAAACCTCTGCTGCTCTGGACAGTTCCTGACATGGACAGAGGTGGCAGCAGAGAGCACTGTTGCAGAAGTATATAGATCGCACTGATGTAAAGAATATGTATTGTGTTCTGTATACCTGTGTATTTGTTCTGGTACAGGCCGGCCTCGTCGTGAAGCTCCTGATGAAACTGAGCGGCCAGTTAGTGCCCGGCGATAAGAACATGACAGAGCGCTATGGTTACGGATAGCGGCTACAAGGCGTCTCCAGACCACCTGCTTCTCTGTGGAGGATGCCCCGGCCGCAGACCACTGCCCATCCATCTGCTTCTTTTATAAGTATTTTTGTACGCGCCATTTGTTTTTGTTTTTTTTTGTTTTTTTTTTTATCCTGAATAGAAATGCTGTAAAAAAATCTTCATATTTATTAAAAAAGTTATAAATAAAACTAAATGTGTGTTTCCAAAAGAAAATACATATAGTTTGAAAAGTGTGCCCCTTTAACAGTGACTTCCAGAGCTCCCCTTGAAGATAAACTTTAACCCTGCTTATTCTGTGCAGGCCCTGTACAGCGACTTTGATACTGACCCTTTAACAGTGACACCATAGCGGCCTTATAATAGTAAAGAAAATTGCTTGGTTGTCATGTCAGCTGCATTTGAAAAGCAATTGGACCGTGCCCGCTAATAGCCGCGGTCCTGGGCTACAAGCAGCACCTGGGATTGCGGCGGTTCAGAGCGGGGTCGACGTGCGGCCCCCCTCTGAACTTCCTTGACGTCCTGAGGGCGTAAATATACGCTCATGGTTGTTAAGGGGTTAAACGTAACTTTAAAAAAAAAAAAATTAGACAAATTCGATCGATTCCATAAATACTTAGCACACTTGTCACAGCCGGAGTCTGTGCGCAAAGCAGTTCGGGCTGTATTAATTGCAGAAAATCAGGAGAAAATGGAAGAAGAAGAAAGAAGGGATATTATCTCTCACCAGCTGGAGGTGCTGTTGTGCAGTCAGGGCTGATTCTAGGTTTCTGCTGCCTGAGGCCAAAGGGGGCTTGTACATGGGGGTGCGGAGGGGGCTTGTCTTTTACATGAGCGCGCGGAGGGGGCTTCTCTGTTACATGGGGGCACAGAGGGGGCTTGTATATTACATGGGGGGCGCAGAGGGGGCTTGTCTATTACATGGGGGTGCGGAGGGGGCTTGTCTATTATATGATGGTGCGGAGGGGGCTTGTCTTTTACATGGTGGCACAGAGGGGGCTTGTCTATTACATGGGGGCACGGAGGGGGCTTGTCTATTACATGGGGGTGCGGAGGGGGCTTGTCTATTATATGGGGGCACAGGGGGGGCTTGTCTATTACATGGGGATACGGAGGGGGCTTGTCTATTATATGGGGGGCACAGAGGGGGCTTGTCTATTATATGGGGGCACAGGGGGGGCTTGTCTATTACATGGGGATACGGAGGGGGCTTGTCTATTATATGGGGGGCACAGAGGGGGCTTGTCTATTATATGGGGGCACAGGGGGGGCTTGTCCATTACATGGGGGCACAGAGGGGGCTTGTCCATTACATGGGGGGCACAGGGGGAGCACTGGTACACTGGGAAGCAATACAGCTGTAGTCAGAAATGTCATTAAAATAGGATCTGATGCTGCAAGGAATAAAGTGTTCTGGTTATTTAGGGAAAAAGGGCCAGTTCACACTGAGCAAACACGGCGCAATTCCGCGGTGGAATCCCGCCGTGCTCAGTGTCCTGCTTTGAGTGAATGGAAGAGCACACACCTGTCCGCTGCCGCTGCTCTCCGCTCAAAGGGCGGACACTGAGCAAGATTGTCGGATTTCCTCCACGGAATCCCGCCGCGCTCAGCGTGCTGCGGTAAGTGAATGGAGAAGGTGCGCGCTCGTCCGCTGCTGCCGCTCTCTGCTCAAAGAACTAACATGTTCAGTCTTTGAGCGGAGAGCAGCGGCAACGGGCAGGTGTGTGCTCTTCCATTCACTCAAATCAGGACACTGAGCAAGGCGGAGAGCTCCGCCGCGGAATTGCGCCGTGTATCCTCAGTGTGAACTGGCCCAAAAAGAGAAAGGAGCGCTGCACCTCACACCTATGCCTGGCACTAATGCCTCTCAGCTAAAACCAACGCCAGGATGTTGGTATATAATTTGATCAAACCATATTGCCCCATGTACCGCATGCAGGTCTCCTGGTTCACACGGGTCCCTACGCTAACTCCGCACTGTCAGTCAGCGACCGCTAATCCTGCAAAGTGAGCACAAACAGGGAAGGGAGGCCATAGAACGGCCCTGCAACCCCAATCTCACAGAACCAAAACCCAAGGGCCCTCTAAACCCAGCAGGCACCGCTGCCGGCCACCAAGCAATACAAGTGTGAACATGGTCTTATTACTCACCATTGCTCCTGCAGGTACAATGGGAAAGATAGGAGGTACTTGCCATGTGGTACATGGGGCAATATGGTTTGGTCAAATTATATACCAAAATCCTGAAGTTGGTTTTTAAATGTAGCCGAGAGGCATTAGTGTCAGCCATAGGTGGGATGTGCAGCGGCTTCTTTCTCTCCATGTCGTATTTTACGTTTCTCCCTTTTCTGAGTAGCTAGCACTCCTCCGGGTAAGACCCATGTGACCCCAATCAGCAGGAAGCACCTGTGCACACATGAGTAGTAAGACCATGTTCACACTTGTGTTGCTTGGTGGCAGCTTTCTCAGCTGGCGGTGCCTGCTGGGTTTTGGTCCTGTGACAGTGGGAGACAACCTATAAAGTCCTGCCTCCAATATTCTAAAGTGCAACAAGCATACAAAAACCAAAACCAAAGGAGTTGCACAACAAGATAGAAATATACAAAAAGTCTTTATTACAATAAATCAATCCATAAAAACAGATAAAATGACATATGGGATAGAACACAGAGGTCAAAACCAGAGGGGGAGGAAGACATCAGTGCAGTATGACAGAATTATAAGTATATTGTGGTAGAGAGTGGTAGGGTACTACCATCTAGTGGTCATATATGGCAATGACAACCATGAGGAATATGTAATATAAGGGGAGACTGTATATAACCCCAAATAAATTAGGCAATAGTGCGATTTAAACAATATAGTGATAAACCAAACATACACAAGAAAAAATTGGTTGTATATAAAGCCATATAAGAGTAACTCATACCACAGGGCCAACACTGAAATCTTACCCCCCGACTGGCACAAAAGCCTTTTTCCTGTGACATTGGGGTTGCAGGGCCGTTCTATGGCCTCCCTTCCCTGCATGTGCACGCTTTGCGGGGTGAGCGGTCGCTGACCGACACAGTGTGGAGTTAGTGTAGGGAACCGTGTGAACCAGGAGACCTGCATGCGGTACATGAGGCAGTATGGTATGATCAAATTATATGCCAATATATGGTTTTTAAATGCAGCCGAGAGGCATTAGTGTCAGCCGTAGGTGTGAGGTGCAGCAGCTTCTTTCCCTTTGTGTCCGTATTTTGTTTATTTTGCAGAAAAGAAAAATCGAGATTTAAATCGAGAATTGGCCAAAATTTTTTTTCAAAAACGAGATTTTATTTTTTGACCAAATCACCAAGCCCTAATTCCCACTTATTTAAAGGGGTTGTCCAGCAAAAATCGTTACTGGCCAAGATAGGAATGCTCCAGAGGAGGAAACCCCATAGAAAACCTCTCCTGCTCTGGACAGTTCCTGACATGGACAGAGGTGGCAGCAGAGAGCACTGTGTCAGACTGGAGAGAATACACCACTTCCTGCAGGACATACAGCAGCTGATAAGTATGGGAAGCCTGGAGATTTTTAAATAGAGGTAAATAAATCTATATAACTTTCCGACACCAGTTGATTTAAAAGAAAAAGATTTTCGCTGGAGTATCTCTTTAACCCCAAACAACTGTGGGCATACATTTACTCCCCCGCTGCCTGGGCCTTAACGCAGGAGGACGTACACTACTGTTCAAAAGTTTGGGGTCACATTGAAATGTCCTTATTTTTGAAGGAAAAGCACTGTACTTTTCAATGAAGATAACTTTAAGCTAGTCCTAACTTTAAACCAATCCCCTCTATACATTGCTAATGTGGTAAATGACTATTCTAGCTGCAAATGTCTGGTTTTTGGTGCAATATCTACATAGGTGTATAGAGGCCCATTTCCAGCAACTATCACTCCAGTCTTCTAATGGTACAATGTGTTTGCTCATTGGCTCAGAAGGCTAATTGATGATTAGAAAACCCTTGTGCAATCATGTTCACACATCTGAAAACAGTCTAGCTCGTTACAGAAGCTACAAAACTGACCTTCCTTTGAGCAGATTGTGTTTCTGGAGCATCACATTTGTGGGGTCAATTAAACGCTCAAAATGGCCAGAAAAAGAGAACTTTCATCTGAAACTCGACAGTCTATTCTTGTTCTTAGAAATGAAGGCTATTCCATGCGAGAAATTGCTAAGAAAATGAAGATTTCCTACAACGGTGTGTACTACTCCCTTCAGAGGACAGCACAAACAGGCTCTAACCAGAGTAGAAAAAGAAGTGGGAGGCCGCGTTGCACAACTAAGTAAGAAGATAAGCACATTAGAGTCTCTAGTTTGAGAAACAGACGCCTCACAGGTCCCCAACTGGCATCTTCATTACATAGTACCCGCAAAACACCAGTGTCACCATCTACAGTGGGGAGGAGGCTGCAGGATTTTGGGCTTCAGGGCAGAGTGGCAAAGAAAAAGCCATATCTGAGACTGGCCAATAAAAGAAAAAGATTAAGATGGGAAAAGAACACAGAGATTGGACAGGGGAAGACTGGAAAAAAGTGTTGTGGACGGATGAATCCAAGTTTGAGGGGTTTGGATGACAAAGAAGAACGTTTGTGAGACGCAGAAGAAATGAGAAGATGCTGGAAGAATGCCTGACGCCATCTGTTATACATGGTGGAGGTCATGTGATGGTCTGGGGTTGGTGCTGGTAAGGTGGGAGATTTGTACAGGGTAAAAGGGATTGTGAATAAGGAAGGCCATCACTCTGCACCGCCATGCCATACCCAGTGGGCAGCGCTTGGTTGGAGCCAATTTCATCCTACAACAGGACAATGACCCTAAACACCTCCAAATTGTGCAAGAACTATTTCCAGCAGAAGCAGCAGCTTCTATCATAGGTAATGGAGTGGCCAGCGCAGTCACCAGATCACCACCCCATTGTGGGAGCAGCTGGACCGTATGGTACGCCAGAAGTGCCCATCCAACCAATCCAACTTGTGGGAGCTGCTTCTAGAAGCGTGGGGGGCAATTTCTCCAGCTTACCCCAACAGATTAATAGCTAGAATGCCAAAGGTGGGCAATGCTGGAATTGCTGCAAAAGGAGGATTCTGGGACGGAAGCAAAGTGTGATGGAAGAACAATGTTATTTCACATACAAATCAGTATTTCTAACCTTGTCAATGTCTTGTCTCTATTTTCTATTCATTTCACAACGTCTGGTGGTGAAGAAGTGTGACTACATGGAAAACACTAAATTGTTTGGGTGACCCAGAACTTTGGACCGGTAGTGTACATAGTGAGTATATGATGCCAGGAGAGCCGGGTGACCACATTATAGTGATGGTGTGGTGTATGGTGTGTACTATATGGCGGTATGTATAGTATATAGTGATGGTGTGGTGTATGGTGTGTACTATATGGCGGTATGTATAGTATATAGTGGTGGTGTGGTGTATGGTGTGTACTATATGGCGGTATGTATAGTATATAGTGATGGTGTGGTGTAAGGTGTGTACTATATGGCGGTATGTATAGTATATAGTGATGGTGTGGTGTAAGGTGTGTACTATATGGCGGTATGTATAGTATATAGTGGTGTAAGGTGTGTACTATATGGCGGTATGTATAGTATATAGTGATGGTGTGGTGTAAGGTGTGTACTATATGGCGGTATGTATAGTATATAGTGGTGTAAGGTGTGTACTATATGGCGGTATGTATAGTATATAGTGATGGTGTGGTGTAAGGTGTGTACTATATGGCGGTATGTATAGTATATAGTGGTGTAAGGTGTGTACTATATGGCGGTATGTATAGTATATAGTGGTGTATGGTGTGTACTATATGGCGGTATGTATAGTATATAGTGGTGTATGGTGTGTACTATATGGCTGTATGTATAGTATATAGTGATGGTGTGGTGTATGGTGTGTACTATATGGCGGTATGATGATGCTCTGGATCTGTATGTATTGTATATTTGTATATACACGGAGAGCTCATCTATTCAGCTGTAAAAATCTTAAGGGATTTGTCAGTGACCGGAATAGTCATATTGTTTTATATTACACTGGTGGTATATAAGGATATATTGGTGGTATATAAGGATATATTGGTGGTATATAAGGATATATTGGTGGCATATGTGTATATATTGATGATATATGAGTATATATTGATGTGATGGTATGTAAGTATATATCGGTGGTATATAAGTATATAGGGATGGTATATGTGTATATATTGTTGGTATGTAAGGATATATTGGTGGTATGTGTGTATATATTGAGGATATACTGATGTCAGGTGAGGCGGTACCGCACCACACACAGGTGTGTACACTCCCCTCCGCCTCACACCATGACACTGACGTCGCGCTCCACGCTGACCAGCTGCAGCAGCGGTGACCATGTGACGTCACATAGTCAGACATCAGTTCAGCCGCAGCCAGCCAATCAGAGCGCGGCGTTCAGAAACGGCACAGGAGCTGCCGGTGACAGGCCCCGCCCGCCAGCCATATTGGCCCCGCCCCTGGTAATCCTAGTCCCCGCCCTCCATAGGATGCTATGTAGCGTTTCTCTTCCCCGGTGTCCCCCGTTATTGTCCGCCCTTATATACGCCGTGCGGGCAGACTCCCGGCCTCTATATACGGGCGATAGTGAAGAAGCAAGGCCTGAAAGGGGGTGGAGACCGGTGACAACTTGTTATCACTAAGCCACGCCCACTGTCATTCTGCTGCAAAACCTGAGTGAGTGAGTGAGGAATCCCTCCAAGTGATCGCAGGAGCCGCAAAGCATCGTCCGCATCCACTGAGCAGGTACTCGGCTATATACATGTATACACAACGGCAGGGGGAGTGCAGGCTGATCCTCATCAGGGTACATACATACATACATACTGATCCTCACCAGGGTACATACATACTGATCCTCACCAGGGCACATACTGATCCTCACCAGGGTACATACATACTGATCCTCACCAGGGTACATACATGCTGATCCTCACCAGGGAACATACTGATCCTCACCAGGGCACATACATGCTGATCCTCACCAGGGTACATACATACTGATCCTCACCAGGGTACATACATACTGATCCTCACCAGGGAACATACATACTGATCCTCACCAGGGCACATACATACTGATCCTCACCAGGGCACATACATGCTGATCCTCACCAGGGTACATACATACTGATCCTCACCAGGGTACATACATACTGATCCTCACCAGGGTACATACATACTGATCCTCACCAGGGTACATACATACTGATCCTCACCAGGGCACATACATACTGATCCTCACCAGGGAACATACTGATCCTCACCAGGGTACATACTGATCCTCACCAGGGTACATACATACTGATCCTCACCAGGGTACATACATACTGATCCTCACCAGGGTACATACTGATCCTCACCAGGGTACATACATACTGATCCTCACCAGGGCACATACATACTGATCCTCACCAGGGAACATACTGATCCTCACCAGGGTACATACATACTGATCCTCACCAGGGTACATACTGATCCTCACCAGGGTACATACATACATACTGATCCTCACCAGGGTACATACATACTGATCCTCACCAGGGTACATACATACTGATCCTCACCAGGGTACAGACTGATCCTCACCAGGGTACATACATACTGATCCTCACCAGGGTACATACATACTGATCCTCACCAGGGTACATACATACTGATCCTCACCAGGGTACATACATACTGATCCTCACCAGGGTACATACATACTGATCCTCACCAGGGTACATACATGCTGATCCTCATCAGGGAACATACTGATCCTCACCAGGGCACATACATACTGATCCTCACCAGGGTACATACATACTGATCCTCACCAGGGCACATACATACTGATCCTCACCAGGGTACATACATACTGATCCTCACCAGGGTACATACATACTGATCCTCACCAGGGTACATACTGATCCTCACCAGGGTACATACATACTGATCCTCACCAGGGTACATACATACTGATCTCACCAGGGTACATACATACTGATCCTCACCAGGGAACATGCATACTGATCCTCACCAGGGTACATACATACTGATCCTCACCAGGGTACATACTGATCCTCACCAGGGTACATACTGATCCTCACCAGGGTACATACATACTGATCCTCACCAGGGTACATACTGATCCTCACCAGGGTACATGCTGATCCTCACCAGGGTACATACTGATCCTCACCAGGGTACATACTGATCCTCACCAGGGTACATACTGATCCTCACCAGGGCACATACATACTGATCCTCACCAGGGAACATACATGCTGATCCTCACCAGGGTACATACATACTGATCCTCACCAGGGTACATACATACTGATCCTCACCAGGGTACATACATGCTGATCCTCACCAGGGTACATGCTGATCCTCACCAGGGTACATACATACTGATCCTCACCAGGGTACATACTGATCCTCACCAGGGTACATACATACTGATCCTCACCAGGGCACATACATACTGATCCTCACCAGGGTACATGCTGATCCTCACCACGGTACATACATACTGATCCTCACCAGGGAACATACATACTGATCCTCACCAGGGTACATGCTGATCCTCACCACGGTACATACATACTGATCCTCACCAGGGAACATACATACTGATCCTCACCAGGGAACATACATACTGATCCTCACCAGGGTACATACATACTGATCCTCACCAGGGTACATACATACTGATCCTCACCAGGGTACATACATACTGATCCTCACCAGGGCACATACATACTGATCCTCACCAGGGTACATACATACTGATCCTCACCAGGGTACATACATACTGATCCTCACCAGGGTACATACTGATCCTCACCAGGGTACATACATACTGATCCTCACCAGGGTACATACATACTGATCCTCACCAGGGTACATACTGATCCTCACCAGGGTACATACATACTGATCCTCACCAGGGTACATACTGATCCTCACCAGGGTACATACATACTGATCCTCACCAGGGTACATACTGATCCTCACCAGGGTACATACTGATCCTCACCAGGGTACATACATGCTGATCCTCACCAGGGTACATACATGCTGATCCTCACCAGGGTACATACATACTGATCCTCACCAGGGTACATACATACTGATCCTCACCAGGGTACATACATACTGATCCTCACCAGGGTACATACATACTGATCCTCACCAGGGTACATACATACTGATCCTCACCAGGGTACATACTGATCCTCACCAGGGTACATACTGATCCTCACCAGGGCACATACATACTGATCCTCACCAGGGAACATACTGATCCTCACCAGGGAACATACTGATCCTCACCAGGGAACATACATACTGATCCTCATCAGGGAACATACTGATCCTCACCAGGGTACATACATACTGATCCTCACCAGGGTACATACATACTGATCCTCATCAGGGAACATACTGATCCTCACCAGGGTACATACATACTGATCCTCACCAGGGTACATGCTGATCCTCACCACGGTACATACATACTGATCCTCACCAGGGAACATACATACTGATCCTCACCAGGGTACATGCTGATCCTCACCACGGTACATACATACTGATCCTCACCAGGGCACATACATACTGATCCTCACCAGGGTACATGCTGATCCTCACCAGGGTACATACATACTGATCCTCACCAGGGCACATACATACTGATCCTCACCAGGGTACATGCTGATCCTCCACCAGTTGTCCATAACTGATCCTCACCAGGGTACATACATACTGATCCTCACCAGGGATACATTACTCATCCTCACCAGGGTACATACCTACTGATCCTCACCAGGGTTTATCATACTGATCCTCACCAGGGTACATACATACTGATCCTCACCAGGGCTACATTACTGATCCTCACCAGGGCAACATAATATGATCCTCACCAGGCGTAACATACTGATCCTCACCAGGGTACATAATTACTGATCCTCCACCAGGGTACATACATACTGATCCTCACCAGGGTACATACTGATCCCTCACCAGGGTACATACATACTGATCCTCACCAGGGTACATACTGATCCTCACCAGGGTACATACATACTGATCCTCACCAGGGTACATACTGATCCTCACCAGGGCACCATACATACTGATCCTCACCAGGGTAACATACTGATCCTCACCAGGGTACATACATACTGATCCTCACCAGGGTACATACGTACTGATCCTCACCAGGGTACATACATACTGATCCTCACCAGGGTACATACATGCTGATCCTCACCAGGGTACATACATACTGATCCTCACCAGGGTACATACATACTGATCCTCACCAGGGTACATACTGATCCTCACCAGGGTACATACATGCTGATCCTCACCAGGGTACATACATACATATCCTCACCAGGGTACATACATACTGATCCTCACCAGGGTACATACATACTGATCCTCACCAGGGTACATACATACTGATCCTCACCAGGGCACATACATACTGATCCTCACCAGGGTACATACATACTGATCCTCACCAGGGTACATACATACTGATCCTCACCAGGGGTACATACTGATCCTCACCAGGGTACATACATGCTGATCCTCACCAGGGTAAAAAACATACATATCCTCACCAGGGTACATACATACTGATCCTCACCAGGGTACATACATACTGATCCTCACCAGGGTACATACATACTGATCCTCACCAGGGCACATACATACTGATCCTCACAGGGTACATACATACTGATCCTCACCAGGGTACATCCATACTGATCCTCACCAGGGACATACATACTGATCCTCACCAGGGCATACATACTGATCCTCACCAGGGGCACATACATACTGATCCTCACCAGGGTACATACATACTGATCCTCACCAGGGTACTACATACTGATCCTCACCAGGGCACATACATACTGATCCTCACCAGGGCACCATACATACTGATCCTCACCAGGGTACATACATACTGATCCTCACCAGGGTACATACATACTGATCCTCACCAGGGTACATACTGATCCTCACCAGGGTACATACTGATCCTCACCAGGGTACATACATACTGATCCTCACCAGGGTACATACATACTGATCCTCACCAGGGTACATACATACTGATCCTCACCAGGGTACATACTGATCCTCACCAGGGTACATACATACTGATCCTCACCAGGGCACATACATACTGATCCTCACCAGGGAACATACATACTGATCCTCACCAGGGTACATACATACTGATCCTCACCAGGGTACATGCTGATCCTCACCAGGGTACATACATACTGATCCTCACCAGGGTACATACTGATCCTCACCAGGGTACATACTGATCCTCACCAGGGTACATACTGATCCTCACCAGGGTACATACATACTGATCCTCACCAGGGTACATACATACTGATCCTCACCAGGGTACATACTGATCCTCACCAGGGTACATACATACTGATCCTCACCAGGGTACATACTGATCCTCACCAGGGTACATACATACTGATCCTCACCAGGGCACATACATACTGATCCTCACCAGGGTACATACATACTGATCCTCACCAGGGTACATACATACTGATCCTCACCAGGGCACATACATACTGATCCTCACCAGGGCACATACATACTGATCCTCACCAGGGTACATACATACTGATCCTCACCAGGGTACATGCATACTGATCCTCACCAGGGTACATACATGCTGATCCTCATCAGGGAACATACTGATCCTCACCAGGGCACATACATACTGATCCTCACCAGGGTACATACATACTGATCCTCACCAGGGCACATACATACTGATCCTCACCAGGGTACATACATACTGATCCTCACCAGGGTACATACATACTGATCCTCACCAGGGTACATACTGATCCTCACCAGGGTACATACATACTGATCCTCACCAGGGTACATACATACTGATCCTCACCAGGGTACATACATACTGATCCTCACCAGGGAACATGCATACTGATCCTCACCAGGGTACATACATACTGATCCTCACCAGGGTACATACTGATCCTCACCAGGGTACATACTGATCCTCACCAGGGTACATACATACTGATCCTCACCAGGGTACATACTGATCCTCACCAGGGTACATGCTGATCCTCACCAGGGTACATACTGATCCTCACCAGGGTACATACTGATCCTCACCAGGGTACATATGATCCTCACACAGGGCACATACATACTGATCCTCACCAGGGAACATACACTGCTGATCCCACCAGGGTACATAATATGGATCCTCACAGGGTACATACATACTGATCCTCATCCAGGGTACATACATGCTGATCTCCACCAGGGGTACATGCTGATCCTCACCCAGGGTAATACATACTGATCCTCACCAGGGTACATACTGATCCTCACCAGGGTACATACATACTGATCCTCACCAGGGCACATACATACTGATCCTCACCAGGGACATGCTGATCCTCACCACGGTACATACATACTGATCCCTTCACCAGGGAACATACTATTACTGATCCTCACCAGGGTACATGCTGATCCTCACCACTGGTACATACATACTGATCCTCCACCAGGGACATACATACTGATCCTCACCAGGGAACATACATACTGATCCTCACCAGGGTGTACATACATACTGATCCTCACCAGGGTTACATATCATCCTGATTCCTCACCAGGGTTACATACTACTTTGATCCTCACCAGGGCCACATACTATACTGATCCTCACCAGGCGTACATACATACTGATCCTCACCAGGGTACATACATACATGATCCCTCACCAGGGTTACATACATACTGCATCCTCACCAGGCGTACATACATATGATCCTCACCAGGGCAATGATCCTCACAGTACATACATACTGATCCTCCACCAGTGTCTACATACTGATCACTCACCAGGCGTACAATTACATACTGATCCTCACCAGTGGCTACATACCACTGATCCTCACCAGGGTGACATACATACTGATCCTCCACCAGGGAGTTACATAATACTGATCCTCACCAGGGTACATACTGATCCTCACCAGGGTACATACATGCCTGATCCTCACCAGGGTACATACATGCCGATCCTCACCCGGGTACATACATACATATCCTCACCAGGGTACATACATACTGGCCAGGGTACATACATACTGATCCTCACCAGGGTACATACATACTGATCCTCACCAGGGTACATACATACTGAATCCGCACCAGGGTACATATGATCCCCTCACAAGGGTACATATGATCCTCACCAGGGCAATACATACTGATCCTCACCAGGGAACATAACTGACCCTCACCATGGAACATACTGATCCTCACCAGGGAACCATTACATAACTGATCCTCATCAGGGAACATTACTGATCCTCACCAGGGGTACATTACATCACCCTGATCCTTCACCAGGGTACTACATACTGATCCTCATTCAGGGAACATACTGATCCTCACCAGGGTACATACATACTGATCCTCACCAGGGTACATGCTCGATCCTCACCACGGTACATTACATACTGACTCCCACCATGGAACATACTATACTGATCCCTCACCAGGGTACATTGCTGAATCCGCACCCCCCACGGTACATACATACTGATCCTCACCAGGGCACAATACATACTGATCCTCACCAGGGTACATGCTGATCCTCACCACGGTACATACATACTGATCCTCACCAGGGCACATACATACTGATCCTCACCAGGGTACATGCTGATCCTCACCAGGGTACATACATACTGATCCTCACCAGGGAACATACATACTGATCCTCACCAGGGTACATACTGATCCTCACCAGGGTACATACATACTGATCCTCACCAGGGCACATACATACTGATCCTCACCAGGGTACATACTGATCCTCACCAGGGTACATACTGATCCTCACCAGGGTACATACATACTGATCCTCACCAGGGTACATACTGATCCTCACCAGGGTACATACATACTGATCCTCACCAGGGTACATACTGATCCTCACCAGGGTACATACATACTGATCCTCACCAGGGTACATACTGATCCTCACCAGGGCACATACATACTGATCCTCACCAGGGTACATACTGATCCTCACCAGGGTACATACATACTGATCCTCACCAGGGTACATACGTACTGATCCTCACCAGGGTACATACATACTGATCCTCACCAGGGTACATACATGCTGATCCTCACCAGGGTACATACATACTGATCCTCACCAGGGTACATACATACTGATCCTCACCAGGGTACATACTGATCCTCACCAGGGTACATACATGCTGATCCTCACCAGGGTACATACATACATATCCTCACCAGGGTACATACATACTGATCCTCACCAGGGTACATACATACTGATCCTCACCAGGGTACATACATACTGATCCTCACCAGGGCACATACATACTGATCCTCACCAGGGTACATACATACTGATCCTCACCAGGGTACATACATACTGATCCTCACCAGGGTACATACTGATCCTCACCAGGGTACATACATGCTGATCCTCACCAGGGTACATACATACATATCCTCACCAGGGTACATACATACTGATCCTCACCAGGGTACATACATACTGATCCTCACCAGGGTACATACATACTGATCCTCACCAGGGCACATACATACTGATCCTCACCAGGGTACATACATACTGATCCTCACCAGGGTACATACATACTGATCCTCACCAGGGTACATACATACTGATCCTCACCAGGGTACATACTGATCCTCACCAGGGCACATACATACTGATCCTCACCAGGGTACATACATACTGATCCTCACCAGGGTACATACATACTGATCCTCACCAGGGCACATACATACTGATCCTCACCAGGGCACATACATACTGATCCTCACCAGGGTACATACATACTGATCCTCACCAGGGTACATACATACTGATCCTCACCAGGGTACATACTGATCCTCACCAGGGTACATACATACTGATCCTCACCAGGGTACATACATACTGATCCTCACCAGGGTACATACATACTGATCCTCACCAGGGTACATACATACTGATCCTCACCAGGGTACATACTGATCCTCACCAGGGTACATACATACTGATCCTCACCAGGGCACATACATACTGATCCTCACCAGGGTACATACATACTGATCCTCACCAGGGTACATACATGCTGATCCTCACCAGGGTACATGCTGATCCTCACCAGGGTACATACATACTGATCCTCACCAGGGTACATACTGATCCTCACCAGGGTACATACATACTGATCCTCACCAGGGTACATACTGATCCTCACCAGGGTACATACATACTGATCCTCACCAGGGTACATACATACTGATCCTCACCAGGGTACATACTGATCCTCACCAGGGTACATACATACTGATCCTCACCAGGGTACATACTGATCCTCACCAGGGTACATACTGATCCTCACCAGGGCACATACATACTGATCCTCACCAGGGTACATACATACTGATCCTCACCAGGGTACATACATACTGATCCTCACCAGGGCACATACATACTGATCCTCACCAGGGCACATACATACTGATCCTCACCAGGGTACATACATACTGATCCTCACCAGGGTACATACATACTGATCCTCACCAGGGTACATACTGATCCTCACCAGGGTACATACATGCTGATCCTCACCAGGGTACATACATACTGATCCTCACCAGGGCACATACATACTGATCCTCACCAGGGTACATACTGATCCTCACCAGGGTACATACTGATCCTCACCAGGGTACATACATGCTGATCCTCACCAGGGTACATACATGCTGATCTCTGCCATTGATGTCTCAGGGCTTTTACGCTTCCCCGGTGGCAGCGGCTGCAGCTCTGGTAACCCCCATATCTTTATCTCTAGGTAGCCATGCTGGTGAGTCTGTGGCAGGCAGGGGGCGCCCTGCTAGAGGAGGCAGTGGGGGGCAGTGTAGCCTCGAAGGTTCTCCTGCCCTGCGCCTTCCTCCTCACCATCGCATATCTGTCTAAACTGGCCTTCAAGCACCTGCAGACGGTGGAGCCGGATAACCTGGTGAGTCTGCGGCACCGTCCTGTATATGGCTGTATTATGGTCTATGATATGGTGACTATTACTATGTACCCATAATGCATCTCTCCATACCCTCTTTGACTGTTTAGGGAGACACTCACTCATTCAGCCATCAGCACCCCCTATGCACATGGATGCTCCGTTCTGCTGGGTGTCCATGTGTTCAGTTTAGAGACTCCACGCCTGAGAGTGTAAGATGGAAGAAACCTATACACCGAAGAAGATCAATGACTCTCCATCCAATACACAACTACAACTCCCATCATGCCCGGATAGCTGATGCTTTCAGGGCATGCTGAGAGTTGTAGTTTTGCAACAGCTCAAGAGCTACAGATTGGGGAATACTGCATTAGATGGTGGACAGGTTTGACAGACACACGTCTGGTGTGTATGGTGGCCTACACTGGATCATTATATTTGCTTGGAGTTTATAATCACTCCCTCTATGTTGTAAGGGAATTAAACTCTCTGTGCACTGGTTTCCTGCTGCTCTCATGCTTAAAGGGGTATAAAACATGGCTGCTTTCTTCTAGAAACAGCACCACCCTTGTCCTCAGGTTGTGTGTGGTATTATAACTTGGCTCCATTCACTTTAGTACAACTGAGCTGCAATACCGCACCCAGCCTGAGGACAGTAAAGGCGCTGTTTCTGGAAGAAAGCGGACATGTAAAAGCCTAGACAACCCATTTAGATGGGTAGTGAAGGCTGCAGTGTAAAGCATGGGGGTCAGAGCAGAAGATTGAGCCATAGAAAGAACTTGTATAAGACAATGTAAGACAGGATCGTCCATATGATTCTTTACATGACAGACCCTATTGATCCCAGTGGATATTGGGATCCATAATGGTCTCCACAGAACAGGATATCTGCCCATAGTGACCAATCACAACTCAGCTTACATCTTATCAGAGCAATGTGAGAACTGAAAGCTGAGCTGTGATTGGTTGCTATGGGCAGATATCCTGTTCTGTGGAGACCATTATGGAGAGAGGAGTCTCTGGGGGACTAGAGGAACCATACTGGTGAGGTAAGTATAGCTTCTTTTGTTTTAAATACAGATGAAGGGGGAGGATGAGAGGGGTAGTACTATGATGATGGAAGGGCAGGAGGATGAAGGGGGTAGTAATATGATGATGGAGGAGTAGTAGGATGAAGAAGTAGTAGTAGTATGATGATATGGGGTGCAGCTGCTTCATATGGGTACAAGCTACCAGTATGTACAGTCAATCAGAAGAATGCTAGCTCTGAGTCTCAGCCTTCTTTGAGTGGGGTGTGTAATATACTGGGGTGTGTAATATACTGGGGACCTAATACTGGGGTGTGTAATATACTGGAGACCTGAAACTGGGGTGTGTAATATACCGGGGACCTGAAACTGGGGTGTGTAATATACTGGGGTGTGTAATATACTGGGGACCTCATACTGGGGTGTGTAATATACTGGAGACCTGACACTGGGGTGTGTAATATACTGGGGTGTGTAATATACTGGAGACCTGACACTGGGGTGTGTAATATACTGGGGTGTGTAATATACTGGAGACCTGACACTGGGGTGTGTAATATACTGGGGTGGGTAATATACTGGGGACCTCATACTGGGGTGTGTAATATACTGGGGACCTAATACTGGGGAGTGTAATATACTGGGGACCTATACTAGAGGAACCATACTGGTGAGGTAAGTATAGCTTCTTTTGTTTTAAATACAGATGAAGGGGGAGGATGAGAGGGGTAGTACTATGATGATGGAAGGGCAGGAGGATGAAGGGGGTAGTAATATGATGATGGAGGAGTAGTAGGATGAAGAAGTAGTAGTAGTATGATGATATGGGGTGCAGCTGCTTCATATGGGTACAAGCTACCAGTATGTACAGTCAATCAGAAGAATGCTAGCTCTGAGTCTCAGCCTTCTTTGAGTGGGGTGTGTAATATACTGGGGTGTGTAATATACTGGGGACCTGAAAATGGGGTGTGTAATATACTGGGGACCTGAAAATGGGGTGTGTAATATACTGGGGACCTGAAACTGGGGTGTGTAATATACTGGGGTGTGTAATATACTGGAGACCTGACACTGGGGTGTGTAATATACTGGGGTGGGTAATATACTGGGGACCTCATACTGGGGTGTGTAATATACTGGGGACCTCATACTGGGGTGTGTAATATACTGGAGACCTGACACTGGGGTGTGTAATATACTGGGGTGTGTAATATACTGGAGACCTGACACTGGGGTGTGTAATATACTGGGGTGTGTAATATACTGGAGACCTGACACTGGGGTGTGTAATATACTGGGGTGGGTAATATACTGGGGACCTCATACTGGGGTGTGTAATATACTGGGGACCTAATACTGGGGAGTGTAATATACTGGGGACCTAATACTGGGGTGTGTAATATACCGGGGACCTAATACTGGGGTGTGTAATATAATGGGGACCTAATACTGGGGTGTGTAATATGCTGGGGTCTTTATATTGGGGTGTTTAATATACTGGGGTGTGTAATGCTCCTTTTGTGTGGTTATGACTGTAAATTCTAACTGGAAAATTTTTAACCCACACCCATAATAGGCCACACCCCACCGAGCCCACACCCACAATAAGCCACACCCCTTTTCAACGCTGACATGTCCCTGGAAAAAAAAATTCTAATGTTGGTAACTATGTGGTCTGGCGGCCATTTTGTTATCTCCTGTAGCGTTTCAGTAATCACACCGACCATCCTATATGTCCCTTTCAGGAAGCTGAGCTATGAGGAGCTGTTTGCTGTGGCTATATAATAACTCGCACGTTATAACATCTTCTCACTGATGTTTTCTTGTCTCCGCAGAAATATCCCCCGTACATCTCATCCCACATCCCTTTCCTGGGACACGCCATATCTTTCGGGAAAAGTCCAATTGAATTTCTAGAAAAAGCCTATGAAAAGGTGAGTGAGGAGCCGTACATGGGAATCAGGCGGCCATGACAGGTACACGGCCCCCATCAATTATTAAAGGGGCACTCCAGAGAATAAAAAAGTTTTCAGATCAACTTTTCAACGTTTCAGAAAGTTATACAGATTTGTAAATTACTTCTGTTTAAAAACCTCCAGTCTTCCTGTACTTATCAGCTGCTGTATGTCCTGCAGGAAGTGGTGTATTCTCTCCGGTCTGACACAGTGCTCTCTGCTGCCACCTCTGTCCATGTCAGGAACTGTCCAGAGCAGCAGCAAATCCCCATAGAAAACCTCTCCTGCTCTGGACAGTTCCTGACATGGACAGAGGTGGCAGCAGAGAGCACTGATAAGTACTGGAAAGAATACACCACTTCCTGCAGGACATACAGCAGCTGATAAGTACTGGAAGACTGTATAGTATGATCAGGCCTCATTTGTAATACCGCATGTCACCTTTAGTGGTCGCTGCAGAGAATATGAGCAGCTGATGATTTCCCTGGCAAATGCAGCGGCCATTATACTGTAGGGGTTAATAATGACGCAGCGCTGATGCTATAAATGAAATCCTCTTATTTATATAGAACTGAAGGTATTTTCTATAAAATAAAAAAAATTACTGTTTTCTTCACATAAACAGCGCCACCCCTGTGCTCAGGTTGTGTGGGGTATTACCATTCAGCTCTATTAACTTTAATGGAACTGAGCTGCAATACCCACACCCAACAATAGGACAACAGTGGCGCTGTTTATAGAAGATAGCTGCCGTATTTTTCTAAACCTGGACAATCCTTATTCATGCCATCCTGCAGGGGGCGCCTCTGCTCATAGACATGTCCGTCTTTCTCTTTCAGTACGGCCCGGTCTTCAGCTTTACCATGGTGGGCAAAACCTTCACCTACTTGGTTGGCAGCGATGCGGCGGCGTTACTCTTTAACAGCAAGAATGAGGATCTGAACGCAGAGGACGTGTACTCCCGGCTCACCACCCCCGTGTTCGGGAAGGGAGTCGCCTATGATGTCCCCAACCCGGTAATAAATCTGCATTTATTGATGATTACTCACCAGGTTTGTTTTCTTTGAATGGAAATTGGTTCAAGATGGCAGCAGAACGTGTCCTGTGCATTACACGGCCACATGGAGCCTGCTTTTAATTTGTGGGTGTGGCCATGTTAGCCACGCCCATATAATCAAGCCCACAGCAGACAAACATGCAGACGGTCGTATTGAAGAACTCGGTGACCCCCAAGTGAGGTGCAGAAGGACCTTCATACATTGCCTGGAGGGGCATAAATCCAGGATGCCAGGAGGATTGTTTGGCCACATTTTCCCCCTTAGTTTTGCCCCCTTGTTTTAAAGGGGTACTCCACACAAAATCTTTTCCTTTCATATCAAGTGGTATCAGAAAGTTATATAGATTTGTAATTTACTTTTATTGAAAAATCTCCAGTCTTCCAGCACTTATCAGCTGCTGTATGTCCTGCAGGAAGTGGTGTATTCTCTCCATTCTGACACAGTGCTCTCTGCTGCCACCTCTGTCCATGTCAGGAACTGTCCAGAGCAGCAGCAAATCCCCATAGAAAACCTCTCCTGCTCTGGACAGTTCCTGACATGGACAGAGGTGGCAGCAGAGAGCACTGTGTCAGACTGGAGAGAATACACCACTTCCCGCAGGACATACAGCAGCTGATAAGTACTGGAAGACTGCAGATTTTTAAATAGTAATAAATTACAAATATGTATAACTTTCTAACATGAGTTGATTTTTTTCACTGCAGTACCCCTTTAATAATAAGAACCCATAGGGAGGGAAGGACACCTCTGTGCGCGTGGTGTATATGTGATTGCAGCCTATCATGTATCATTCATGTTGTTCCTTTTTACCTTTCATAGATCTTTTTAGAACAGAAGAAAATGTTTAAGACGGGTCTGAACATCGCGCACTTCAAGACACACGTGAGGATGATGGAGGAGGAGACGGTGGAGTACTTCAAGCGCTGGGGAGAGAGCGGGGTGGCAAGTAAGGAGGATTCCTATATACACTATGGGGGCACAGAGCCCGGCACTGGCCATAACACAGAGGAGTTACATGGGGTCAATCCACATAAGATGGGAACCCTGATCTATTATAGTCGGGGGCCCCACTTGGGTTTATAATTACTGACTCCCCCCCAGTTATTATTGTTGCACTGACCCCCAGTCCGCCCACTGCCACCATTTAGTACCGTAGTCCAGGATAACATGTGATGGGCTCCATACATTGTGCTCTTCTCCTTCAGACCTGTTTGAGGCGCTGTCAGAGCTGATCATCCTGACCGCCAGCCGCTGCCTGCACGGCAAGGAGATCCGCAGCATGTTAGATGAGAGAGTGGCGCAGCTCTACGCCGACCTGGACGGAGGCTTCACACATGCGGCCTGGCTGCTTCCTGGGTGGCTGCCATTACCAAGTTTCAGGTATCAATAAAACCTATTTCCTATGCTCAGTCAGGGCCCCCGGGGGGATGGTCACCTCACTGCAGTACCAAACACAGCCACGCACACATGGGGGCACTGTGCCAACTACTGCATTAATTTATTCCAATTGGGTTGGTAAAGGGAATCTGTCTGGTCGGTACCAGGTACAGAGCTGCAGACACAGGCAGATTGGTGATAGGGAGATATAATACATGACGCCTTTGTCTTTGCTGGTGGTTATTTGAACAGATTTAAAATGGCATCTTTCCTTGGAAGCTGTAGTGTCACAGAAGTGAAGCTGAGCCCCAGCATGCACGCCTCCTCCTTCCTGTCTTGACTGAGAGGTGGGGGAGGAGGCATGCATGCTGGGGCTCAGCTTCACTTCTGTGGCATCTCAACTTCCAAGGGAAAACGCAGTTTTAAAGGGGAACTATCAGCAGGTTGTAACGAATATCTAACTTGCTGATATCCCAGGGACGCAGAGGAGGATAGTGTGTCTATTGCCTTCCTCCTCTGTGTCCTTCCAGTTCTGTTAGCATTGTGTTATCCTCGGTCCGGGGCACCGTTAGCACAGCGCATAGCCAGCCGCTCCTCTTAATGATAATCAATGGAGCGGGCAGGCTGGATTGGAGTCTGGGGGCGGGCAGTGCTTCTAACGGTGCAGCGGGCCAAAGATTACACTGCTAACAGCACAGGAACGGGGGGAGGAAAGGATGTGTCTTACCTTCCTCCTCGGTGCCCCATACGCAATAAGGACAGATCAGCAGGTTAGATTCCTCTAACCTGCTGATAGTTCCCCTTTAAATCTCTGTAAATAACCACCAGCAAAGAGAAAGGTGTCATGTGTTTTATCTCCCTATGACCTATCTGCCTGTACCTGGTACTCACCTGACAGATTCCCTCCAAACAGTGAGGGTCCCCACCATCTACTGTACACCCCTTACTATCCAGATCTCCTTTAAGGGTACATCATGTTAGCACACATTTTAGGGCGACCCCCCCCCCCCCGTAACCCTTGACTACAGACTCCCGGCTTATGATGGGAAAACTTTCCCATATGGCTCTGGTGGTAGCTTCCTGCCGGCATACTGGGGGGGCTCTTACTATTAGACACAGTGGAACCTTTATATCTTCCCCATAACTATGAATGATGTGTTACACGCTGTGATCCAGCTTTGTGTTCTGTGCAGACGCAGAGACCGAGCACACAGAGAGATCAAGAACATCTTCTACCAGGTGATCCAGAAACGGAGACAGTCCCAGGACAGGGAGGACGACATGCTGCAAACCCTGATCGACGCCACCTACAAGTATGTGACTGTGGTTTCTGTCCCCTCCGCCTGTGTACAGCAGTGATCTCCAGCCTGCGACCATCCTGCTCGTATACAACTACAACACTTATCACTCGCACAATGGGAGTTGTAGTTTCACAACTGTTGGATCCTCTGTATACAGTGAATTTCCTTTTTTTTTTCTTGTTCTGTATCACAGATGTGCTTGATGCTATTTAATTAAATAGAAAAAAATATTGACTGGGTCTGCAAGATCAGATCCTCATCCATGGTTGGATAGAGCCAGGAGAAGTGTTTAAAGGGGTACTCCGGCGGGGGCATTTTTCCCTGGGACCGGGGAGTAGGTGGCTGAGGGAAACTACGTCCACTCACCTCCCCAGTTTCAGTGGTGGGTCCCGCATCGCTGCGCTCCGGTCCCCAGCCCCTTCCTGGCCCGAGATGATACGTCTCAGGTCCGCTCAGTTAGTCAGTGACAGAGGCGGGATCTGAGCAGACCTGAAATGTCACGTCTCGGGCCCGCGTGGACGTCGTTTCCCTCAGCCACCTACTCCCCGGTGTCAGGAAAAAATGCCTCCCCTGCCGGACTACCCCTTTAACCAAAAGCTTGACTCCCCGGCTTGCTTAGATCTCCATTTGCTGGCACAGAATAGATAAAGGCAGCAGACTGGAGAGTGAAGCTTTCAGCCAGGCCCTTCTCCTGTAGGCAATAAGCATGGATTCAATGGGTTGTCCAGCCTGTATTATGGTAGATTGGTGTTGGTCTGTGATAGGACATTGTGAGCACAGCTGTATTATTATGGCGGATGTCACCCCTGCAGGGACGGCACCCCCCTCACTGATGATGAGATAGCCGGGATGCTGATAGGGCTGTTACTGGCAGGACAACACACGTCTTCCACCACCAGCGCCTGGTTGGGCTTCTTCTTGGCCAGGCACAAGTCTATCCAAGCTCAATGTTTTGCAGAGCAGAAGGCGGTGTGCGGGGAGGACTTCCCACCCTTGAACTATGACCAGGTGAGGGGCTCGCTGCCTGACAATGACAATGCTGGCCTATAACATTGCAATGTATTATTAACCAGTTGTCTGTCCACAGCTGAAAGACCTGCAAGTCCTGGACCGCTGCATTAAGGAGACCCTAAGGCTGCGACCCCCTATAATGACAATGATGAGGATGGCGAGGACCCTGCAGGTCAGTGCCCGGGGCAGTGCTGGATGCAGGCGGTAGGGATCTGGAGCAGAGAGAGTGACTTTCGTCGTCTTGTTCCCCTTATAGACTGCTGCAGGATACAATATCCCTCCTGGACATCAGGTGTGTGTGTCTCCCACCGTCAACCACCGGCTCAAGGATACCTGGGTGCAGAACACAGAGTTCAATCCTGACCGCTACCTCCATGAAAATCCCGCGGCAGGGGAGAAGTTCGCCTATGTTCCCTTTGGAGCAGGTAAAAAAAAAAAAAAAAAAAAAAAAAAGTGAATGACCTTGAAAAAAACACTTAAAACTTCACCCCTACTTCCTCACTTCTCTCTCAGCTGCCACATTTAGGGCATGTTCACACGTACTTAATTTTCTGCAGATTTCATAAATATAAAAATATATAGATAAAATTTGCATCAAATTAAAGGGTATTCTGGTGAATAAAAATAGAGGGTAGGCGCAGTATCCGCATACAGCAGCACTAGTGATATGTTACTGAGCCAGAGCCAGGGATTGAGCTGCCCTGCAGTTCCTGATTTAGCCACTGGGGGGCAGCAGAGATTCTGCATTGCCTCTTACTGCTGACATTCAATGTAAAAAAAAAAAAAAAATTGTAAATGTAATTTTCTTTAATAAAGTTCTATAACTTTTCATTAAAGGGGTTATTTAGGCTTTGAAAAGCATGGTTTCTTTCTTTCTTTTAGAAACAGCACAACTCTTGTCCTCAGTTTGGGTGTAGTATTGCTGCTTGGTTCCATTTAAGTGAATGGAGCTAAATTGTAATACCCTAGGGTCCATTTACACAAAGATTATCTGACAGATTATCTGCCAAAGATTTGAAGCCAAAGCCAGGTATGGATTTGAAAAGAGGAGAAATATCAGGCTTTCCTTTATTACCGATCTCTGTTTATAGTCTGTTCCTGGCTTTGGCTTCAAATCTTTGTCAGATCATCTTTCTGTGTACACAGCCTGAAGAGAGGCGCTGTTTGTAGAAGGAGGCATTATATAATCCTGGGAAAGCACCCCGCCCTGATGTACTTGGTTAGGGCAGAATAATATAGGGACAGACCAGACGTCAGTCTGTTATACAGGGATGTAGTGCAGGTTCAGAGAACCTGTACCCCAAAGCGGGCAGCGAACTACAACTCCCAGCAGGTTTACAACAGCTGAATAGCAACAAATTGGACCCCACAGGGATACACTGGTTCTGTCAGGGATTATATACGTTAATGTAATAGGATTGAGGTGATTTGCTGTTCTCGTCTCCAGGCCGCCATCGATGCATCGGGGAGAATTTCGCTTACTGTCAGATAAAAACCATCTGGTCCACCATGCTGCGTCTGTATGAATTTGACCTTGTAGACGGATATTTCCCTACAATCAATTACACGACGATGATCCATACGCCCAACAACCCCATCATCAGATATAAGAGAAGGAAGGTGTGAGGGAGCGACAGGGATTCCTGCACCATTGTACATTACTGGGGGTCACTACTGTACATGTCCTGTATTTTATAGAATGAAATATTACTGTGTAAATTGGGGGGAAGGTCAGAGGTTTTGTTTGGATTTTGTATGTCTATATGGCTGTAAATAATGTGTAATTACCGCCATGTGAAGCTGCTTTATTCTCCGGATATTATATACTAGGACTATATAGTGGTCTCTAACAGGCGGCCAGGCATTCTGGGAATTTGTAGTTTTGCAACAGCTGAAAAGTTACATGTGCTAAAAACTACCGGCATTTGTGGCTATGCTTGTGGGGTGCAGGCCTGACTGACTTAAAGGGGTAATGTTGTAAAGACAACTCCTTTCTATATGGCCTGCTAGGATACAGAGATGTCATAGATAGAGCTCCCCATCTATTCCATTGGTGCCGTATTCATATTGTGCTACCTTCTAGCTGCTCTTGCAGATATGTGCAGCCAGCCACAAGCTCCTCACTGGGGGGGTCAGTGCTGTCAATGCATTTAATGTCCAGGCTTGCTGAGAATTTTAGCTCTGCAACAGCTGAAGGGTCGCGGGTTTGGTACCCCTGCAATAGAAGAACTGAGAGCAGACTATGTTCACTCCAATAAAGTGACTGGGCCCACCACATATACGGTATCCTGTGAAACATGAGTAACATGATGACACCTGCTGGTCAAAAGAGGGAATAACAAAGAATAAAAAACATGAGTAGCCAATATTAAAGCATATATATGTTGCAAAAAAAGATTTCAATAAATTATCAGGGTCTGTGATCACGAGCAGCTTTGCAATATACTCTATTTATTTGTAATGTTTTCTAGGTTTAAATGACTATTATACATCCAGCCACTAGGTGTCTCCTTTCTGTCACACTGGGCTCCAAGCTCCCTCTGTGCTGATTTGGTTTCTTTTTCTCTGTTCTAAAAAAAGAGACCAAACTAAGAGAGACCCCTGTCCATCATGCAGGTCATGAGGGGAATTATCGTATACTAATTACATTATTACCTTTTACTAATTCTATTATCAGCTCTGCAGCTTACCAGGAGACAATGCTGTGTGTTTTGCATAATGTCACTGTGTGGTTACAGAGGTTTTGGTGCTGTGTGACAGGAGAGCTGACTGTACAATGCGAGCACCCCCAGGATTCTCTGCAACTGAAAGTGGACGCGCAGCAGGTGTACACCTGCGCAGTGGAGGGAGACACCTAGTGGCCATATGTAAATCCTTGATTTAAACAAGCAAAAATTAGAGCATATTGCAAATTCGCTTACAATCACAACCCGTTAATTTCTTTAAAAATGTATTTTTTGTGACACTGCCTCTTTAGCCCAAAACATTTCAGTTATCAGCAAGAACGATTGAGGAACCAAATCTGTTAACCATGCGAGATCCAGTGTAGTCTTGTGGCCCTATATAATACATGGACAGCCAGTGCTACAGCAACCAATATTGTGTACAGTCACCATTACCTATAGAATCTCGTTGTGACTGGAACAAGGTCTAGGGTGTGACTAAAGGCCCTATTACACAACGAGATTATTGTCCGTATTCGGAAGATACCGACCGTTACGTCCAATAATCGTTTAGTGTAATAGAAGACAACGATCAGCCAACATGCACAATGTCGACTGATCGCTGTCTTTCATGTTGAAACACAAACGATCAGCCTGTTAACGATCTGGTGCCGTCGCTCTGTGTAATAGGAGCAGCGGCAGCAGACCACCCCGGTCTCCTATGGGCTGCCCCGACGATCGGAACGAGGAGCAAGCGAGCGCTGACCTTCACATCGCCCCGTGTAATAGGAGCTTCAGAAGGGCGAGTGTGAGCTCTATGCATCCTTACACCATCAAGATACAGCACTCTCCATTCTGCCAGGTAGCGGATTGTGCAGAAGCTCCGGCATTTTACCCCCCTTATTCTGCCCTCACGTCCAGCAGTCACATGGGGGGACAACACACCAAACCAACATCTGCAGGAACTGCCAATGTTCAAAATATTAAAATGATGAAATTTATTTCAGTACTTTGACAAAATACCCATAAAATTCAAAACTTCTACCATTACAAAAATAGGTCTCTACATATGATATGTTCATTCTGCATCGCCAGTAGCAAATGTTCTCAGATGTGACAGTCATTTCCACCTCCAGTTCCATGATACCAAAAAGTTCCTTTCACCCCCCCTCCCCCTCGATAAATACGTATAAGTTAATCATTTAAATTAGAAATCCACATAATGTACAGATCATCGACGGCTGATTACAAAAAGAAACACAAAAAGCCGATATGCACAGCGGAGACCCCAAACCGCCTGACGGGGGGCTCTGGTGTCCGATTGTTCGATGGGCGGATGTTGGTCCCACGAGATGCACAATACGGGAAACAGAAGCAGCGCACTGGTACAAAAGGCCATTCAAGTATTGCAGAAAGGGGCATTATCTCCGTATACTGTAGTGTGTTGTGCTGTTCGCGTTCGACCCTGCAAGGGAGAGATAATCACGGTTAGGAAACGCAGAATACCAAGTACAATAATAGCTGATGGGGCGGTAATATTCTAATAATCCTGACAGCCCCAGGACAATCCTCCATCCCCCATTAGAAGATACAGTACCTATCATTCCTATTATTCAGCCATATGAGAGACCCCCATCAATCTCTAAGATGAAGGTGCAGAACTGCTCTCCTCCTTGGTTTCTGCTGATTGGTCACCATGGTGCATATATCAGAAAGTTCTCACGCCCCTGGACTCAGTGCTATAGACAGCTCCTATGTAACCACATAATATCATGTGCTTGTACTTACTGCACAGAGAAGAGGATGGCCGCCATGTTCTTTACCATGAATCATGGACGTATCTATAGGACATTACCTGAGGGAGCGTTTCCTAATCGCTTCTGTAAGGCCTCCAGCCGCGCTATGTAATCTGTGAGCGCTCGATCAGGGTCGTAATTCTGAAGATGGGAGCAGGGACTCAGGTCAGAGGACGCAAACCTGAGCGAGAGGGAAGAATAAATCATCGAGACTGAGCAAATCAGGGAAGAGCAGGTCACACATTAACTCTGAGGACCAGCGCTGTGTCATGGGAAGATATACACCTAAGTGAGCTCTTATACATGCAGACATATACACATACATACCCTATATACACACACCCCCTATATACACACATACCCTATATCCATATACACATACACACACACCCTATATACACACATACCCTATATCCATATACACATACACACACCCCCTATATCCATTTACACATACACCCTATATACATACACACAGACATACATACCCTATATCCATATACACACCCATACCCTATATACATGCACACACCATATATGTGTGTGTGTGTGTATATATATATATATATATATATATATATATCTCTATATTATATATATATAAAAGAAAAACACACATACAGACATACATACCCTATATACACACACCCATACCCTATATACATGCACACACACATATTATATATATATATATATATATATATATATATATATATATATATATATATATACACACACACACACACACACACACACACACACATACACACATACACACAGACATACCCAATATCCATACATACACACCTTCTATATATACACATGCACATATATACACTGCTCTCACCATGTAAGCACCCACCTATATACACTGCTCACACACACACACACACACACACACACACACACACACACACACACACACACACACACACACACACACACACACACGTATAGACACATAGGTACACACACAGTGCAGCTCATCTCCCCAATCGCTCCATCCCCAATACCTGTGCTGGGAATTCACAGTGGATTGTGGGGAATCAAAGCCGGATCGGGAGCGACAGGAAAGCCTCTGGTCTCCGTACAGGTCACCACCGCCAGCCGGATGATACGGGGAATCTGTCCTCACCTCGTTCCCTGGATGATATGCAACAGCCGACATTATAGACACATAAAGGTACATAACGTCGGCCCCGACATGGAGCGATACAAAACTACATAGAGAGGAGAAGGCTCCAGAGCACAGGTGTCAAACTCAGGCTGTCCAGCTGTTACACAACTACAAATCCCAGCATGCCTGGACATGTGAGATAATCTTTAGTTTTGGTTGTCCAGGAATGATGGAAAGTCTAGTTTTGCAGCAGCTGGAGGGCCAGAGTTTGAAAATGGGGTCCAGGAGGATTATGCTACCGGATGATATCACGTGTCTAATACAGCTGACACCTCATGGGGGCTGACCTGAGCCCCCTCCCCCACTAGCACATAGCAATGATACCGACCCAGAAGCCACAATCTTACCGATGTTTTGCCCAAAGCCATTGCGGTTGGCGACTCCTCCGGGACTTACAGCTCGCTGCCAGCGTCTCACCAGAAACTTCATCCTGAGTGGAGTGGAACACAAGAGCTAAGTAACCGGGCCCGGCGTGTAAGAAGGGGCCCGTATTCTGCAATGTTATCACAGTTACCTGGATACGGCTATGGCCACGCGAGCAGCCGAGCGGAAGCGGGTAAAGGCCCTGGAGTGCTTCGTAATAACTTCCAGATCGGTGTAGGACGGCTGCCCACCCATCCTGGCAATGAGCGCCAGCGTGGCCTCCTCGCACTCCTGGAAGCCCCCCAGTAACAGCAGCAGATACTTCTTCTGGTACACCAGGGCTTTCCGGAAGCTTTCCGAGCGAAGGTATTTCCCATACACTCTCTGCAATGAGGAACAGACAGGTCCAGCATCAATATTTTATACATATACCCACCAGCACAATGCTTTATGGTTGTGACTTCTCCAGCAGCACCGGTGTGCACCCAGCCCCTCACCCCCAGCATCGGTGTGCACCCAGCCCCTCACCCCCAGCACCGGTGTGCACCCAGCCCCTCACCCCCAGCACCGGTGTGCACCCAGCCCCTCACCCCCCGCACCGGTGTGCACCCAGCCCCTCACCCCCAGCACCGGTGTGCACCCAGCACCGGTGTGCACCCAGCCCCTCACCCCCAGCATCGGTGTGCACCCAGCCCCTCACCCCCAGCACCGGTGTGCACCCAGCCCCTCACCCCCAGCACCGGTGTGCACCCAGCCCCTCACCCCCAGCATCGGTGTGCACCCAGCCCCTCACCCCCAGCACCGGTGTGCACCCAGCCCCTCACCCCCAGCACCGGTGTGCACCCAGCCCCTCACCCCCAGCACCGGTGTGCACCCAGCCCCTCACCCCCAGCACCGGTGTGCACCCAGCACCGGTGTGCACCCAGCCCCTCACCCCCAGCACCGGTGTGCACCCAGCCCCTCACCCCCAGCACCGGTGTGCACCCAGCCCCTCACCCCCAGCATCGGTGTGCACCCAGCCCCTCACCCCCAGCACCGGTGTGCACCCAGCCCCTCACCCCCAGCATCGGTGTGCACCCAGCCCCTCACCCCCAGCATCGGTGTGCACCCAGCCCCTCACCCCCAGCACCGGTGTGCACCCAGCCCCTCACCCCCAGCACCGGTGTGCACCCAGCCCCTCACCCCCAGCACCGGTGTGCACCCAGCCCCTCACCCCCAGCACCTCATCCTCAGCACCGGTGTGCACCCAGCCCCTCATCCTCAGCACCGGTGTGCACCCAGCCCCTCACCCCCAGCACCTCATCCTCAGCACCGGTGTGCACCCAGCCCCTCACCCCCAGCCCCTCATCCTCAGCACCGGTGTGCACCCAGCCCCTCATCCTCAGCACCGGTGTGCACCCAGCCCCTCACCCCCAGCACCACTGTGCACTCAGCCCCTCACCCCCAGCCCCGGTCTGCACCCAGCCCCCCACCCCCGATGGCCTCCCTCTACCTTCAGAGCCGCATTGTCGGTGTCCCGTCCGAGGTCTCTCTGAATACTTTCATTCCTCAGCTCGGCCTTCACTTTGGAAAGTTCGGCCTCCATCTCCTTCAGAGACTTGTGCAGGTTTAGTTTCTCTCTGTTCCAGGCCTCCCTTTCTTCTGTGAATGAGTTGATGTTCATTGTAGGATCCCAGGTGGACTGAGGAAACAATGGAAATGGTCAATTCAAAGAAACAGCCCGGACGTCGCTCGCCTATAAGCTCTATCCTCAGACTTCTCTGGCCTTCACTAAAATAAAACCCGCTGAGATCTACTCCTATACTGCTATAATGGAGGAGGTAAGCCTGGTTTCCCTGGTGGTCTAGTGAGATGGAGGAGGTCATTCCTGTTCCCCTTGGAGTCTAAAGTAAAGGAGTCACTTTAGCATCCCTGGTGGTCTAGGGTAATAGGGAGATAAATCACATTCCCCCCTTCCTCCCAGGGATAGCCCCAGAAAGTGTCAGAGATTTGTAATTTACTTCTGACAAAGTGCTCTCTGCTGCCACCTCTGTCCATGTCAGGAACTGTCCAAAGCAGGAGAGGTTTTCTATGGGGATTTGCTGCTGCTCTGGACAGTTCCTGACATGGACAGAGGTGGCAGCAGAGAGCACTGTGTCAGACTGGAGAGAATACACCACTACTGTGGGACATACAGCAGATGATAAGTATGGGAGTGGAGATTTTTTTTATATAGAAATAAATTACAAATCTCCGGCACTTTTTGGCTCCAGTTGATTTGAAAGAAACATTTTTTGGTGAACAATCCCTTTAACCAGGATAATATTGGTAAGTATGATTATCTATTGGTGGGATGGTACAGGATTATGACGACCTGCGTCCGCACACCGCTCCTCGCCACCTACATGGTCTCCGGATCCTTCTCGCGCCCTGTGATGGGAGATCTCGCCCTCCAGCCTCAGTAAGGCGTTCTGCAGATCGTTCTTCTCGTTGGTTAACCTGCTGACATAGCCGGTCAGCTCGGCGTTCTGCGTCAGCAGCTTCTCGGTCAGGGTGTTGGCTGAAATGCCCGGAGGGATCACTAAATTCTGGTGAGAGATACAAGAACATCCATCTCAAAATCAAAAATCAAAATCACCAGTATGGGGGAGGGATCCCCAGTATAGGGAGGGGAGAGATCCCCAGTATAGTGGGAGGGATGACCATACCTGACCCTGGAGTGACAACACGGACAGGTGCTCCAGCTGTGACATCACCTCCTGAATGGCGTTTTGTGACCAAGCGAAGTCGTCATCATCAGCAGCATCGAACATTGCCCTTCAATAGAAGAATCCAAGATGTAAGAATAGAGAGCGAGAATCCCGATGAACGAGTGTTAGGACCTAATGTTGCCGTATAGGTAATATGAGCCTAGTAATATGGCGGAGGACAGCAATGCGGAACTAATGACCGGATGATCTACGTCTACAATAACGTCCAGAAGTTACAACCACCAATGCTTCTGAGATATTACATCCTCCTCAGCCATAACAGACGCCTGATGTCATACCCTGACGTATCTGTACGACCAATCAGCTGTCATGTCATACCCTGACGTATCTGTACGACCAATCATAGGGTGTCGTGTTATACCCTGACGTATCTGTAAGACCGATCATAGGCTGTTGTGTTATACCCTGACGTATCTGTACGACCAATCATCGGCTGTCATGTCATACCCTGACGTACTGTACAACCAATCATCGGCTGTCATGTCATACCCTGACGTATCTGTGTGACCAATCATCGGCTGTCATGTCATACCCTGACGTACTGTACAACCAATCATCGGCTGTCATGTCATACCCTGACGTACTGTACAACCAATCATCGGCTGTCATCTCATACCCTGACGTATCTGTGTGACCAATCATCGGCTGTCATGTCATACCCTGACGTATCTGTGTGACCAATCATCGGCTGTCATGTCATACCCTGACGTATCTGTGTGACCAATCATCGGCTGTCATGTCATACCCTGACGTATCTGTGTGACCAATCATCGGCTGTCATGTCATACCCTGACGTATCTGTGTGACCAATCATAGGCTGTCATGTCATACCCTGACGTATCTGTACAACCAATCAGCTGTCATGTCATACCCTGACGTATCTGTATGACCAATCATCGGCTGTCATGTCATACCCTGACGTATCTGTATGACCAATCATCGGCTGTCATGTCATACCCTGACGTATCTGTGTGACCAATCATCGGCTGTCCTGTGATTAACCTCCAGAAACTTCTACAGTAATTGGGGGGGGGGGGAAGCTGACGTGCGGGAGACAGGAGATGCTGGCATCTCACATTATAGTCCGATATGACGGAAGTGAGAACTGAGGGGGCGATCTACTCCCGAGAGTCACAAAGGGTCAATATCCGAACAATGTGAAAAAAATGACAGTCACCAGTCAAGTGCAATCCCAGCCTGCCTATGGGTGGGTGGGTGCAGACAGGCTTACTTACATGGGTATATCCATGTCAGAGTGACGGCATAGTGATGGCATAACGCCAGGATGTTCCATCACTTTATGATCACTGGAGGTCTGCCAGCCCCATTCACTTCAATGGAGTTGTGCTGCAGTTCCCTACAGTGGGTGCAGGTTAAGTGTCTAGGATTTTCTTTCCACATATAACAAGCAGTCATATGACTTAGATTTAAGGGTGGTGCTGATTTCTTCTAGCTCCTCCCCCACAGAGCTGCATGACATCAGTAGGCAACAATAGCTTCTCACCTTCGTGTGGCTTTGGCCGCCAGCTGTATCAGTTTAGAGGAGACCTGAAGGAGCCGTCGTCTGATGGTGTCTATGCTGAATGCATCGGGATCCCCATTCACTGTACTGAGAGGATCAGGACACAAGACATTCGGGGCGCTTCCTACCAGTTGGCAGACTTCACTTCTTGCTGGGTCCACAGAGCTTATACCCAAAGCCTGGAGAAAGAAACAAAAGTGTACTCAAAGAGCTCCCCCTAGTGGTGGCTTCATCCCGTCAGGTGATTATCCAATAGGATTTCTGACCCCCCAAAAAAGGTATATAAAAAGGGGTATTCCACTCAAGCATAACATTTTAAACATAAATTTTTTATATATATATATATATATATATATATATATATATATATATATATATATATATATATATATATATATATATAAAAGTTTTTTTCCTATGTAAACTCTATAGCATGTTCTATGTAGACAAGATGGGTCACACAATGGCGCTGTGGCTGATTCCCTTCCACCACATGGATGCAGTACGTCTAGACCAGCTGCTGCCCTGTCCAGAGTAGGAATAACTTGTAACATGCAAAAAAAACCAAAACAATCTGAAAGACACCAAACTCCAGTCCCAGAACACTTACCGCTGTCTCGGAGCTCCCAGCCCCCTCCTCGCCCCCTTCTTTGGTTTGTTCTCTGTTCTGTATGGTCTGAATGGTCTCTTTCAGTCGTTTCTCCTCTGCCTGGAGCCTCCTGATCTCCTTCACCCGCTCCTGTATCTGCAGTCGGAGCTCCTCCACCACAGCGGTCAGATCCTCGACCTGCTTCTTTGCCAGTCTCGCAGTCTCTTTCTCGGTCTCCAGCTCTTTCCTCAGTCTTTGTCGCTCCTCGTCCAGGTTCTGCCTCAGTCGGACACATTCCAGCTTGTAGCCTTCGGCCTCGCTCACTAACTCTACGATACGATGGTGTTTGCTCTCCAGCTGAGCCTGCAGATCTCTCAGCAGCTCCTGGGTTGGGTTGTGGCCCTCTGGTTGCCCAGTTGCCCCGGCGCTCTCTAGATGAGCCACTAGGCCTTGTCTATGCTCCAGGACATTGGCCAGCTCCCCTGAATGAGTCTTTTCAGCGTCCAGGAAAGCCTGGAGTTCGGACACTCTGCTTCTCTGGACAGACAGGGCGGCCTCGTGCAGACTCTCCTTGGAGGCCAGCTCCTCCTGCAGACTCTTCACCAGCAGCTGCTCCTCCTCAAGACGTTTGCTGATCTCCAGGGTCTTGGTTTTCTGCTCTTCTAATAGAATTTGGAGGTCCTAAAAAAGAAAAACAAGAACTTTTGGTCAGTTCAGTCTCTTTTCTACTGGGTCGGCCTTGGAGCCCCACGATCAAGAGAATCAGGACTCTATTGGCCCTCTGAATAGAGCAGGGGGTTTGCAGGCAAGGCCTCCATTACTTAAAGGGGACCTGTCACGTTGTCTGTAGGCGTCAGGAGGAGCTGAGGGGATTGATAGATTGTTTTTTGGAGGGGAAATTCTTGGGTAAATTGTAATTATTCATGTAAAGCTCTGCTCATTCTGCGCTAAAGGGGTACTCCGGCGAAAATATTTCAAATCAATTCAATTCAGAAGGTTATAGATTTGTAATTTACTTCTATTTAAAATCTCCAGTCTTCCAGTACTTATCAGCTGCTGTATGTCCTGCAGGAAGTGGTGTATTCTCTCCAGTCTGACACAGTGCTCTCTGCTGCCACCTCTGTCCATGTCAGGAACTGTCCAGAGCAGCAGCAAATCCCCATAGAAAACCTCTCCTGCTCTGGACAGTTCCTGACATGGACAGAGGTGGCAGCAGAGAGCACTGTGTCAGACTGGAAAGAGTGGGTGGTCCTACTCGGTGACTGACAGCTCTCTCTACACTCCCACTTGTACTCAGATAGTGGGTAGGACCGCTCACATGGCTACTAGTAGAGAATATGAAGATTATAATAAATGAGTAAATGATTGAATGAGATCCTGAAACATCCTGGAACTTTTTCCAAAAAACTATATGAGTCTGTTAAGAATTTCCTGCTCTATAACATAACGGCTGCAGACTGGACTGCATTCTCAGCGTGGTGGGTTCCCTTTAAGGGGTGCGAGCGCCGACCCACTAACCCCATTGCCAGAGGTCGACTTCTCCCACGTTCAGAAATGTATCCCCTATACATCCTTAATGCTGGACACACACAACACCCAATCCACCATTTAATGTGTAAGGAGGCGCCCTGACCGATGTGTAAGGAGGCGCCCTGACCGATGTGTAAGGAGGCGCCCTGACCGATGTGTAAGGAGGCGCCCTGACCGATGTGTAAGGAGGCGCCCTGACCGATGTGTAAGGAGGCGCCCTGACCGATGTGTAAGGAGGCGCCCTGACCGATGTGTAAGGAGGCGCCCTGACCGATGTGTAAGGAGGCGCCCTGACCGATGTGTAAGGAGGCGCCCTGACCGATGTGTAAGGAGGCGCCCTGACCGATGTGTAAGGAGGCGCCCTGACCGATGTGTAAGGAGGCGCCCTGACCGATGTGTAAGGAGGCGCCCTGACCGATGTGTAAGGAGGCGCCCTGACCGATGTGTAAGGAGGCGCCCTGACCGATGTGTAAGGAGGCGCCCTGACCGATGTGTAAGGAGGCGCCCTGACCGATGTGTAAGGAGGCGCCCTGACCGATGTGTAAGGAGGCGCCCTGACCGATGTGTAAGGAGGCGCCCTGACCGATGTGTAAGGAGGCGCCCTGACCGATGTGTAAGGAGGCGCCCTGACCGATGTGTAAGGAGGCGCCCTGACCGATGTGTAAGGAGGCGCCCTGACCGATGTGTAAGGAGGCGCCCTGACCGATGTGTAAGGAGGCGCCCTGACCGATGTGTAAGGAGGCGCCCTGACCGATGTGTAAGGAGGCGCCCTGACCGATGTGTAAGGAGGCGCCCTGACCGATGTGTAAGGAGGCGCCCTGACCGATGTGTAAGGAGGCGCCCTGACCGATGTGTAAGGAGGCGCCCTGACCGATGTGTAAGGAGGCGCCCTGACCGATGTGTAAGGAGGCGCCCTGACCGATGTGTAAGGAGGCGCCCTGACCGATGTGTAAGGAGGCGCCCTGACCGATGTGTAAGGAGGCGCCCTGACCGATGTGTAAGGAGGCGTCCTGACTCTTTCCCTATAGATGTTGTCTTGTACGGCCGGCTATCCATCCTTAATATCACCTCCCCCCCTACAGATGTTGTCTTGTACGGCCGGCTATCCATCCTTGATGTGACCACTCACCTCCAGCTCTTCCTTGTCTTGCTGATCGATGCGTTCCGTCTTGGTCTTCTCTCTCTCCAGAGCCCACTGTAGCTCTCTGGTCTTCTTCTGTTCATTTGCCAAGGTGTCGTTCACACTGTCCAGTTCGTCTCTCCTCTTCTTGAGTTCCATCCTAATAAATACACAGAATATTTATCATAGAGAATAATAGGAGCCCCACATCTCTATTCACTACAGTCCTGCAATGTGACCTGATCTCATGGGAGTGGCTTCCTACTGGTAATATGGATTCCTGTCTCTACAATACAGTATGACCAACATGTGGAAAACTACACCCTCCATCATGCTATGGCGACTCCCGGCTGTTGATGAATGATGGGGGTTGTAGTATTATAACTAACAGCGCCCGGATCACCTGAGGGACTCCAGCTCCTTAAAGTGCTTGTGCTGCAGCTTGAGGGTTGATTCAAGTTCCATCTTGGTTAGTGCAAGTTCGCTCTTGACTTCTGCTGACAGGAGCCTCTCGGAGCCCAGCTGTTCCTGCAGCTCGCCGGCGTTCACTTTCATGCTGTTCAGCTGCAGGTGCATTTCTTGTGGCAGTGCGGACGGGTCTGGCGGCAGGTAGAGAGCGGCCCCTGTACCAAAGAATAGAGCACAGAATAAGGTGGGGAGAGTATGAGAACGATCATGGATGGTTAGAAAGACGAGGAAGCAACGGGAAATACACAATCCCTCCTCCTCTCACTTTTTTAGCTCACACTTGATTGTCAAGGTTTTAGAACTTCTGGACACTGGTTACTGTTTCTGGGTGACAACCAATGTGGCCACCATGGCTGTCATGCAGGTTGTCAGGCAAACTGCTGGATTTTTCAAAATCTGCCTCCATTATGTACTTGTCAATCTTAAACAAGTACACAGCGCTGGTTCCAGCGTGTATTCTGTCTCACCCATTGCTGAAATACTTCCTACTGCTGTATAATGTCCTCATTCTCCTGTGTATGTAAAAAGTCACATTGCCTGTGTGTGCAGGTGTCTCACCCTCTCTCTGCAACTGCTCCCTCATCCTCCCCCTCCCCTCTCCCTAGACATCTATGGGCAACAACTGTAACCTGATCCCTCAGAAAAGCTGGTAATTTTTTACCTCCTGTCTATGAATTTTATCACTGAACTGAGAGCAGAGCAGAACTGAGAACTGGTCAGAGCAGAGGAGGACAGGAGATCAAGAGTCATTTTCTAAATATATATATTTTTTTTTTATCACCACTTGTACTATTGCTTTGTATAAAGTTAGAGGTGCACTTTAAAGAGTCACTGCTGTTAAAAATAACTTTTCACATGTCATCCATCCGCAGTGGGTATCACCGCTGACAGCCACTGTGATCAGGAGATATAGCCAGCGAAAGAGCGCGGCAGCAGTGTGATCCACTCCCCGGCTGGCTGCTAATTCCGACAATGTATCCTCATAGACTTGCAATGTCAGAGCTGGGAGTGGATCACAGTGGGTCTGAACAAGGAGATCCACTGTGATCATTAACTTTTGACAAGTCTGAAAATCTGTCAAAAGTTATTTTCAATGACAGTGCCTCTTTGAGATCTGCCGTATTACCTTCAGTGTGATGTAATGTTTCGATATTACGATCGATCTGCAGACTGGTCAGCTGGGCCCGGAGATCCTGGATCTCGAGCAGTAAACTCCGTCGCTCTGCGTTCTGTATACAGTCCATGGAGTTAATCTGCTCAATGCCCTGGAAGAGAAGGAGAAACAATCATGATATAACTAGCAGAAGTCCATGCCCCCCCCCCCCCCCCCGAGTTCCCCTTTAAGGCTGTATATATTCTAGAGCCTGGGGATATAAATGGAAATGTCTCTGTTTACTGGCAATAAGTAGAGATCATTCAACCCATATAAAGGGGTTAACTTCTGATCAGTACTGACTGTGGATACAGCGCTGGGGGGGCTGGACGGGGGCTGGGAGGTCTGGAGGGGGCTGGGAGGTCTGGACAGGGGCTGGGGGAATCACCTGTTCCTGTAGTTTGTGCTGCATCTGATTGACCAGCGCTGTGGGGTCACAATTGCTCAGAGTCGCCAGCTGAGTATGAAAGGCAGAGAGAAGAGCGTCCTGCTCTCTACAGAAAACCTCCTGTATAGCTCGCAGCAGCTCTCCTCTCCAGTCCGGAATCCGCTCATGAAAGTCTGACCGTGTATGAACCTAAAACACAAGGGAAACATAGATATTTAAGAGACTTCTTAAAGGGATTGAGCAGACTTAGAAAAAACAAGGCCACTTTTTTTTTCCAGAAACAGCGCCTCTCCTGTCCTCAGGTTGGGTGTTGAAACATTAAAACAATATTGTGTGGCAAATTAACAAAGACTTAAAGGGGTTGTCCAGGCTTAGAAAAGCATGACCACTTATACCAGAAACAGCGCCTCTCTTGTCCTCAGGGTGGGATTATGTGGGAACTGAACTGCAGTATTATGTGGGAACTATATGGCGGTATTTGGTGGAATTCCTGTCACACATTTTGTAGGACTAGTTGCAAACTGCAGAGATATATATGGCGGTATCATTCAGGCCTTCCTATGTGATGATTTTTGCGTATTGTTCATCGTTTGTGCATGATATGGTGGCATTAGGTGAGCTCTGTATGTGGGCTCTGTATGGCGGTATTATTTGGAGATATATGTATTCACAGTGTGAATTACGTCAGACCAACCTCAGGCTCCTTGTAAATCTGCATTTTTCCAATCAAGTCTTTTAAGGAAGCGATGGTGTCCAGTAAGGTTTTCCTTTCCTCTCGCCAGGACGGCGTTTTCAGAGTGAAGGTTTGGTCCTTCTCGGGGCTGGTGGCTTCAGTCAGCGACAAGACCTGCATTCCCTCCTGATGGACAGCTCGTAACAAGTCCTATAGAAATAACACAGGTTGCCAGTACGGGTATTAAAGGGTGATTCCAAGAATATCCACAGGATTGGGGATAATCGGTGGGGGAACGTCTACTAGCCCCAACTCATCTGGTTATGTGGATAGGGGATAGGTGTAGTCTTGGGATACCCCTTTAAATAAGGGAATGGGGGTCAACAAAGGAATTATGGGTTAGGTCAAGGATGGGGAATGTTTGGCCTTCTTCCTATCATGGCATGATGGGAATTGCAGTTTTGCAACAGCTGGAGGGCCGAAGATTCCCCATCCCTGGATTCGGTCATGGTTCCCTCATCATCACTGCTTGTACCTTAATCTTGCTGGGAAGTAACTCTGCCGGGATGTCATCTTCTACTCTCAGTCCTTCTGGGAGTTGGTCGAGACTCTGAGCGTCACAGGTTCCTTGGCTCCAATCACATTCTGTTACCCCCAAACAGGAAAAAAAGGTGAGAAATCTGACCTTTTACATGGGACTGCAAAGTTTACACACTATAAGTCTATTAGTTAAGATAATGCAACAGATAGCAAGTAGTCCTATGTAAGACTTTCATATAATATGCAGAACAATATAATATACAGCATTGCTACATCTACAGGCAAATAATGACTGGTACAATACTCAGGCTCTTGGACAAAGCGGATGAAAGAGACTGATTGTAAAAATGCAGTGTGAACCCAGCCTAAACACATACTTATATAGATGTATGTTATGGATTGATGATCTCACCACTAGAGGCAGCGTCCGTGAGGTGATAGGATGTAGACAGAGCCGAATCAGGAACAACGCCTCCCTGGAGTAACATAGAAATACAATTGGATCATATTAACAAAGAATACAGAAAATAATACATGAAAACATCATTTTTTGCCACAATTTTCAGAAATTTTGGTAAAACCGCTGCAGAAATCAAAGTCAAAACGTGATGTTAAAACTAGACCAACAAAACTACAATGTATGAACATTGCCTAAAGCGGGAGGCTTCCTGTCTTATCCCAGTCCTCTAATACATCTACTGTGAATCAGTGCTGCAGACAGACTACAGGTCTGTTCACACCATCATAATAGATTTTCTGCTGCAGAACAAAGATGGGGAACCTTCCGGTCTCCTGCAGTTGCAAAACTACGATTCCCATCATGCCTGGACAGCCAAAGCGTTAGCTGTCCAGGCATGATGGGAACTGTACACCAGCTGCCCCATTTCCACCATCCACACATAGATAAATTATATTAGAAATATCTATGTTGGGTAGAAGGTTCCGGATCTACTACTTACGGAGGATTTCAGGGCCTCAATGACGACTTTCAGGGCTTCGCATTCATTGGTGAGCGCCTGCACCACGGCATACTGCTCCCTCCTCAGGGTGTCGGCCTCACTGATGTGCCTGGCCTCCATGTCCAGGATCTCGGCCGCGTGGAGCTCCTGCATCTGGCTGATCTTTTCCGTGTAGTGCTCCATTAATTCGGCCACCTCCTCTGAGGCATTGCTCCGGCGGCCGCTCTCCGGCTCCTTCTGGACTCCAATGTTCTTGTGATGGATCCGGGCTGTCTGGTTGCCGTTGTTCACACTTGGCACTATGTCGGTCTGTGAGGATGAGGATGTTGATCGCTCCCTGGTGCTCCATTCGGGGCTTCTAATCTCGTCAGGGAAATCTACAGCCGCCATGGTTTGTTGTTGCTCTTCTTGAAGTTCCTTCTTCATGTAAAACGCCAGCTTCTCCTCCGCGTGAGCCAGGTATTTCTTCACCTCCCGGAGGTCTTCTTCAAGATGAGCCAAGGTGGATTCTTTGACCTGTAGGTGGGTTATGAGGATCATATTTAAAGGAGACTGAGGATCTACAGAGAAAGTGATTACGTGGAGGCAGCCATGTTGGTGGCTGACCTCAAAATTATAATACAAATATAGAATACAAAATGTTAAAAGTATATAGCACTAGGCAGCTGGGGGCAGATTTATCATGGGGGCCCATGTTATCCCTCCGATGCTCAGCATTACACAGCGGCCTCTAGGACCCCGTTTCCCATGTATACATATTTCAGCAGCAATGTGCAGAGGTTAAAAGGACCAGATTTTAGAGGTTCTTAAAAGTTCCCCACCATGAGCTCCTCCTTCAGCTTCTCGGCCATCTCCCTGTAATGGCACAGCTCTTCTTTGGTAGCCGTCGCTTCCGCCTTAACACTTTGGAGCGCATTTTCCAGGTCGGTCACAGTGTTGACCTTAGGCTGTATAACAATTCCCTGTGACTGCAACAGAAATTTTTTAAAAATGAAGGTTATGTAAACTTTTGCAACCATTTCTTCTTGCACTTCTCTAATACAACTGTGCAAACAGTCCTGACTAAAAGTCTACTATAGAGCCATGCATCTCCATGGTAACAGACGACAAAAGAAACCCTGTGTAGTCAGATCCTGCTGTTATGTGTAACTTTCTTCCTTGAAGATGGAGAGAGGCTGCAGGGACATGGAACTACAGGATGAGACTACACAGGGTTTTCTAGAAGCTGTATACACAAACCTGTCTACATGTTCTTATTTGTATTGTTAGGTTTGGCTCTTAAGCTGTTGCAAAATTACAATTCTCATCATGCCTGGACGGCCAAAACCAAGGCTGTCCAGGCATGGTGGGAGCTGTAAGTTCTGTAATAGCTGGAGGTCCAATGGTTCCCCATCCCTGGTCTTACACCATCTACCCCTAGTGTCAATAAGGATGATAGGAGCAACCACACAGCTATGGGCCTACTCCCAGATGAATTGACAGGGGGTGGGGGGGGTCTATCCATAGAAAAGGGAAACGATGCCCTCCATAACCATTATCACTATATATTAGCAAGTATGAGCAGAAGAGAATGTAACGATACCTGGGAGGGTGCACAGGACTCGACAGCGTCTGGTTCCCCCTTTACCCAGTTTATGTCTCTATTGCCCCAGCTGCTCTCCAGGACTTTCTGCAGCTCATGGAGTTGTCTCTCCTTCTCGGACGCTTGTTGATTTGCAGCATTAACCTGCTGCCGTTCAGCCTGTAGCTGCTCATGAAGGTCGGACAGCTGCTTCTCCAACTCAAGCAATCTCAAGGAGAGCGCCGATAACTTTGCTTCTGCTTCCTCCTCCTTGGAAGGTGCGGCTCCGAGATCCCGCAGGGTTCCTGCTTCTTCTTCCTCCAGCATGGCCGGTCTATCGTCCTCGTGCATCTCCTTAGTGTGCACCTGAATGGCTTTAAGCTGGGCATCACTCACCAGAGCTGCGGCCACCTTTTCCCTCAGCGTGTCCTCCAGGGCCACCATTATCTGACCGTGTTGATCACTTTCAGACTTTACCTGCTCTTTCAGGGTTTTAATCTCATCTATATACAGCAGAATTTGAGAGTCCTTCTCTTTAATAACTTTTTGCATTTCCTGCAGCTGAGACTCCATGGCGTCGATTGTGTTTTGCATTGTCTCCTGTACAGAAGTGAGTAGAACTTGGTTTGCCACGTGCTGTGCTGTCCTATCTCTCAGTGCTCCCTCTACTCCATCATGGTGCGTTTCACCTCCAGTAGACTTGCCTTGCAAAGACTCTTGGCCATCTATATTATCCTTGCCCCTTGAGTCTTGCTCAGCCTCTCTTCTGGCCTCATGTGAATTGGTGACGGCGGTCTCACCATTCACTAACGGTCTCACTTCCTTCTCCTTATCTCCACCCTCTGTCTTGGCTATGGAGGACTTCTTCAGCTCAGCTTCTACTAATTTTTGGTTTAGTGTCTCAATGAGGTCATGCAGCCGCTCGATCTCCATGGTTTGCTGGCTCACCAGGTTTTGTTGGTTTAGATACTGTTGTAGTTCTGAGTCCTTCTGTTGTATGACTTTCTGAAGCTCCTGTAATCGTGACTCCTTGTCGTGGATAATATTTTGAGTGGTCTCCACTGTGGATGTCAATGTTGCCTGACTTGGCTCTACTGGCTTATCCCTCTGTGATTCTTCAGTATCCCTCTTGTCAAGCTTTGCTTTATGGGCTTCTTCTACCTTCACGTCTTGTGACTCCACATCATGAATAATATTTTGGGTGGTCTCCTCTGTGGATGTCAACGTTGCCTGACTTGACTTGGCTTGCCTTTTCCTCTCAGCTTCTTCAGTATCCCTCTTGTCACGCTTAGCTTTATGGACCTCTCCCTTGCTGGAGGCTACTTCTATCTTCACATCTTGTGACTCCACGTTATGGATAATATTTTGGGTGGCTTCTTTGGATGTCACGGTAGTCTGGCTTGGTTCGATATGCCTTTTCCTCTCAGCTTCCTCAGTATCCCTCTTGTCGCGCTTAGCTTTATGGACTTCTCCCTCACTGGAGGCGTCTTCTTTGACAGACTCTTTTAGCTTTCCTAGCTCTTCCTTTAAGGCAGCCACTTCCATTTTCGCCTCTTGAAGTTCTGCTTGTAAGACGTCTTTTCTGTCAGAGTCTTTTCGTACTTCTCTGCTTTCCGTAGTAGTTGTCTTCTGGCTTGTCTGACTTTCCTCATCCTTTGTTGTGGCACCAGAATCGGCTGAGACTTTTCGCTCTTCTCTGACCTCTGCCTTCAGCTCTTCTATCTCTTGGGCTTGCTGCTTGATCAGGTCTTTCTGATTCTGGCATTGCAGCAATTCTTCATCCTTGAGCTTTAGGAGGTTCTGAAGCTGCTGGATTTGTGACTCCATCTCCTTTGTAGTATTGGTAAATGTTAATACGACCTTGTCTTCTTGGCTTTGCGCTGTCTTTCCGCTCTTTGAAGACGGTTGAAGACTTTCTACTTGAAGTCTTTTTTTGTCATCTCCATCGCTTTCCTTTACATCCTCAGATTCTTGAAACAGTCTTATTTTGGACATCTTTTCTTCCAACATTTCCATCTCCATTCTCGTCTTCTCCAGCTTGGCTATTATGGGTGGCACTTTACCATTACCTTTTTGCAGAACATTTTCTTCATTATCCATCAAGGTTTCCTGGTGGTACGTTTGACTTACTCCATCTTTGGTTTTGACGTCTTTCACCTTGTCCAGCTTTTCCCTTAACACAGCCATTGCGGTTTTAGTCTCCTCAAGTTCTGCTTGCAAGGCCGATTTATCCTCGACCTCCTTTTCTCTATAACTTGTCTGACTTTCTCCATCCTTTGTTATAACATCGGAGTCCATTGAAATTTGTGGTTTTTCTTTGGTGAAATCCTCTAGAGTCTTATTTAGGCGCTCGATCTCTTTCGTTTGCCAGTTAAGTAAGTCTTTCTGATTTGCGTACTTCAACAATTCTGCATCCTTACGATCTATAACATTTTGAAGTTCTTGTATCCATGACTCCATATTCTTTATTGTAACATCGGTAGTCTCCTCCATTGCTGCACACCTATCTGCTGCATTTGTGGACAACATCAGCTCGACATCAGTCACTGGAGCCCCTCCTATGCTAGCCTCCATAGTTGTACACTCATCTTTCTTTACTTTTATAGTTCTTTCCAATAATTTATGCTTTTCCAGTTCTTTTTCCAAAAGGGCCATCTCCATGGTCGTCCTCTCAAGCTCTGCTTTAATTCTGGCCAGCTCACTATCGTCTTGGTCTACCTTCTCCAGAAGAACATCTGTGTTTTCTAGTAAAGTTTCCCTTTGACCTTCTGTTGTCTCATTGACCATTCCTTCTGCATCGGCCAGCTTCTCTTGTAAGTCTTTGATCATATCTTGGAGCCGCTCGATCTCCTGATTTTCCAGCGGGGTTGAAGCGCTTGTGAGCTGTAGGATCTGTGAATCCTTCTCATGGACGACTGTCTGCAGATCTCGCAGCTGAATCTCGAGTCGATGTATTGCCTCCTTGGAAGCTTCTTGCACAGATACAAGCAAAGCTTCCATTGCCAAATACTGAGCAGTTTTCTCTCTTAATTCTTCAGTCAATCTCTCGATGGGGACTGTGTCACCTCCATCCTTCACAAGGTTTTCTGAAGACTCCAGATGTTTTTCCACCACTTCATGTAATGGTTTCCTTTCATTCTTTGCCTTGTCGAAGAGCGTTCCATCAGCATTACTTTCCTCTATATTTGGAGACAGGACAGGCTTTTCTAGGACAACAGGACCAAGTTGATCTCTAGATTTCTGATCTCTTTCTTCAAGTCCAAGCTGAAGTCTTTTCACAGTCTCCTCCAGGTCTTTCATTACTAGGGTTTGCTTTTCCAGGATTACGATTTGCTCATCCTTCTTCTTAATGATGTCCATCATTTCTTTTAATTTGGACTCCATGTTCTGCAGGGTAACTTCCATGTCCTCTGGCTCAGACAATGGCTTTGAGGGTAATGTGGAGACCTCATCCCTCCTGTCAGTGTCGGACTTGTTCTCATGCTCTACCACCGTATTGTTTACCGTCTCCTCCAGAATTTGCTTTTCCAGCATTATAATTTGCTCGTCCTTCTTCTTGATAACATCCATCAGTTCTTCCAGCTTGGACTCCATAATGTCCTCCGGCTCAGACATTGGCTTTAAGGGCATTGAGGAGACCTCATCCCTCCTGTCAGTGTTAGACTTGTTCTCATGCTCTACCACCCTATTGTTTACAGTCTCTTCCAGATTTTTCACAACTAGGTTTTGCTTTTCCAGCATGATGATTTGCTCATCCTTCTTCTTGATAACATCCATCAGTTCTTCCAGCTTGGACTCCATATTGGTCAGAGTAACGTGCACATCCTCCTGGTCAGATGATGGCTTTGAGGGCATTGGGGAGGTCTCCTCCTTTCCGTCGGCGTTCGAACTGTTCTCATGCTCTACCACCCTATTGTTTACCCTCTCTTCCAGGATTTGCTTTTCTAGCATTACAATTTGCTCATCCTTCTTCTTGATAACATCCATCAGATCTTTCAGCTTGGACTCCATATTAGTCAGAGTAACTTGCATGTCCTCCGGCTCAGACATTGGCTTTGAGGGCATTGGGGAGGTCTCTTCCTTCCTGTCGGTGTAGGACTTGTTCTCATGCTCTACCGCCCTACTATTTACCGTCTCCTCCAGGATTTGCTTTTCCAGCATTATAATTTGCTCATCCTTCTTCTTGATAACATCCATCAGTTCTTTTATCTTAGACTCCATACTGGTCAGAGTAGCTTGCACGTCCTCCAGGTCAGACGATGGCTTTGAAGGCATTGAGGAGATCTCATTCCCCATCTCGGTGTTATAAGTGTTCATATGCTCTATCGCCATGTTGTTCACTGCAGCCTTATTTGCATCCACATTCTCTTCTTCCATATCAGTAAATGAGACCTCGCCATGACCGACCAATTCCTTCCTGTCAGCCATGTCTTCATATTGGTGTTTGTCAGTGAAGTCCACGGCCACTTTCTGCTCTATACGAGACAGCTCCTCTTGCAGTTTTTCTATGACTTCATTGAGCTTTTCTATCTCCTCCTCGCTGTTCTTCTTCAGTTGCTCCTGGTCGCTCTTTAAGCATTTAATCTGGCTTTTGTATTCCTTAATTTGTTCATTTTTCTCTTCAATCACCTGAAAGATCAAGAAAAGAAATTATTATCCAATGATTCAGCTTTGTGATACAAAAAATTAAATAAATGCCCCAGCATAACTTATAATGTATACTTTAACTTCACTTTCATACAACAGGGGTGTGGTTTGCATAAGGGGCGGGGTTAATGGTAGACAATGCAGGGGGGAGGCTCCTGCTGCATCCAGTTGTCATGCGGCTATACAAAGGACTCTGAGGAGGACAAGCAGAGATTTTTTTTTTTTTATTTAACAAATTTCTCACTAGAAAGGACAGAGATCTATTAAAGGGGTTATCCAGGAGTGTAAAAACATTGCGGATATCTTCTGGAAACAGCACCTCTCCTGTCCTCAGGTTGGGTGTGGGGGGTATTGCACCTCAGTTCCATTGAAGTGAATGGAGCTGAACTGTAATACCACACACAATCTGAGGAAAGGGGCGACGCTGTTTTGCAAGAAAGTAGTTGTGTTTTTTCTAATCCTGGAAAATCCCTTTAAGTAACCGATTGCTGAGATATTCTTGTGACCTTTGTATGTTTGGTATTTCTTTAACAATTACATTTAGCCAGTTTTACGTGGTGTTCTTTGATGTCTGCTGAGCGGCAATTCAGAAATGATTGACAGGTCTCTTCCCTGTCTATAGGCAAGGTCAGGGTCACAAGGGTCTAGGGAAGCTGCAGAGCTGACATATTTTCTTAAGAGGTGACAAGATCCAATAGTGCCATCCCACAAACTATTAATCATTAATCATCATGTTATGATCGCTGGGGGTCTGACCTCCCCACTGGACAAGACAATGAGCGTGTTGCACTCTTGGGGCCATGGTACAGTACCCTGCAAGAGCTGTATAGGGCAGAAACAGCCTCAGTCTCGCACATGGCGGACAATCATAATTGTGATAATTGTGATCTCCTAGCACAGTGACATCACTATTCATTGAAAAAAGTTTGATTTAACACAGTGTTTTTAAAACAGATGCATCTGTTTCGGTCCATTTTTCTATTGACTTCCATTATAAAAAACAGAATCCAAACGCATCTATATTTTTTAGCATACACAAAAACGTAGTCGACCACTTTGTATAGGTTAAAAAAAAAAGATGAGTTTTGATTCGTTTTTTTTATCCTTTTTTATAAGGGAAGTCAATGGATCAAAACAGATGCATCCGTTTTTTTCGTGTCCCCCCCCCCCCCCCAAAAAAAAAAGGATTAAAAAAAACAAACTGCAGAAAGGCAATGTGCACCCAGCCTATGCATAATGTGACACTGAAATCCAGGAGCCGGCATACACCGCAATCTATTCTTCAGGTTGCAGCTGTAACTGGATACTACAAAAGGCCTGGATGAGACCACAGCCTGAGGCCTGAACAAATATTCAGAACATTCCGGCAGGTATTTGTGAGGTCACTAATAATAATAATGATATAGTAGCTGACCTTGTTATCGGTGGCGGACTCCAGCTGCGCCTGTAACTTTCCGATCTGCTCGTTCAGGAGGTCGATTTCCTGGTCCTTTAACAGCAGCATTTCTTCGGTTTTTCCAGGTTTGGGTTGAGGCACTTTTGATGAGGAGAAGGGGCGGGGGTGTCTGCGCTGTACGCCCTCTGCTTCATCCTTAAGTAATGAGTAATACTCAGACTTAGAACAAACCTCAATCACATTAAAGGGATGTATGGTTTTGGGGAAAATCATTTGTAATTTATTCCCCTAAACCCTGCTCACTAAGTAGTCAAAGGGGCGGTCCTATGATGCCTATACACAGATAGGACTGCCCACTTGTCTATTTAGCCCTGAATGGGCAGATATGAATAAATGACAATTTTTCTATAAAACTGTAACAATCTCAGCTCCTCCTGCAGAAGTTAATGCAAAATATTAAAGGGGGTTATCCGTGATGAGAAAAACATGGCCGCTTTCTTCCAGAAACAGCACAACTCTTGTCTCCCGTTTGGGTGAAGGTTTTGCACCTCAGTTCTATTTAAGTGAATGGAGCTTAAAGGGCAACTTCAGCAACAATAAAAAAAAATTCTCTTAAATTTTACTAGTGTCAGAAAGTGCCAGAAATTTGTAATTTACTTCTATTAAAAATATAAAGTCTTCCAGTACTAATCAGCTGCTGTATGTCCTGCATATCTATGACATACAGCAGCTGATAAGTACTGGAAGACTTGAGATTTTTTTTTTTAAATTACAAATCTCTGGCACGTTCTGCCCTTTAATTGCACACCACACCAGAGCTGGAGACTAAAGTTGAGTTGTTTCTGGAAGAAAGCAGCCATGTTTTTCTAATTCTGGATAAACCCTTTAAGAACAGGTTTAGTGGCCCCTTTAACCCTTAAATGCTATCTGGGCTCCCTATACAGAGTCCAACCATTTTTCATAGTGTAGGCCAATGACACCGGGTCTATGCCAGTGATGGGCAATCTGTGGCTCTCCAGTGGCTCTCTCTCAATCTGGTGCACAGACAATGGCAAGGCATGCTGGGAGTTGTAGTTTTGCTACAGTCAGATCCCCCTGAGCTAGGCTCTGCCTCTCACCTTTAGCACTTTATTCTCTAGCTCCAGTTCCTGTAGACGGGTGTCAGACTCCTTCCTCTGGATCTCCAGCTGCATATGGAGCTGCTGAACCTCCTCGTTCTTATTCTCCAGCTCTTCCCTGAACTGCTCGAGCTGCTCCACCAGGTTTGTGATCTGCGGGACAAACATAAAGCTGGGTTGCAGGATTTCTGATGATCTAAGTCAGGGATGGGGGAACCTTCAGCCCTCCGGCTGTTGCAAAACTGCAACTCCCATCCATCATGCCTGGATAGCTAAAGCTTTGGCTGTCCATGCATGATGAGAGTTGTAGTTTTGTAACAGCCGGAGGGCCGAAGACTGGCCATCCCTATTCTAAGTAAAGAAGCTTCAGCATTGTAAACGTGGTATTCCCACCCACATTTATGGTATATCCACAGTATATACCATCCATGTTTAACAGATAGAGCCCCACCTCTGACCGGGATTCTGGAAACAGTGGAGTGCTTCCTAATCTATACATAACAGCCCAGAATCCCAATCACGGCCATGCATGACTGTATAAAGACAGCCGGGTGCTGGAATCACGGCACCTTGCAGGGTCATGGGAACCTGGGTAAAAGGTAATGTATTAAAAAGGAACGCCGTCAAAAAAATTTTAAGTGTCACTGACATTGTTCTTTGTTTTTTTGCAGAAATCAATAGTAAGAAACTTTGTAATTGAGTTTATTAGGCAAATCTGCCATTATCTGCATTCAAAAAGACTTTCCCCAGGTCCCCCCCACCCCCCGTCTCTCATTCACTGGCCATTATGAAGAAATCTTGACTCTTTTACATCAGCCAGGCCCTGTGTAACCTATGGAGAGGGGAGGAGGGAGATTAGTCGCCAGCAGAGAACAAAGGATTACACAGTGGGAGCTGTGTGAAAGCTGGTATTAAGAGGCCAGAGAGGTCAGTAATGACTTCAGGGGAGATATCCGATGATGTAGCTGTAAATTAACTCTTTGTTGTCCTGTTTTGGTGCCTCATCTCCCTCCACCCCTCCCCTCTCCATAGACAATAATGAAGACAGGGGGGAGAGCTTCAAACTGCTTTCTCATGATAAAAATGCATTTTTTAGCTAATAAACCCAATTACAAAGTTTCTTAAAATCGCCTGATTTCTGCAAAAAAATTTAAACGGCAGCGACACTTTAAAAAATATTATTATAATTTTTTTTTTTCAAAATCTGGTGCCAGAAAGTTATATAGATTTCTAATTTACTTCTATTTAAAAAGTCTCAGACTGGAAAGAATACACCACTTCCTACAGGACATACAGCAGCTGATAAGTACTGGAAGACTAGAGAGTTTTTAAATAGAAGTAAATTAGAAATCTATATAAAACTTTCTGGTACCAGCTGATTAGATTTTTCCCTCCGTTGGAGTTGCCCTTTAATTTGCACTTTAAGGTTTTAAAGCTGAAAGTCACCTCCTTCTCTTTCCTGTCGGTCGCTTCTCTCTCCACTTGCAGTTGGGCTTCCAGAGGCATTTCTCCCTTTAATCCAATGACAATGGACGGCCTTCTGTCTTCCACCTGGAAAATTCATTCAGAATTAGCTTTAGTGTATAGTTACTTTATATATTAATGATGATAAAGATGAAGATGTGAACCAGGGATGGGCAACCTTGGCCCTCTGGCTGGTGCAAAACTACAATTCCCATCATGCCTGGACAGCCAAAGCTAAAGCTTTGGCTGTCCAGGCATGATGGGAATTGTAGTTTGCCTATGGTCCCCCCCATCCCTGTAGGGGGTGCTATACACAGAAATTTACCTTGTGTAAGCCATCCGCACTGATGATGAGCGCCTGCTCCAGCTCCCGTATCCTTCCCTCCATCTTCTCCATCTCCTCGTTCCTCTCTTGTACGTCTCGCTGAAGCTGCTCTTTGCACAGCAGAAGTTCGCTGCATTTGTCCGTCTTTTCCTTGAGGTTGCTCTCTAGTTTTTCCACCTATTAGAGAGCCATGTTTTATAAATACGTAACATCTCAGGCGTACAGCCTGTCTATAGATACCAAGCAAGAATACCAGATACCAACCAAGTGTAAGCGCAGGGGGAATGGGGGATTATTAAAGGGGTACTCTGTCATATATCTTCCCTTCAAATCAACCAGTTTCTGAAAGTTATACAGATGTACTTCTATTTTAAAATCTCTAGTCTTCCAGTACTTATCAGCTGTATGTCCTGCAGGAAGTGGTGTATTCTCTCCAGTCAGACACAGTGCTCTTTGCTGCCACCTCTGTCCATGTCAGGAACTGTCCAGGGCAGCAGCAAATCTCCATAGGAAACCTCTCCTGCTCTGGACAGTTCCTCAAATGGACAGAGGTGGCAGCAGAGAGCACTGTGTCAAACTGGAAAGAGTACACCACTTCCTGCAGGACATTCAGCAGCTGATAAGTACTGGAAGACTGGAGATTTTTAAATAGAATTCACAAATCTATATAACTTTTTTAACCTGTTGATTTGAAAGAAAAAGGTTTTTGCTGGAGTGCCCCTTTAAGGCCAGCATTACTCCTTTTACTGTAGTATAAGATCAACACCTGGTTGTAAAACATTTATAGGGTTGGATAATTCCTATAATAAAGCACATTTTATTACGGTTCAGGCTCAGGCAGTCAATGAAAGACATTGCTGACAGATTGACTCCTATGGACACTCATAGAGAAAAGAGTTGCAGTCAAAACCGGATAGGGGACACATCCAAAATTGAATGAACCGGAATTCAACCAGTATTTTAAGTTCCTTAAAAAAAATTATTTTTTTTTTTTTTTCAAATTAACTGGTGTCAAAGTTATGGAAGAGAGGTTTTCTACGAGGATTTGCTGCTGCTCTGGACAGTTCCTGACATGGACAGAGGTGGCAGCAGAGAGCACTGTGTCAGACTGAAGAGAATACACCACTTCCTGCAGGACATACAGCAGCTGATAAGTAATGGAAGACTTGAGATTTTTAAATAGAAATCATTTACAAATCTGTATAAAACTTTCTGAAACCAGTTGATTTGAGTTTTTTATTCTTTCGTCAGAGTACCCCTTTAAAGGGACCACGTAGGACTTGTTTTCTACTCGGCTGAAAGAGAGCTTGCTGCTCTTTCACCACTTAATTTGGCCATATGTTTTCAGTAGCTGTCAGCCAATGGCAGCTATTTCTGCTGACGGTTCATGTGTTGTCTATGGAGGCCGGAAGGGTAAGCTCCAGTCTGACAGCGGCTTATCTCTTCCAGATCAATTCAGAGCTGCCCATCACCTGCCAGGAGGCTACCATACACTCGGGGGATTCTGATGACTATGCTATGCTACGACTATAGCATGGGTCTCCAAACTGCCGCCGTCCAACTGTTGCAAAACTACATTTCCCATCATGCCTGGACAGCCAAATCCAAAGCTTTAGCTGTCCAGGCATGATGGGAGTTGTAGTTTCACAACAGCTGGAGGGCCACAGTTTGGAGACCGATGGTCTATAGAGCATGGGGACGTTCAGACATGATGTCAGCTCTGAAGCACAGGCTGCAGTCCGGTAACGCTTCCATCTCACCTCGTTGCTCTGATCCTCAGTAACAGGTTGATGTCTTTGCGGCATCTTCAGCTGCTGTTCCAGTTTCTGGATTTCTTGTTGGAATACATCCCTCTCGTGTTCCCGGTCGACCGCCTGTTCCTATATTGTAAAGAAGGACAAAGAATAAGCTGGAAACATCTTTATGTGCAACAATTGTATGTAAAAATGAATACAAAAGCCTAATAAAACACAAAACAGATGGGGGGGGGGGGGGGACTCTGTTCTGATCTTCTGATCGCACAGATCGAGTCCTGAGCATCGCACACCAGACTATGATGGGAGCCTTCCTGCACCAGTGTCTGGACCAGAGGAGACCTCCCTTAATTCTGACCAGGGAAGGCCTGCTCTGGAGAACGAGCATGTCCGCACATTATAAGGATGGACAGTCATCCTAACAGCTTAAAAGGGAAGGTGTCTCCTAGATTTTCTTTTACCGATTAGAGTCAGATACTAAAACCTTTTCTTTTATTATTATCTGTTTAATTTTTTTAAATTTATTTAACTTTTTGTACATTGTTATGGGGGCGGCCATATTGCCTGTTCTTAACAGCATTTAGTGATATGCTTTACAGCAAGACTCATGGACATAGACGACAATAGACAGACTCTGCCCCCTGTATAAATGTGAGACATTACTGAGCGCGCTCTGTGACCTGTGAAGAGGTCATTCCACAGGGAGCTGCTATTATCTCCTCTATCTACTGGTGTCACATGACGCTGCAATGCTGTACAGATCACTTCACTGCAGCCTCCTATTACCACAGACACAACAGGAAGTCTAAGGTTAGTTTTAGCCCCAGTGGTGAGAATGAGAACTGCAAGATATCAGGATTATTTTAGAATATAGACAGAAAAATAGAATAAAAGTCACCAAAAATTCTTTTAAAAAATTTGTTCAACGTAAAAACATAATTTATACAATAAGTTCTTTTCTGATGACACTGTCCCTTTAATGTTCCCATCAATTTTATACATTTGTCCAAACCAACCACAACAGATGATGTTGGTGCAGATAGGGGTCAGATGTTATGGAAAACCACTGCCTGACCCTTTTGTTCTGAGAGAGATAAGCTGCAGTCATAGCTCTCTGGCTGTGGTTTAACCCTCCTCTCCCCATAGAGAACTCAGGAACACTTAGCTGTGCTGAACTCTCCTGTGTATGGGAAGGTTGTGAGCCAGATAGGAGAGATACCAGACGGCCCAACAATTATTCGGCCATCGATTATTGGAGGCATACAGGGACCTTTCCCGACCACCCCATAGACCTGAATGAGAGGCCTGGTCGATCAAAAATCCAAGAGAGATGAGTAATGACCTCTGTAAAGGTTACTGAGGTCCTGTCTATTCTTTTCTATGGTCCATGCAGCTTGCTTTAAAACACAGGACTAAATGTTGTTAAAAAAGAACAGGCAATATGGCCGCCCCCATAATAATGTACAAAAAATGTAACTTAAATTACAATAAAGAAAAGAAACAGATTAGAAGAAAAAAAACAGAACGCGCTACTTTAGATGCCTCTGATCAGTAAAAAAAAAACAACAAAAAGGTGATAGCTTACCTTTGAATTCTTTTAACTTGCCAAATTAAAGAGAACATCTGCTGTATGTCCTGCAGGAAGTGGTGTATTCTCTCCAGTCTGACACAGTGCTCTCTGCTGCCACCTCTGTCCATGTCAGGAACTGTCCAGAGCAGCAGCAAATCCCCATAGAAAACCTCTGCTGCTCTGGACAGTTCCTGACATGGACAGAGGTGGCAGCAGAGATCAGACTGTTTCAGACTGGAGAGAATACACCACTTCCTGCAAGACATACAGAAGCTGATAAGTACTGGAAGACAGGACATTTTTTAAATAGAAGTAAATTACAAATCTGTATAACTTTCTGGCACCAGCTGATTTGGGGAAAAAAATGTTTTTCTTCCCCCTAGAGTCCCCCTTAAAGGATAATGTTTCTCAAGTTGTGGCCTGTCCACTGCTTTAGGATAGCAGAGACTGTAACCAGTTGACTTACATCTAAGAATCGGCGCGTCTTGTCCAGCTGTTTCTCCAGGGAGAGGTTTTTCTGGCGGAGATCCTCCAGCTCGGCGTTCTTCTCCTGCTCCAGCTCCATGTACCTGTTCACCTGCTCCTCCAGCTCGGCCTCCAGAACCTTCATGTGGCTGTGTAGGTCTCCGGAATCCTTCTCAGCCTGACGCTGCACCTCGATCTTCTCCTTCAGCAGCTTCTCGGTCTCCTCCAGCAGTTCTGTTCAGGGAGGTGAGAGGGATGCCATCAGTCACAGGTCACCCCGTCCCCGTCCTCCAATCACAGGTGTCTCAGTAAGAACCCGCACGGCTCATGGGAGGAAAAACATTGGACTGACTGGACGGGTTGGAGCTTTTTCAGCTCTCTGACACGTTACACCTGATCGGCACAAGTGTTGGGTTATATAATTGGATTTTTGGCTAATAAAACGGCAACATAAATTAGTGTATAAGGAGCTTTACCCTATATGGGAGAAAACTTTGTAGCATTTGCAAAAGGTAGAAATTACATCTGGGGAGAAGCGTATAATTAAGTGTAAGAGCGATGCACGCCGGGGGTGTCATCCACTTTATTGCCGGCCTGGCCTACTTACAGACAAGCTGGAGGATTTCAGGTCACTCTACCCCCTGCTGCTGGCATAAAAAAAAAATATTTATTATTATTATTTTTTTTAATTGATGCAAAAAATATTATTGTGTCAGATTTCCAGGAATCTCTCTTAGGAGACAGAGGACACCAATGGCCATTGGGATGTATGGAGGCCATGGTCTCCCAGATGGCAAATTGCCAGTGGTCTACTACTGCTATCACTTTAAGGCTATGTTCACACACGTAAAAGTACGGCCATTGTTGCCAATGGCAACAACTGCTGTACTTTTGGCACGGTGGAACAATGCCTTACTTCCAATGGGATCCCGGCCGGAGCGTACACACAACGTATGCGCTCCAGCCGGGATCCCGTACGGGGACGCAAATTAATTCAATGAATAGCGGCCGTAGGAAACCCTGTCAGTTCACACTATAGCGTGCAGGGGCTCTGCGGCCAGACAGATCATCCGACCGGTACTTAAGTACCGGCCGCGATGATCCGGGCAGAGACCGGCCGGGGTCACGGAACAGCCGGATGTTCACTTTGTGTGAACATAGCCTAAAGGTAGAAACACACACACCGGATCCGCAGCGGAATTAACACTACAAATTTGTTGCTTGCCTGTCATTTTCAATGTGATTACATCCTGCTGCGAGTATGTAAGTAACAGCCCCCTTAACCCCTTGTGGGCTGGTGCATACATTACCAGGTCTGTGCTCCGGCTTGCTTTGGGGATTCCCGGCTGGACTTCCCAGTCAGCCACAGTGCACTGCCCCGCCGCCGCCGATTGGCTGAGCGGGATGTCCAGATGCCGGGAGCCCCCGAAGCAAGCCGGAGTGTGGAGCAGGTAATATAGTCACCGGGCCGCGAGGGTTAAGGGGGCTGTCACTTACATACTCGCAATAAGATGTAAATCCCACTGCGAATATGTATTCTCATTGAAAATCACAGGCAAGGAATCCGCTGCAGATCCAGTGTGTGTGTTTTTACCCCCCAAAAAACCCAACAACTTTCTCCGCATCTTTCCCCGCTTCTGAGCCTGTGACTGAGACAGTTCCATTGACTTAGAGGGCTTTTAGACGGGACAGGTATCGGTAGGGTGTGTTGAAAGAAACGCTTCTGCAGTCGGGCCATGTAAAAGTGACAGCGAACAGCAATCAATCTTTAGAACATGATTTAAAATTTATCATCATTATTGTCCGCTCATGTTCTTAGAGGTATGTGCGGCCGATAAATATAAAGGCAAACCAACAGCACAGATATGTATATAGAGGATACGCATATATCCATGCTGTTAGTTTCCAGATCACACAGCAGTACATACTTACCTAGTGCCCTGTCTCTGTGATCCTGTATCCTCCTCTCTGGCTCTCCCATCCTGTATCTTCAGACCTCCCACCTCCTCTAGAATCATTGACAGTCAGAGGAGGTGGGGACAGCTGCTGGATGGAAGACCTGGAGATCAAGATGCTGGATAACAGCAGCAGAGCACTAGGTAAGTATGTACTGCTGTGTGGTCTGGAAACTGACAGCACAGATGTACATATCCGTGTCTGTGTGTGTATACACACATAATAAATATATATATATATATATATATATATATATATATATATATATATACATATATACACACACACATATTATATATATATATATATATATATATATATATATACACATATTTTATATATATATATATATATATATATATATATATATATATATATATACACACATATATTATATATATATATATACATACATATATTATATTATATATATATATATATTCAGAACCCAGTATATACACATCTGTGCTGTCAGTTTCCATAGATGCACGAATGATACATGGATCCTTCAAGAAGCCACTCAATTTCTCATGCGGTGTACAGAACGTGAGTGCCGACCCTGCTGATCGGTGCTTGTATGCAGCTGCCCGGCCGGGAAAATGAGTAAAGTAAAAAGACACTTAGTGCGCACTTCCAGACACGGGTCAGGGTTTGACTGCTCAAATGCTAATGGTCAAAGCCATTGGCCTGTCTCTTTGCCATGTCGAAAAGTTGAAAAAAAAATATTTGTAAATGCCACAAATATATATATATATATATATATATATATATATATATATATATATACACATATATACATATATATATATATATATATATATATATATATATATATTTATATTTATTTATTTTTAAATTGCCTAAAAATCCAATGTTTTTCCCCCAGCATGATGGAAGCCGGGAGGTGACAGCCCAGTGCACCGGGTGCAGGTAGGCATACAATACATATCAATACTTTTCACGGTTTGAAGTTTGGAACAAACTGCAAACTTTCACCGGGTGCTGTTACCAGGGAGAGAGAAACCGTCACAGAGGTGATTAATGTCAGACAGGACCATGGAAAAGAAAATCACCAAAAGACAAGACGCAATTTTCTTTATAAAATCGCCGTTTCCAGCGACCCCCTGCCTATGACCATCATCTTACGGAGCTACAGCGATCATCTGTGATCCCAAAGAGTGGTGATAAAGTGAGAAGATCAATCGCCTCAGCGGGAATGGGGGTGGTGGTGGGGGGTACAGAATTTGGAAATGTGATATAGAAGGAAGAGTAATTGGGGAGCTGTGATAGGATGATGGATAAGATGATGGTTATTTATTGGTAGTGATACAGTTGCAAAAAAAAATTAAGTGAACCCTTTGGAATTAAGGCATTTTTGCATCGATTAATGATACAATGTGGTCCGATTGTTATCTGTAATCCCAATTATAGACGAATACATAGTAACTAGACTAATACCACACAAACAATAGTATTGTTCATGTTGTCTATTGAGCACATGGAGTAAACATCCACAGTGCAGGGGGAAATGAGCAGGTCTTGGATTTTATTACTTGCAGGTCACCATTTTCCCCAAAACTCCGGCAGCACTGAGGCGTAAAGCTGGACTCTCCCTGTCAATTTCAGTTCCTTGATATTTCCGAGCAAGCACAGTCTTCTTCCAAGTCAGGACACGGCGTCTCCAGGACCAGCAAACTTGTCAAAAGTTCAGCAATTTTCATCTGAACATGAATGCTTGGCATTTGGCAAAGTTTGATGCTGCCCTAGGGAGTCCTGGAAAAGATGGATAGAGCCATAGGCTGTATCCATGTTGTCCTGGCAGCCCTAGGGTGTCATCCAACTTCAGCTTCTCCAGGAGTGAAATGCAGAGTGCTCAGATTTAGACGAAAGTTGCCGAACATGCAAAACTTTCAACACTAATCAAGACTAAAACTTGTCCACTGCAAAACACAGATTTCAGTCATCTATTAAAGTTATTTGCGGGCTCTGGGTCACTGTCTTGTCTCGATGCCCGATGTCTCTTCGCCTGGAGGCCATGGACGTCTGTGCTTACATTCTATTGTTTTCATGTATCTTCCATTATTTGCTCAATGACTGAAGTCTGGGCCCTGAGGCAGCAAAGCAGCCTGACCCACGATGGTCCTGCACTGTGTGTCACCGATGGGATGAGGGTTTTGGTGCCCGTATCCTCCATAGCATTGTGTGTCTGGGCTGTAACGTTCCATCTTCATCTTATCTTGTCCAATGAACCGTTTTTTTACAGAAGCGTCGATCATCATCCTGGACTTTTCTGGCCACAATTTTCTTTTCTTTTTTAAAGGGAACCAATCAACATGATTGTAGATCTACTGTGCAGCTCTCGTAGCATACCAGCCGCGTCACCTTTACATTGGGGAGGATCGTGTTTTATTCCAGGGTGCAAGGCCGGGAGAGGGGTGGCAAATAATCATCTAAGCTGGGAGCTGTCCGTGACTAGTCATGGCTCTCTGCAGGGATGATTGACAGGCAGAGAGCTGTAACTAGTCAAGGGCAGCTCCCCGCTCCTATGACTAGTTGCCGTCCCTCTCCCAGCCTTGCGCCCCACAATAAAACATGTTTTCCCCCATGTAAAGATAACCCGGCAGACACGGCTGGTACACTCGGGGAGCTGCAGAGTAGATCTATAGGGGGCGGCTGGGAGCCATATTTGCACAATCCTGCTGAAGACCTGCATCTTTGACCCACCTTAAAGCTGTAATTCAGGACCGTATTGGACCCATTCTAGTCTATGGGCCAATGTACATGATCATGAATGCCGCCATGGTCTGTGCACTAGCTCGGAACCCAGAACACAAAAGAAAATAAAAAATTGGACCGGATAAGATTGCAGTCTGAGCTTCATAGGGTTTTGACTCACACGTCCATGGTCAGTAATTGCAGGTCTTTAAACAGTTTGCATTATTTGAATAAAGGTAATTTTTTTTCTCCCTGCACTGTAGAGGTTTACTCACTGTATTTAATAAAAGATATGGAGGCTATAACAGCTTGTATGTTATTAGTTTAGTTACATTGTGTTTGACTATAACTGTGACCACATTACTGATCAATGCAGAAATCCAGGTCATTCCGAAGGGTTCACTTATTTTTTCTTGCCACTGTAAGTGTTAATGAGAGGTTAAGATTTGAACCCCTTGCTGGCATAAAGGGGCCTGGAACAACCACAGGAGAGGTGGTCAGACACAGGAGCTGGTAATTTAGCAGCGGCAAGCGAGGATTGGTTAGTGCAAGGTATCAAGAAGCCCGAAAAAGCCAAAAGGATTAGTTCATTCCCAAATCGTAGCCATTAAACACCCGATTATAGGTTGGCCATGCGGGGGGGTACAAACACACCTTCTTTGGGAGCTGCAACGACTGCAGCTGCTACTAAGCCTGGGAGAATAGAGAACAAAACAAATGCAGTGTAATTGACATGCCGTGTACAGTTCTTCTGCAATACTGGAGAAAGAGAGAGAGAGAGCGGCATAGAGAGGAATGGAGCGGGAACATATACAGGAATAATGGGGGCAAAGATCCACTCCGAGCGCTAAGGTTATAGTCAATGCACAGGCCCGGCAGACAATGACATCATAGTGACATCACAGCAGAGGACAGGGCTCTGCCTGTAACGCTTACCGGGACCTGTCACATCGAGGGGCTTACCTGATAGGGAACATTGGCCACAGGGCTCTGTACACACTACACAGCATTACACTCCAAGACCGTGGGGAAATGTCATGTTACAGTAACAAATACACCAACAGAGAGAAAAAGGCTTTACATGGGTTGTTCACCAATTTTTTTTCTTTCAAATCAACTGGTGTCAGAAAGTGACAGAGATCTGTAATTTATTTCTATTTAAAATAAAAAATCTCCAGTCTTCCAGTACTTATCAGCTGCTGTATATCCTGCAGGAAGTGGGGTATTCTCTCCAGTCTGACACAGTGCTCTCTGCTGCCACCTCTGTCCATGTCAGGAAGTGTCCAGAGCAGCAGCAAATCCCCATAGAAAACCTCTCCTGCTCTGAACAGTTCCTGACATGGACAGAGGTGGCAGCAGAGAGCACTGTGTCACTGTGACTGGAGAGAATACACCCCTTCCTGTAGGACATACAGCAGCTGATAAGTACTGGAAGACTGGAAATTTTTGAATAGAAATAAAATTACAAATCTGTATAACTTTCTGGCACCAGTTGATGTGAAAGAAAAAAGGTTTTGGTGAACAATCCCTTCAAGGTATACGGTCCCTGTCCTGGTACGTCTGTGCTAGGAAATACTTGTATCACTGTAGTTATAGTGGAAGCCGCTTTTCTTA